>NC_138530.1:32014427-32560514 GCF_964234715.1 Podarcis melisellensis
TTCTTTCCAATAGCCCTTCAGAAGTTGGAGGGATAGAGAAGAGGCTCTCTCTGGACGAACTCTGAGTCTAGGCAGGTAATCTTTCAGGTAGTCTTGTCCCAAGCCGCTATAGGCTTTATAGGTCACACCCAGCACTTTCAGAATAATTGGGTGCCAGTGTACCCCTATAGAGCTGGCCTTAATAGTACTTAAGTTTTATATTAAAATTTTGTATTTGTACTCATGGTGCAACATTCTTTTCTTATCTTGTGTGTGTTTGGGAGGGAGGGAGAGAAAGAAATAGTGTAATCCAGATGCTGTGACTGCATCAGGGACCAAATCACCCACTCCCACCCACCTAAAGAGATCTACCACTAACAAACTATACCAGACATAACTAAGTAACTGGCACAGCTTGGGAAATTACTTAGTGCAGGAAATGGATGTTGTGTATTCTGTGATTTGAAGACGTTGATGCCAGAATCAAAATTCTATACTTGGTCAAACAGAAATATTCAAGCTATTTAATTTAGACAAATTATGCAACCTTTCTAAATTTGTGCATGTTCTACACACCCCTTGCAATTCTGCCTTCAAACAACAGAAAATCATCTTCTTTCTCCCTTCTCGGCTTCTGTGATGTCGTCAGACATTGGTTGTCAGGCTCATTTATTTAGCTCTAAAAGTTAGAGGCATGGTAGCAACTAGGATTGATCTGGATGTGATCACACAGGTTCATAAGTAATTACAGAACTAGTATTGTTGAACAAAATAGGACTTAGTTCTTTTTAGACATTCATTGCACTGCTAGCCATTTTTCTGCTGCCAAAGTCGAATTCTTGATGCATTTGCTAGGAAAATAGTTGTCCATATTAATGGTCCGTATTCTCCTAAATCCCTGCAGCTCAGTGAACGTGCCCGGGAGCGAAAGGTGCCAGTTACTCGAATTGGGAGACTCGCTAATTTTGGAGGTGAGTCTTTCTGAATTGTGGTGGTGAATAAGACTGTGAATGTTGATGCTTCTGTATTCATCAGGAAGCTGGTACTTGAATAGAGAGACATGATGTATTTTAAAGGAAATTGACAGGGATGCAGCAGGATAGAAACTTAAAACGATACAAAGAGATAGGAGTGTGTCCAAGATGAGACTAGGAGCTCTTGAATAGAGGCTTTAAATATGAATAAAAGCATGTTAAGTATTTCAGGCATATGCACAGCCCATCTTCCCAGCCCATCAGCCAAGGTGGCTACCAGCAGTTGAAAACCCTCAATAATGCATTTTTTAAAATCCAAGGAGTATCCCCCCCCCACAAAAACTCCCACTCCTTTCTTTGTATACAAACCTTTAAACAGTGTTATCCTGTGCATATCTGCTTGGAAGTAAGCCCTGTTGAGTTTAGTGGGACTTCACTCCAAGGTAAGTGTTCGTAGCTTCCTTCAGTAGCAAGTTTATCCACATGGTTTTTGTTTTGCAAAAATAACTCAAAAGGTGTCAGAGATGGCATAAAATGATTCAAGAAACAAGTGGCTTTCAAATTACAGCATCTAATGGCAGTGTTTTTCAGCCGTTGACTCTTAGCCCAGTCAGTATTGCTCCAAATACTTGGGGCACACATTTTGTTTACAAGGAGATACTACTCCTTTTAAGATTTACGTTTAAAAGGGAGGCTTCCACCAGGTGTGGGACCCCTGCCCCTCTCCATCACTATAACACAACAAAGAGAAAAGTTGAAAGTTGTGATATCCTGGCTCTTTAAAGGTACTTTTCTACATCTAGAACCAGACCAAGAACCCTCTCTGCACCTCTTTGAGCTCCCTGGAATCGCTAGCATCTTGAACCCTGTAGCATGATGAAAGGGTATCAGTTTCCCTCTGGTATGTTTGGTGTAGTGAGTGTATAGACAGCCAACATGCGTCCCTGCTGTTTTGTGACCTTCCCTATTTATAGCTAGAGTTGGCACCTCTCCTTAGTATTCATTTCTCCAAGATGAGATCTACTTCTATATGCCTTTTGAACATTTCTGTCTGTGTAGCAAAGTGTTAAGGAACTTGGCTTCTACAAGGCAAGGCACTTCAGGCCTGTGCAGTATACAATTTTACTTGAAGCAGATTCAAAGCTAGGGAACAAAGTAAACATTTCCCTGAGTTAGTACAAGAAATAATGCTATGAATGCTTCCTCCCTCCGTTGTAAATAAGTTTTGTGCTTGCAAACACTTGAATCCACATTGTTTAGGTTGGGACCTCCTGAATACTTCCTCTTCCTTGAATATGTTCACTAATGGGAATGTCTGCTGAGTTATTGTAGACATTTATGGTTCTGCTGTGGAACAATTGCAGATTGTAGCTGAAGGAGTCCTTTGGCATCTTTAAAAGACAGATGTCATGGGCTGAATCTTATTTTGTCATCTCTATATCAGCTATGGAAAGAACTCTTCAAGAATTCTCTGAGTTCAAGTGTTTTGTCACTTTTTTTGCAGGTGAGGAGTAGAAAGCTCTCCTCCAGGGCAGGGGTGGGGAATTGGATCCATCTGGTGGGTTAAACAGATAAATGATGTCACTTGTACAGCAGGTGGGTGAAGATTGGCCAGAATGGTTTCACAGGCTAAATGGGGAGGCCTGACAGAGATGGGGAACTTTTTTGGCTCTGCACATCAGACTTATTATTGATATCAAGCTGTGTGCCACAAGTGTCTTCATGATCCTGTTGTAGCAGATTTCCCATTAGAATTTCCTCACACTCAAGCTTTAAATAGGAAATATATGCTTCTGTGTTGAGTTGAGAAGGTTTAGCCTTCAGTTAACTAGTATATGCAGCAGATATTTTGAACTGTTGTCTCCAAAATGTGTCAGGAATTCACAGGAGGGGGATGACCAATGTCTGAAACTTGACAGGCCAGGCTTATGAATTGACTCAAACAATTCAGCAGGGGTGGTGGGAGTGCTGTAATCTGCTTCTAGCTTGGTGTGGGAACACAAAAGTCACTCTGTGTACTTAAACTAGCTTGGTATCTTAGTCAGTTTCCTCTTTCTACTGTGAACAGCTGTTTGCTGATGTTGTCTTTAAAAGAAGCTTCTCCCAAAATAATTTTTCTCAGTGTTGAACTGGGCTGATTAAAAGTAGTGCCGAGCTATGGTTTAGCAGTATATGAAAGAGGCTTTAAGGAGTCTCTGGCTCAGTGGCTTCCACCTCCTCTGCCCTCATGTACAGTGCTTCCCTCCCTTCCTTGTATGAGGCAAACCATAGTTTTCTGTTTTGCATAAGCCAGCAAACTCTGGCTTGCACTTGCTTTAGAGTCCAGCATTTGGAAACCATAGTTTATTGACTTAGACAAAACAGAAAACCATGGGTTGTCTGCAGCCAAGGAAGGAAGGAAGGAAGGAGTAACTGTATACTACGGAAGGGGTGGAAGAAGTGTATAAGCGCAAGAGTTCTCCCTTAAAATACCAGTTTTTACAGCAGGCAAAGCATTTCAGCTTTGTTTTGGCATCCCAGTCCTAAACAGGCTAATACATAAGTTAGTTCTATTAAGATCAGTGCTATTGTGCATAGGCTATTCACTGAGCACAGAATGTGATCCTGGATGTAGGATTCACCAAGCCTTCCTGAAAATATACCTTCTCTTAAAAGTTCATATGGCTCTCCTTTCTCTGTTTCTGGTTTACTGGTCTCTCCTCATCTGCTATTTAAAAACTCTCCTCATCTGCTATTTAAATATAGCTGCAGTGCTTTATATATATATATATATATATATATATATATATATATATATATAAGAGTTAAGATTAACTTGGTTTTGGAGAAGTGAAAGCAATTAAAAAAAAAGTAATGTAAAGTCAGAAATTTCAGAGCAATGAGATTTCTTTTAAAAATCAAATTCAGGCCCATAGTAATTGAAGTTGCACTCTCTCTCTAAAAGTGTAATGAGGTCCTTGAAGAGTGCGGTGAACACAGTAGTTCTTGACTTAGTCTGGATCCTGATGATGCTGGCTGGTCTGGGTGTCTGGAGTTAATTCTGTTTTATTTAACATTGGCCACTGAATGTGTGGCGTTGTAAGCTGCCCTGTGATCTGATCTGGAGGAAAGGTGGGCTACAGAAAGCCTGGAAATGTGAACATAGCCTCAAGAGTCCTTGCGCAGGCATCATGCTTCCTCGTCACGTAACCATTCTCCCATGCAAATTTCCCCTGTCTTCACTTTTCAACATTGGTTGGGATGTAGTGTGCCTTCTGCATCAAGGCTGATGTAACTATGTAACTTTAACCAGGTTTCACAAACACTGGCTTAGCCCAATGGTCAAGGATGATGGGCTTTGCAGTCTAACAACATCCCGAGCCTGTAGATGACTGGAAGCTGGCATGGTCTTAAGCTGTTTAGAGCTTTGATGGCTAGAACCAGCACTTTGAATTGAGCCTGGGCGCAAATAGGAAGCTAATGACATTGATGTGGGAGAGCGCCACTGTGTGAATTTGTTCACCTGCGCCATCCTGCATGCCTAGTATGGACTCCAGCCTTTGTTCAGTTGGGTTTCCTTTGAGTCTTGTTTCCTTCTGGCTGCTTTTGCTAAAATGCATGTCACATTGGGGCAGATGCATGCAAACCTGCATGCTGTGCAACGTTTAGCTTTCCTCGATACATAATCTGGCCTATATCAGTGCATTTTGAATTATGGGTATTGATAGTGGTTGTTGGGCGGACTTTGCACGTGCCTGCCTCCACAGCTGGCCACAAAGTTCAGAAGCATAGGAGCTCCTCCTCTTCCACTGTTAGAACCCTGTGAACAGGGGAGGGCTTGTTTGTTCTTCTGAAGGGAAGCTATGTGTGTGGGGTGGGTGTGTTTATGCCTGCCAAGACTCTGTGGCGACTCTGTAACAACAGGATTTTATTACAGCGTGAACAAGGTTATTGGTTGCATAGTTATCACTTGATTTTTCTGCTAATCATAGGCTTGTTTGCCAAACCCTACAAGGGCGTGCCTATCTTTCCAAACCAGCCTTCTGTTGTATTGCATTTCATATTTGCCCTTCACACTCCCTTGGTCTTCATGCATTGGCTGGACGGCAAATGAAAAATATAGGGGCTGCTTTCAGTTTAAAGTTGGGAGGGACCATGAGAGTCATTAGTCCAACCCCATGTAATGCAGGAATTGGACTAGATGACCCTTTCGGTCTCTTCCAACTCTACAATTCTGTGATTCTAAGAAGCATTTTTTTACAAAAACAAAAAACTGTTGCTGTTGCATTTCCAGATTAGGCTTTTACTTTATGCACTGATTTTGCATAGCATTCCCCATATTATCTTTCGATCAGTTGTGATGCATTTGGCATTGCAGGGGGTTGGACTAGATGACCCACAGGGTCCCTTCAAACTCTACAATTGTATGATTCTACAGTGAAGAAGTTGGTGAGGGGGCTTTAACATATGGTTACCAGATTTTTTTCAATGAATCCAGGGACACTTTTTAAATTTTTTTTTTTGAAGCTGTGTAGCAACAGGTAGTCAGTAGTGGATTTGGTGAGGCAAAAGACCCTGGGCCCAAGCACACACGCATATTGTATAAAGGTGCAAAGCCCTTCTTTCGCACCCTGTAAAACATAAATGCGCAGAGTAACAGGCTGGCTCCAGGCTGCTGAGCTGCCATGTTTCCTGGGGACAGATTTGCAAATCTGGGGACTGTCCCCGGGAACTGGGGACATCTGGTAACTCTACTTCAACACAGGGTGGCCAAGTAGCCAAGCTGGGTTTGTGCTGGTGTAAATCAGCAGGTGGGAATCCTGCTGTTTGACCTGTTGCCGTGGTCCAACTGCACCACCCAAAAGAAAGGTTCCTATAATGGCATATAATTCCTTAAAAACAGGAACCCCCGCCCCAAGAAGTAGATTGAGAATCGTGAATTGGAGCATGTGGTGGAAGAATTCAATTCTTATTTAGGTGACTGCCAGCTGTACAAAAAACTCTGCAGGCTTGAAAATACCCCTACAATGTTCTACTGCTGTTTAAAAGAGCAGCACCACCAACCTGGCTTTACAATGCAGTCTATTTGCAAACACTAAGGTGAATGCCTCCCTTGAAGGAGAATGGCCTTATCAAAATAAATTGATAATGTAAACAGTTCTAAAACAATGAAGCAAGATATACCTCCTGGTTAATGTTTAAAAAGCCAACCATTTGGAGTTGTTTATGATATGTGCCTATCTTTGGCTGCTGTGGTTCTGGGGAGGGAGGTGAGTTTATGTGATAATTAAGGTGGAGCTGTGCAGTGCAAGGGAAAGTACATATTGTACACGTCTAAACCTTATCCAGTGGGGAAGAAGAGGTGTTGAAGCTGGATAAGTCAAATCGAAGCACATGTAAATGTCAAGTTCTTGGCTCATTTAAACTGCTGGCATAACAATAGGTTGTTTTGCATTATAGTTATATAATTACTTTCTTATTTAATAAAATATATCCCACTGTTCTACTAAAAGTTCCCAGTGTGGCATATAGCATAAATTCTAATTAATAAAAAAGCAGGTACAGCCAGTTCTAAAAGCCGTAACAGAGTACAAAGAGTAAAAGATGCTAGATACTGAAATCTGCAACAATAAAAAGGCTGTTGAAATAAACACGACTTTCAATTGGGAGGGCATGCAACAATCATGGCACTGCCACAGAGAAGGCCCCATATGTCATGCTCACTTGCTTACCGTAATTTTTTTTTACATGACTCCAATAACAAAGGCTTCTGGCACTGATCTTCATTTCATGATTGACCTGTATGGGAGCAACTCATCCTTAAACCAGCATTCTTCAGTCTTGGGTCCCTAGATCAGTGGTTTTCACCCAGTGTGCCGTGGCCCCCTGGGGTGCCTTGAATGATGGTCAGGGGTTCCACGGGCAACCCTCTTTCCTTCCCTCCCTCCCTCTGATGCCCTGTTGCAAAAGGCTTGCATGGCTGTTTGTTGCAGCAGCCCTGGCTACAAGCTCCCCAGACAAATGGTGCCTCTGGAACTGTCCAGGGGGTGCTGGTTGCCAGAAGCTGGAGCGGCCTCGGAGTAAGCACGTAAGCAAGCAGGCCAGGGAGCCCAGCCAGCCAGTCCGCCAGCCTGTTGGGAATGGACAGTGTGACCAGGTACCTGTCTTTGGGGCGGGGGGGGGGAAACAGCTCAGAGACCCAGGGTGGCAGCAGTGGCTGCCTGGAGGACTCCCAAGGAGAGGGGAGAGGAAAGGAGGCTGAGGAATCACTCCACAATAAAGGGTGTTCGCAAAAAGGGGGTGAGGCTGCCAGGCAAGGGATGACATAAAAAGGCTCCTGAGCCCCACAGGGGTGCTGCAGAAAGAACGTAGTTGGTCAAGGGAGCCATGGACTCAAAGGTTGAAAACCTCTGCCCTAGATGATGATGGACTACAGCCGCCATTGTTCTGAGACATCTTAGCCACTGGTCAAGGAAGATGGGACTTGTAGTCCAACAACACCTCAAGCCTGAAGATCACTGCCAGCTAACATGGTCTTAAGCTGTTAGGGCTTTGAAGGAAACTAATGACATGGATGTGAGAGAGCACCACTGAGTGAATGCAAGTCAGGTAGAGAAGTAAGATTTATCCCTCTGCAGACCTAGTAAGGGCTCCAGTCTTTGTTCAGCTAGTCAGATTTGCCTTGAGTCTTCTACCAACTACTCCATAAAATTGCAGCCTTTTCTTTCCTCCCATGGGGTGTGTGGATATACACATATATGTTAGTGGTAGCTCCTTGCTGATGTACTTGCAGATGAAGAGGTGGTTAGAAGATCTGCCAGCCTAGTTATGGAGATATGAATCCTGTAGCTTTGGGTTATTATGTCACTGTGAACTGCTACTCAAGTGAGGATTGCTGAAATAGCACCTAATTTCATTCGACACATCCGCACTCAAGGCAAGAATATAGAGATTCTCTTCAGATTTCACCTCTGCAGATTCCAAAATCTCATTCTCTAAGCAATTACGAGCTAGGTTGGATATGGAACAAACAGTGTTTCATAGTTGTTGCTGCTGAACAGAGCTTAGCTGGGTGTTCCCTGTGTTATTTTGTGCAAATATTGCATGCATGTATGTGCGTGTCTGCATGTGTGGCAGAATGGTGCTTATCTTCCACAGCCATCATGCCAAGGTGCTATTGCATTAATTGCACTTGCAAATTGAGGTTTTCCATTCCAGTTCCAGCCTGTGCAACTTTCCCTCCCCTGTCCTGCATTTGACTGCTCTGGATTCAAATCATCTTGTTATTAAATATTTTTGGAGAGAACTTATCATGTAAGAACTTGAGTTGCCAGATCCTCCATCTAGATACCATTAAATGCTCCAAGGTATCAACACCAGGGCAAATATGCTGTTGGGGAGGTATAAGCTATGTCACTCACTCTCCTCCTCCAGTTGCCCTGGGGTCAAATTGGAGCCCTGCTGGCCACAGTAAGGTAAAGGGTAAAACAGATTGTGGAGAAAGGTCAAAGGGACTGATGAAACGTTGAGGATGCCAGATGAAGTGGGGTATCTTTTATTTCAGTTGTGGAAATAACAGTTGCATTAAATGAGCATGTGGGGATATTAAAGGTCTAGGCACACCCTCCAGGAGAGTTTACTGACCTCCCTAATTTTTGCTGTGTCAGATCAAAGACCCTGTGTGACTAGTATTAAACTTGACCACATGGATGGACAACTAGCAGTCTCTACTACTGTCCCTGCTTGCCCCCTTAACTCTTGGTTTCTAAAGCCCTTTTCTATGAACAGAAGATGTTTCCTTTAGACAGAGGTTTTGCTGCCCTGGGGAAAGTGGGCACAGCATGCCTTTGAAACTGAGCGGAGCGGTGCTGGATTCTTTCCTTTTGTGCTCTGTAGTCAAGTTTAAACCGTATTGAATAAAGAGCTACTTTGCCTCTGCTCATTAAGCCACAAAGATATGTAACCGCATACAGATGGCATTTTATCCCGCTGCCTTTGACTTTCTCTTGTCTCTCCCCCCCCCCCCTTTTCCTTTTTGTCCATTAAAGGCTTAGCTGTTGGTCTTGGCATCGGAGCCTTGGCAGAGGTTGCGAAAAAGAGCCTTAGATCCGAAGAGCAGAATGGTGAGTGTTCCTTTGCTTACTGCTAATACAAGCATCCGGTCGTGTCCTTGTCCCCAAACACAATTTGCTCTACAAGCGCACAGAATCACAACTAAAGGAAGGGCAGCATGACACTATAGTCACTAAGGTAGTTACTAATAAAAGTATTACAGTGTTTTTGCATCCAGATTCCGCTCTCCCCGTGAACCTACGCAGCAACCTTCAATTGTTTTCCTCTTTGAATAAATACTTCAAGGAGTAGTGGTGATTCAGTGCATTTAAGGAAAGCAAATCCCCTTCCTCTTGCCCCTAAAGCAGGACAGGAGAAAGCTAAACTGTGGAGAAGGGTGAGCTTGTTCACCCCTTCAAAGAGTCCTCCTCTCTACTGACCGTGATCAACACAGAAGCCTGCTGTCTATTTGCTCAGGAAAATGAATGACTTCATGGCTGCCTGTCCTGTTTTGCAGCAATCCTTGAACTTGAAGTTTGCCTTTCTGGTTCTATCCTTTCAGATGATTTAATAATAATAATGGTTCCAGTCCTTGTTTTACCATAAATAGATCTCTTGTTTGTCTTGGCATTGGCTAATGACAAGTCACTGAAGTGAAGGTTATACAGAATATATCTGCGATAAGGAGTAAAGTGTTATTGCACAGCAACAGCAATGAAGTCATTTCTGTACTTGCATCTGATCTTGCCCAATGCAAACTCAGGAGGGGTCAGCCAGGGCTGCGGAGAGCGGGCTGGACTTCCATCCTGCCCAAGGTGCTCATACCTCTTAAACCCAAAATGGCTGCACTTGGATTAGTTTGGGAAGAGGAGGACTGTGCCAGATTTACATCTTGCTGCCTGCTGCAATCTGCTCTGATTGTATATTTTATCTTTATGAACGCTGTTTTTATTGTGTTATGCAAGCTGGTCTTTGACCGTAATAAATGATCTATCTATCTACATCTTGCTGCCATAAGCCAGACCTTCTGCTCTTCCTTTGTGTTGTTATTGTTGTTAGGTAAAACGTTTCCCACCTTATTTCCCCACTCTTCAAAATATTATAAGAGAAAACTGCCCAATGTTGGTGAATGGTCAAGGTGTAAGTCTGACATCTGATTTACTGGATGCCTGGTTATGGCTGGTATTTAATCAGGGATGTGTATATTTGGCTTCTCTTTCTTCCCCACCGGTTTGCTACATGTTAAAAATGTGCATCGGGAAAAGTAACCTGGGAGTAGTGGCCTTTAGTGCCATACCTAACTGTGACTCCACCAAGGGTCCATTTTTCCTCTGTAACAGGGCTATATTACTGAAAGGTCAAGATCTCTGGTTGGCAGTGCAATTGGCCATGAAGCCAGCCTCGTGCTCAATAACGTTGCAAGGGGCTGCCTTTCCACTGAGCATCTGACCCATTGACATATGTGAACACCGATCCTTCCTTATGTGTGCCCACCTCCAGCATAGGCAGGGGTGAGTCTTAGCCTGATTTTATGTGGCCCTTCACCTAATTGCAAAAGCTCTTGGCGATATGCCCTTCGGCTTGGCAGGTGGCAGGGAGAGAGAGAGAGGAGCGTGTCTGCCCATTGCCAGTTTCAGCCCTGATAACTGAATGTTACGCTTGTAAGAACAGGATGCTGGACTATCTGGGTCATTGACCTGATCTAGCAGGCTATTCTTGTGCTTCTTACATTACCTGACAACTACACATGACTTGCTGTCTTCTCTGGTAGGCTCTCCAAGCTCTCAAGCAGAGATTTCTCTGCCTTAGCATTGGGGTCCTTATAACCTGAGCTGCTGGGGTTGAACATGAAAGTTTTGGGAAGGGGCATGGAAGTGGTGGAGCATCTGCTTTGCATGCAATCCCTGGCATCTCCAGGAGAGTCACTGCTGGCCAGCGTAGACAATACAGAGAGCAATGGTCATGCAGTTTTCCTGTGTTTGGTATGTGAAGTGTGAGCTCTGTCACTAAACCCTCTTACCTTAGTCTTGCTCAATCTGTGATAACCTGTCCCTGCATAATGTTCCTCCCGTAATTATAGTAGCATTTTCTTAGAGGTGCATATTGTATTTGGAGAAACTGTTAGTTCCTTCCTGAGAGTGCAGATGGAATTTATCTGATCTCTCTTGATGCCCTAAACTTTAGCATCTCAGTTGCAACCTTTCCAGTATGTTGGCTCCTGTTTCCTGACAGCAAAGCTTTCACTGTTCCCATCAGACAGCTTCACAAATGTGTGTTACTCCATTCTGCTTGTGTAGTATGTGAAAGTGTCTCAGTGCATATATACTCCCCTGAATGGGACTCCCCGCTGTGCACAGAGCCAAACTGGGGCATGTGGGACAAGAGTTTAAAGTCACCTGTGGTCAACCTTAAATCTCCTGCAGAAACGTCAGAATTTCTTGCAGAAATATCAGGCTGTACAATCGCAGAATCTGTGCACAGGTTCAAAATGTATATCCGAAAAAGCATGGTGGCAATCACCCTGAATGGCTCTGAAGGCATTTCCTTGCAACTCTTGCTCCTCATATTGGAGAGAACTTGTTCTCAAAGAAAGATTGTGTAACAGTTCTGTTTACATTTTTCTGTTTGCCAGAGGTACCTTGTATAATCGGGCACTCCCTGACCTGCATGCAAGCTCAGCCATACTATGAAAGGGTGTAGAACTTGCTGTTGCTAGCAAAAACAGCAAGGTGAGTGGGAGCAGCTATTTTTATGGGATTTGGTTTAAGGAGACATTGACCTATTAAGGGCTTTTTCTGTTAATGTGCTGGTGTGTTTAAGGAAGAAAAGTAGAAATGTGTGTGTAGTAGTCAAGCTCATGAGACCTTTTTCCTGACCACCTGTAGATTAGCAGTGGAGGAACCTGTAGTCCTCTCAGTTCTGTTGGACTCTGACTCCTCACCCAGCGTGGCCTAGTGGTCATAGAAACTGGGAGTCCTATATGGAAGGCCACTGCTTCCCCACATCTCTTGTTATAACTAAAAAGATGATTCTACATTAGTATGGAAAGGATAGAGCGCTGGTTTTAAAAGAGATGTCTGGGTTCTTTAGTCAATTCTGCAGCTCTCAAGCAAACTCCCTCTTTCCAGGGAGAAGCTAGGAGGAAAGGGGTTAAAAAAGGGTGAGACAGAGACGTGAAGGATACTGCCTGTTTGGCTGCCTGGAGTAAAAGACCAGCAGGGGTGAATTTTAACTCGTGCTGCCTCTCATTCAGAGGATAACAGGGAAATCAGCCTTTAGAATCATTCTGGAAAGGAGATAGAAGAGGAGTTTGGATTTGATATCCCGCTTTATCACTACCCTAAGGAGTCTCAAAGCGGCTAACATTCTCCTTTCCCTTCCTCCCCCACAACAAACGCTCTGTGAGGTGAGTGGGGCTGAGAGACTTCAGAGAAGTGTGACTGGCCCAAGGTCACCCAGCAGCTGCATGTGGAGGAGCGGAGACCCGAACCCAGTTCCCCAGATTACGAGTCTGTCGCTCTTAACCACTACACCACACTGCTTAACCACTACACCACACTGGCTTTCATAAACATCAATTGTTCACAGCTGGTGAGGAAAACGGGCAGTAAAGCAGGACAGGAGATTTAGGCTCAACACTCAGAAGACAACCTTTGCAATCCTATAACACGGTTTAGGCTGATACAAGGTAGGCTTTGCAAATGCTCTCCCAATGGACCTCTTCCAGTAAAGATTGGAGAGGCATCAGAGAACGTTTCAGATATCTTAGACTGCAATCCTTAACACACCTAGTAGGTGTGGGATTTACACATTTTGGGTAATGTTGCATGGAACAACTGTTAAGAATAGGGAGTGGGCACGAAAGGGATGGCTCATTTGGTAGCAGGTGCTCTCCAGCTAGTGAGTGCAAGTTTTGATCTGGCATTTGCTGTGTTCCTGAAGATGTCCTTCCACTTAATAGTGAAATCAATACGGAACATCAGGAAATGGCAATATCAATCAAAAATAATAGCAGTAAGTTCTGTAGGTTTCGTCTTTGAGTTTACCTCTGCGATTCCAGGTCAAGTTTGTTTTTCTGATGAAGTCAAAAGATTTATCCTGTGGCTGCCTCTTGTCTCCACCTGCCCATCTTGTCATTCATTCCAAAAAGACTTTTCAAATGAAGCATCACGGCTCACTTTTTTGCTGTTGTTCTCTTCCGAAGAGGAGCAACAGTATGATTTTGTCGGTAGAGTTTGGCTGTTAAGAGCTGCTGCTAAAAATATGGGGTAAAGGCCCCCACCTCACAATACCCAAATAACTCCTTTCAGAGAAGAGTTAAAGTGCTGTGAGCTTATTTTCCAAGGCATGAGAGACCTTGGACCCACCAGCCAACTTGTCTTTGGCTGTTCCCATTCAAGCTACCCTGGAAAGAGAAAAAAAAGGTGTGCAAAAGTTTATGTCCATCGTGCATTCTGGATGAGATTCACTGTGTCTGTCAAGCAAGCCAAGTAAAAATAGCTCTGTTGGTCACTGCTAACCTTCAAAGCTGTACTTACGGCAGCAGAGGAAAAATTAGAGGTGATCCCAGATGGCTGTTGGGAAGGACAGTCCTTCCAGGGCCGTGAAATGAAATCCAGTCTCTACATGCCCTCTTCTGTCAGGAGAGGAGAGTTGAGTTGTGCTTCAAGGTCAGTAAACAGATTTGTTGCAGCAGTACCTGCTCAGAGCCTCCAATGAGTTTCAGTATTTCAGGAACAAATAAGTTAGGAGTCCATGGCCCAGCAAATAGAAATCCCTGCCCTGTGAAGCCTTCATGTTTTTGCTTCAAACTTCATTAAAAGGGTAGGGTTTCTTGGGATTATACTGTCTCAGGATGCAGAAGGAGATACTGTTCATGTATGTCACCACAGCAGCAAGAATTCTTGTGGTTAGGAAGTGGAAAAACGAAAGAATACCGACAATCACAGGATTGGCAGATACTCATATTAGAATATTTACAACTAGCAAAACTGACAGGAAGAGTTAAAGGAGTATTGAACCAGAAAATATTTGGAGAATGGAGAATATTTAAGGATTATATAAGATCATATTGTACCAACCACACCATATTAGCAGAACTTGAGTGATACTTGTAAACACAACAAATACCATTTGTGGAGTAGACGGGAACAATATTAAAGAATATAAAATTGTGCGGGGAAAACCGACGACAGTATAAACAGTACAGTGAGGAGAAGAAGAAGAAGAAGAGTTTGGATTTGATATCCCGCTTTATCACTCCCCTTCAGGAGTCTCAAAGCGGCTAACATTCTCTTTTCCCTTCCTCCCCCACAACAAACACTCTGTGAGGTGAGTGGGGCTGAGAGACTTCAGAGAAGTGTGACTGGCCCAAGGTCACCCAGCAGCTGCATGTGGAGGAGCGGGGAATCGAACCCGGTTCCCCAGATTACGAGTCCACCACTCTTAACCACTACACCACACTGGTGATTTTTAGAAGACTCCTTTTGTCAGAAGTCTTTTTTATTTACGTGTTTATTTAAGTATTAATTAGGAAGATTAAGTGTTTTTTATGCATGTAAATCTGATTTTTCTTTCTTTTTTCTGTATTTTATTTTCTTCTTAATTGTTTTTTCTTTAGTTTTCTTTTTGTAGTATGAGATTGTACATTCTTTGTATATGTGTGTAATTTAAATTAATAAAGATTATTTAATTATTAACAAAAAAGATGCAGAAGGAGAATTGTTATTGTTGTTATTTATTAAAAAAATTTCTACCCTTCATCCTAGATCTCAGGGTGGTTCACAATATAAAAATACAATATGAATACATAATAAAAATAAAGAACAAAAACAACCCAATCTCTCTCTCCCCCCCCCCCCCGCCCACACATTTAAAAGTGTGTTGAATGTTAATCAGCTAAAGGCCTGTTTGAAGAGACCTGGCGCCTACAGGTATATAGTGAAGGTACCAAGCGAACCTTCCTGGGGAGAGCGTTCCACAAATGGGGAGCCCTGTTCCTGTGTTGCCACCCTCCAGACCTCTCATGGAGAAGCGCATGAAAAAGGGCCTCAGATAATGATCGCAGGGACCTGATTGGTTTGTATGAGGAGAGGCAATCTTTCAGGTATTGCAGTCCTGAGCCGTTTAAGGCTTTATAGGTCAAAAACAGCACTTTGAATTGGGCCCGGAAACTAATTGGTAGCCAGTGCAGTCAGACCAGGATTCGTGTAATAGTCTCAAGCTGTCTTGCCCTGGCCACCAATTTTTTCACTAGTTTCAAGTTTCCTAACTGTCTTCAGGGGCAGCCCTATGCGCAAAGTGTGTGTGAATGTGTTCACTCCTTAAGTTTTCCTTGCGTCTGTGGCAAGCAGCACCTCCCAGACAAAGGCTTCTCAGCTCATCTTCTTGGCACCCTGGCTTTGCAGGGAGGTAAAACGTGTGGGAGCACATTTGAACAAAGCGTTTTGAGATAAATTTTAGTCCAAAATCTCTGGATGGCACCAGGTTGTCTGCTTTTACCTCCTTTATATTGAGGAATGCTGCACAGTAATTGATACTTCTCTACCACCTGAAAGGCGAAGAAAGCAAGGTCCTTTGGACCAAGTGGGTACAGTGCCAATAGTAGCACCCATGCAGCATTTTCCTTTATTTTTTTACCCTGTCCTCAGGCAAAAAGGCTGTTATGGATACCAGTCCATTTATGTCGGAGGCCAATGCAGAGAGAATCGTGAGGACCCTCTGCAAGGTTCGAGGAGCAGCGCTGAAGCTGGGGCAGATGCTGAGCATCCAAGGTAAGAATGAACAACATGTTGGTGCTCCTTGAATCCTCCCCCTTTGATCTCTCATCTCTCAGGTGAATTTTTGACTCTCCCAACCATTTTTCCCTTTTGGAAGTTTCCTGACTCTTTTCCAGATTTTGTTCAGCTTTGTAGGTAATTCAGAGCCAGGAAGCAGAAGAGGCAGTAATACAGTTTCTGTTTATTAAGCCAGCACAACAGTACCTTTTTTGGATTTTTGTACAGAGGGAAAGTGCCTTTTGAAGTAACTGCTCAAGTTTATATTTTGTAAAATAATCATAGTAGATATTTGTCATAATGTCCTTAACAGCCTTGGTGCAATATGAAGCCAGTTAGTACCCAACAGAGTACCCATTAAAGCTGAAAATGCCCCCCCCCCCAGGATTCCATGCTAGAATATTGCAAATGTAGACATTGTGACTTTAAAAACTTGCTAACTTTCTCCCCCTTGCCTGTTTTGTTTAACACCCGCCATGTGAAGGATTCTGAAGAGCATGAAAGCTTGCTCACTATTTTGTGACACGTTGCTTGCTCCCCTAAAAGGTATTCCTGTGTTGTCAATATTTTAATCCCCCTCTCCCAAGGAAAAGTACAGTCTATCTTAAGTGTTAACAACCACCAACACTGTTGCTAGAAAAAACTGCCACCTTCCTAATTTGTTAACATACCTTTTGCAATTGTAGCATTTCTTTACCTCCAAGGTTTTTGTGTTGTGTTTTTAAGAACGTCTTATTCTCTGCCCTTTATCCCTTTCACCTTCCACCAGGTGAGAACCATCAGTACACATATAAATGCTGTTGCATCAAAAAGCCTGAATCTCACATACTGTTCTTGTTTCTATCTTCCCTGTAATCTTTATTTGTAGTTGCATATTATGAAGTGTATATTGCGTTAAAACTGCTAATAAATCAATACTGTGGTATTAATTTTGGGCAAAAGTGAGAAAGAGCAGGACCCTTTAAAGTAAACTCTCAGGGCCTAGAGTCTCTTTCATCAGATGTATGAAGTGTTAGCCACAAAAGCTTCTACAGTCAAACCTCGGTTCTTGAATGGCTCCATTTTCGAACGTTTCAGCTCCTGAACGCCGAAAACCTGGAAGTAAATGCTCCAGTTTTTTAACATTTTTTTGGTACTCGGAACGTCAGATGCAGCTTCTGCTTGAGTGCAATAAGCTCTTGCAACCAATTGGAAGATGCACCTCAGTTGCTGAACGTTTTGGAAGTCAAACGGTACAGATTATGTTCAACCACCGAGGTTTGACTGTACTTTAAAGCGACACAAGGCTCTAAGTCTGTTGCAGCAAACAATGTCTACCTGATGTTTAGAATTCCCCCAACTCAGGCCAGCAGCCTGACAAATCCAGATGAGAGAAGTGTGTAGCTGAACATTGAATTGTGACCAAGAGAAAATGGAATATTGGTATTAGCAGAAGAGAATGTTTGTGTGTGTGTAGATGATCCAGATGTGATGTGGCTACCACCAAAGTTACTACAATGGCGGGATCTGAAGTAAATACTAGAGCAGGCATTCCAATCTCTCTCTCTCTCTCTCTCTCTCTCTCTCTCTCTCTCTCTGTGTGTGTGTGTGTGTGTGTGTGTAATTTAACTAAGTTTCTTCTCATAGAAACTTAGCATAGCGTTGCAAAACTCACTGGGGGCTTTTAAAGAAATAAACACAACCGAAGGCCAAGGCAACGCTCACAAACCTGGTAGACATTCTGTCCCTCCTTTAAACTTCGCCAGCCTTCTGAGAAAGATGCAGTTCTGTATTTCTGAAAAGGACCAGGAAAATGAGCTTTCCCCAGCAAGAGCCCATTGCTTCCGTTAAAAACAATAGGTTGATGCAACTTGCAGTCTGCCCTCTGCTTGCAATTGCTTCACCCCGTAAAACTTTACCATGAACGCTTTCTGTGGTCGGTGTCTTGCCCAACCTTGCAAGGGAGGAACGGACTGTCACTGCTTAATTGCAGGGGTGTCTTTTAATGTCTAGTCTAAACCATAAGCCACAAAGAGGAAAATCTGTAGCTCAGCAGCAGAGGACATGCTTTGAATGTGGAGGGTCCCAGGTTCAGTCCCTGGGTTGCATCTGGGAATGTCAGCTTTCAGACAAGTGTTGACAGCATTCATCTAGATGGGCCTAATGGTCCGACTCTGCAAATACTTTGCTTCCTGTGTTTTTGACCATGAGCATGCTTTGTTAAAAAATAATCTGGTTGGTTACTTCAGCACCAGTTGGCAAATGGTTCTTTCCAGAGTTCTTTGAAGGCCTAATAAACTTGCCACTTAAATAGCAAGTGAAGGCGGTTCATTGGGATGTTAGCGAGCAAAGCAGATAAGTGTTGGAATAGACGTGCAAGTCACAGCTGATGCAAGTGTTTATTCTCTGTTTTTCTGAGGTGGTGAAAGTAGAGCAGCCTGTTGAGAATTGAAATGTTCTCCTGCCAGCTCCAGCCCTTCCTGCTATGTCTCGGAAGGGACGGGGGTAGAATAGATGAGGTTTCAGCACACAACACCCCCATGGAGGATGCCACACTTGCTTTCTTCGCTTGTGGAACCCTTAGGATGAGGGATATCACCAGGATCTCGTGGGCGTTCTTCCATCGTGCCCAAATTCAGTACCCCTTCTTGAGCAAAGCTCTTTTGCACTGGCTCTTTTGAGAGCCAGTGTGGTGTAGTGGTTAAGAGCAGTAGTCTCGTAATCTGGGGAACCGGGTTTGCGTCTCCGCTCCTCCACATGCACCTGCTGGGTCACACTTCTTTGAAGTCTCTCAGCCCCACTCACCTCACAGAGTGTTTGTTGTGGGGGAGGAAGGGAAAGGAGAATGTTAGCTGCTTTGAGACTCCTGAAGGGGAGTGAAAGGCAGGATATCAAATCCAAACTCTTCTTCTTCTTTTGCACCTTCTAAGCTGCAAAAATGAGCTTGAAGGTTTGTGGGCAATGCCTGTACGTAGGTCAGGGGATCTGACCCTTTGCCATGTGTGAAGGAATTGAGTGGGTGGGAATGGATCCCTCCTTACTGGCAGGTCCCTGTTTTGTATAAGAGCTTCCTTCAAAAGTAAAGCGATATGCTGCCACCAAAACGCTGGGGCTAGCACAAAATCCACTCACGTCTATATATCAATGCTCAATCCGAAATGTACTTAAGGCTACTTCTACCTTTTTAATGAGACTGTACTTGCATATCAAAGGAACTAGCTATCATGTTTAACTATGGCTCTGATTGCCTGACTGGGCTTGTGTTTTCCTCTTGTCAGATGATGCCTTCATCAACCCTCATCTGCAGAAGATTTTTGAACGTGTCCGTCAGAGTGCAGACTTCATGCCATTGAAGCAAATGATGGTGAGGATTTGCCTGGGCTGTATGACAGGAGGGAGCCTCTGGGATCAAAGTGGACGAACAGAAGTAGACCTGTGTTGAAAGAGAAAGCAGGCGCCTTCCTCTATTTACAGGTTCTGGGCCATTGCTGAGCAGGCTGCAAGAACAAAGCATTAAATAACCTTAGTGCACCTTCTTTCCTTGCCTACACCATTTTTAAAAAAATCATGGTGGAATTCATTGTTTAGCTCTCTAATTTGTATACATTAGTGGCTGCTTGGATTTTTAACCCTGGCCATTTATATCCCCTTGGTGCTTGTTTGCAGTTGTCCGTATGTCATAGCTGGATTTCAAAGTCCCTAGTCTAAGCAACAAGTGGTAGTGTCTACCTGGGAAGGGAAAACTCCAATTTGTGTTTTTTATTCACCGCTAGAAAACTTTGAACAATGACCTTGGTCCCAACTGGCGTGATAAGTTGGAGTTCTTTGAAGAGCGACCTTTTGCTGCAGCTTCAATTGGACAGGTTCACCTGGGGCGCTTGAAGAACGGGAAAGAAGTTGCCATGAAAATCCAGGTGGGCCTAGTGGTCTTCAGTGTTTTCAGAGTTGGCGCCCACCAGTAGCTCTGAATATGCACTTTGAGACCCACTCCTTGATGTTTTACAATATATTAGTTTCATAGAAGTGTAGAATTGTAGAGTTGAAGGGATCCCGAGGTTCATCTCATCACCTTTGGCCCCTGTGTGAAGCCTATGCGGCTGTAGGGTAGTTCTGTCACTGTGCCCCTAACACTTCTGTCTGAGATCAACAGACATTTTCAGATGGAGGACAGGCTCCTTCAAATCCTGAACCTGATTCTTGGGTTGTGACAAAGTATATGGTACGAATGGTTCACACATTATAGTTCCCTTTTTTGCTGATCAAACTGTGTGTCTGGACCATTTGTACTATAGACTTGCGCAATATGGGGGATGATGTGCCAGAAGCATTTTCCTTTTCTGGAAATCCTGGTTTTGGCAATTGCCATAATTCTCTCCATTGGGAGTTTTAATAATCCCCATGACAGTAGAAAAGTCCTGTAGATGGGGAGCCTCTGGCCCTTCAGATGTTGGGCTCCAACTTCCATCATGGTCAAGGATGATGGCGTTGTAGTCTAACAACACCTGGAGGGACCACCTGCTCTAGATCTAAGGTTTTGCTAGGTGGCATTTCTTGGGCTGCTGTCTCTCTCCCCCACCCCTATTTTTAAGCCCAGTGTAGGTTAAAAGTGACGGAAAGTTCCTGTTCTTGCAGCTGTTCATGTCAGTCTGCTACCCAGAGCACAGGTGTTAAGCTGTGAAAATTGGCTCCCTTGGCTCTTTTTTAGAAAGGAGGTGGAGAGGATGGAATTTTAGACTCCGCAGGCTATGCTTCGCAGGAGCATTTGAGAAGTGTGCTGTCAGGTTTGGACAGTCTAAATTACCTTGGAGAGAGGGAACTGTAGCTCATTATGCCTCCCCTTAATTATTTCTCAAACCAGCCTGTGTTTCTTATGCAAAGTAAACTGCATTATCATAGAACTCTCTTGATTGTGATAGGACTGTATCTTTTCTGAAGGATTTTTGCAAATGATGGGGAAACAAACCGTTCAATCCTGGGAAATTTCCCTGTTTGGCAGGCAACTCTCCAGGTTCTCAGACAGTAAAAAACCAGGGGGCAGAGCTGCCAGCCTCTAGGCTGGATCATGCTTGTAGAACCTTCTAGGATCATAGAATTGTGGAGTTGGAAAGCATCCTGCGGGTCATCTTGTCCCACCTTTTCTACTCTGCCCCACTCTTGCCCCCTCCTCCCCATCTCAGCTCACCCTCCTTTATCCTCAGTAAAAGAGGCCTGCAGAGTAGCAGCAACTAGAGTGGCTAGCATCTTTCTGAAAGATGCTCTTGCTGCCACAGTCCATAGCTGGACCTCCAGGCTTGTCCATGAACCTACCTGCCTGTGACTGTTGTGACCGGGAGTGGTTTCTCCTTTCCCAAAACACAAAGCAAGTGTGGCTGGGGAACAGGAGTGGGAGGAGGAGGCATGAGAATGTGTGTGAGATGCTCCTGATGGAAAGCATGTGTGCTGTTGTGGGTGGGTGGGGAAGAGAATGGATGAATGGGGTGTCTACCTGTGGGTGGATGGGAGGAACGAGGGATGTGGGGCTTGTGCATGAGAAAGTGGCAAGCAGAGAGAAGCCATACTAAGCCATACTTAGGCAAGCCATACTGTGCTAGCTGGATCAGACACAGGATTAGCCAGGTTCCCGTGACCTCTTTTCACCCTTCCATTTCACACCTTTATTTAGGGATTTTGTTTTTGCCATGACTGAAGCCTTGACCCTCTGTTTTAGTTCAGGAAAGTGTAGCAGGTTTTTCAACTGGAGGAGGTGCTCAGCATTGCCATTTCTCTCTCTCTCTCTCTCTCTCTCTCTCTCTCTCTCTCTCTCTCTCTCTCTCTCTCTCTCTCTCTCGTGCAGTATCCTGGAATAGCCCAGAGCATCAATAGTGACGTCAGCAACCTGATGACTGTCCTGAGCATGAGCAATGTTCTCCCAGAAGGTAACTTTGGGAAGGGGGCTGTTGTGCAAGTCTTCTGTGTGTGTCTGCTGAACACTACTCTGTTGTCTGCTGTCAGTGTTAAAACAGTTGGTTGGAAGCTTCCCCTGCTGCCTCTTACAAGCAGCGTAGTTGCTAAGATGAGACATAGAATGATGCTGGGGTATTGCCAGGTGCTTAAAAGACCAGGAGCCACAGGCCCATGACTTGCCTCTGGGCATATGAAGATGGGTTGTGCCCTGGGTTTCACTTTGTAGAGGGCCCAGCTGAGGGTTTTGGGGAGGGTTAGGGTCCAGGGCTTGGGCCCCCTGGGCTACCACCTCTGCCCCACATATTCTGGGGGACAACCTCTCACTATTGTGCAACAGGTTATTAGCATGAAATGTGGGGTGAGTTTTTAGCCTATGTTTACCAGATAGAAATCCATTCTGCTTTGCTCATCTGGAAGAAAAGTCCAATCATGCCCAAACCCACAGGAGAGCCCAGCATTCTGAACCTGATATGTGGCAATGAAGAGAGAGTAGCAAGATTGCTGTGTAACGTAACTCCTCCCTCCCTCCCTCGTTGGCAGTCTGTGGACTGGCTGCCAGATGGGAGCAGAGCTCAGGCAGACAGAACCACTTTGTCCTTTGAACTTCTTTTGCCTGGCTGTGGGAATGCTGGGCAGAGATCCGCAACCTTAATTGTAATCCCCCCTTGATATCTCTCATTAATCTTGGCATCAAAGAAGCCGTGGGAGGCTATAAGTCCGCAAATGCTTTGTATCACCACCTTTTCCATTTATGGAGCATGGGTGGCTTCAGTATTTGCCCCTCGGGATGCCGATACATGCCTAAATTGATTTCGTATGTGTGGGGGGATGCTATTCCTGAAGTCCAGGATGCGTTAATTTTAGGAGAACCATTCATGCTTTGCAGAGAGGTGCAGTTGCTACAGTTAACTAAGGACGTTTGTATATGGCTGAAAGTAACCGGCGAAGCGCTGCCTTCCAGGCTGAGCTCTTTTCTCTGTTGAGGAACCTTTTTCAGTCCGGGGGCCACATTCCTTTCTGGGCAGCCTCCCGAGGGCCAAATGCCCCTGGTGGGTGGGGCAAAGAAGAAATGGCAGGTTTTACCTTATGTACACCAGGCTAGTTTCTACATACACTTGTGTGGTCCTCTCTGTTCACCATCCAGATAAGCAAGAGGCGTTATCAGGGTTCATGGACACATGCCAGCCAGGGCAAAATATCTGAGGTGCAAATAGGGCCAGTGAGGGGCTTGGCCTGGTAGTGTTCCAAGGGCCAGGCAGAGAGAAGTGGAGGGCCGCATATGGTTCTAAGGTCTGAGGTCCCCCACCCCTGACTCTGTCATTGTTTCTATTTCAGTCCTAACCTGCTTCTTTCTCCGGCCATTTTGCCTCCAGGTCTCTTCCCTGAGCATCTGGTTGAAGTGCTGAGCAGAGAGCTGGCCCTGGAATGTGATTACAAGAGAGAAGCTGCCTGCGCTAAGAAATTCAGGTGTGTGTTATGGGGATCTGCCCCCACCAGATGCTGCAGTGAGGGATTCTGGTTTTGTCCCAAACACCTGGGCTTGTGCATGCTGTTGGACTAGGGGGAAAGAGGCTCAGAGAAGAATCTAGAGTAGCAAGTGGCTGCTTTGGGGCAAAATGGCGTTACCTCTGCTGAACCCCGATGTTGCAGAAACCCCAGGCCCCTGCAGGGGTTGGGCAGCTTCTTAGCATTTTGTCTGTTGCCCCTCAGGGAGCTGCTCAAGGACCACCCCTTTTTCTATGTTCCTGCTGTGGTGGAGGAGCTGTGCAGCCCACATGTCCTGACGACGGAGCTGGTGACTGGGTTCCCGCTGGATCAAGCCGAAGAACTCAGCCAGGAGATAAGGAACGAGGTATGGTCGCCTGGCCCCTTTTCAGCTTGGAGGTGGAGGAAGAAGATTGGTAGAACCAGAGGACACGGGCCTCTTCCTCAGGCCATTTTGCGAGAGAGGTCCTTTGAATGGACAGGTTGGGGCCATGCTGAGTATTGTGTGCAGAAATCGATCGCTTGGGAATGGTGGGCACCCTAGAAAATGTTTTGCTACTGGTTGTGTCTTGCAAATCTCAGTATTGGGGCCACCTGCACTGGGGACCCCAAAGCCACTGGCTTTGCTAACCTGCAAACCATCTTTCAGATAGACAGCCTGACCTTGTGTGTAGGATGACCAGCTTGGCAAAAGAGATCATCTCATCCTGGAACGAGCAATCAGAAACGCGTCCCCCTCTTGTTGCATAAGCACCCAAATATAGGCTTCTCAGTTGGGCCAATCCTAGCAGCTGAAGCCTGGTAGAAAAGTACTGGGTAAACAAGAGGTCAGACGAGAGGTGAAGCATGGACAAAAGAGCATCGGAGCCAAATATAGCAAAGGACTAGAAAGTTAACGGGAGGACAAGCAAGTCTGACTACAGCCAGATTGGCAGATGGACTTGGTCTGGTATTCCGACGTGCCCCATAGGAGGCCATTAAACACCCTTAACAGCTGTCAGCAAGTCACTGAGCGGGAGTATAAAGTTTGGTCTCTAGACAACAAAACGCCCGGGTACATGATGTATGTAGGTCTAGGCTTTGTCACTCTGATGTGTTGCTGCTCTGCCTTTTTCCCCCTCCAGCAGTCCTCACACTGGAGAGCCAGTGTGGTGTAGTGGTTAAGAGCGGTGCACTCATAATCTGGTGAACCAGGTTCGCTTCCCCGCTCCTCTACATGCAGCTGCTGGGTGACCTTGGGCCAGTCACACTTCTCTGAAGTCTCTCAGCCCCACTCACCTCACAGAGTGTTTGTTGTGGGGGAGGAAGGGAAAGGAGAATGTTAGCCACTTTGAGACTCCTTAAAGGGAGTGAAAGGCGGGATATCAAATCCAAACTCTTCTTTTTCTTCTTTTGCACCTTCTAAGCTGCAAAAATGAGCTTGAAGGTTTGTGGGCAATGCCTGTACGTAGGTCAGGGGATCTGACCCTTTGCCATGTGTGGAGGAATTGAGTGGGTGGGAATGGATCCCTCCTTACTGGCAGGTCCCTGTTTTGTATAAGAGCTCCCTTCAAAAGTAAAGCGATACGCTGCCACCAAAACGCTGGGGCCGCACTGTAGTGTGTCCAGCTGCTTCGAGGATTTCATGGTCCTACTGCCAAGGACCCATTCCCCTTTCTGTTCTGCTTTAGGGGATAATAAACTGATGTGAATTTACTTTCCCAAAGCTTTAGAGGCACACAATTTTGTTTGTGTGTGAGGGGAAAATTTGGAACACAACAGGTCACTTAGCATCTCTGCAGTGTCACACAGGGAGATTCTAATGAGAAAATTTAGGGATTTGCTTCTTCTTCTTTCTGTGTCGGCAGAAGCTGGTCTCGGCTCCAACAAGTGTGCCTGTATGGCATCTGTGTTTTCAAGCACATGTTGCCATGTTTGCACTTTGCCTTCCCATCTGAGGTGCACACTTAAATCCTGACCCTTTGGTTGCTGAACTAAATTTTCACCAAAACAGTGGTGCAATTGGTGCTCTCTTCTTCCTCAGCCCTTCTCTCCTGTAAATGGCATCCCTACTCTGGGCCACTAACTTGGCCACAATGCTGGCTCAATAACTCCAGCCTTTCTGGAAGCTTTGAGGGCCATTAAGTGACCTGTTGCTGGTCCTTATAGTTGGGCGAGCAACGTAGTTTCACCCCGACTATATCACATGTTACACGAAAGGGGCCACACTTCTTCTCGAGCTTTGTAGTTGTGCATTGTCCAAAGCAGTGACTCTTTGGCATCTCTCTCTCTCTCTCTTTCCTCCTAATCCACCTAATCCCAGGAGTCTTTGTAGCATCCTCTGCCTGCCAGACAGACATTCATGATAGCTGTGACTTACAGTTTCAGTATATTCTGCATATCTACCTAATCTGATGCAAGTGGGAGCTTTTCTAATTCATTTTTGTCCCTTTGTTGCAATTTTTGCAGATCTGCCACAACATACTCGTTTTGTGCCTGCGAGAGTTGTTTGAGTTCAGATACATGCAGACAGATCCAAACTGGTCCAACTTCTTCTATGACCCAGAATTGCAGAAGGTAAATGGCTCTAGCTGGACTTGGCATTAGCTGCTTATGCAGCACTCGCTTCCTTTTTTTGCAATGGCTTCTTGGCTAATGTGCTCCTTTAGGTGGAGGTGGTTCGATTAGCTGGGCAAGTGGGTTTGAGGGTAGCGCCTGGAATCTAGAGTTTGTGGGTTTTAGGTGGAAAAGGAATCATATTTCATGGAAACGATACAGCAAGAATGTAATGGGAGGGATAGTAAAACTCTGCTGACAATCAAATAGAATTCCACTGATGATGTCTTTGAAGGAAAAGGTAAGAAATTATCACCTGCCAGATGCCTGTTTTCCTATTGAAGGGCCGTTGACCCACTGGAAAAACCAGCATTGCAGGACTGTATAGCTCAGGCATAGGCAAACTCGCCCCTCCAGATTTTTTTGGGACTATAACTCCCATCATCCCTAGCTAACAGGACCAGTGGTCTGGGATGATTGGGAATTGTAGTCTCAAAACATCTGGAGGGCTGAGTTTGCCTATGCCTGGTATAGCTCTTCCTCTGTGCCACCCCACCTACCTCTCTCACATATCAGAGAGCAGGACTTGGGCTCCCAGGGTCTAGAGGGCCAGAAATTAAGCAGAGCGCTGCAGGTTCCCCACCCCCAAGCTTTAGAGAAATTTACCTTCTTTAGGGGCACTGGAGCAATGGCTATTAAACTTTCAACATCCAGAAGACCCTTTCCATATTAACTTGTTCTGCTAAGGAAATGTGGTGTGTGCATTGCAGGGGATTCTGCATCTTAATCTAAGCCCCATCCATGTGTGCTTGAGCATAAACCCCGTGCCTTCCTATAGCTGTGCATTGCAGCCACTGTGTTGAAATTTGCTGAGGGGACCCTCTTTCCATGGTGGTTACTTGGTCCATCCTCATGTTTGTGCTATGTGACCCTTCCAACCAGGTGGGCCTGTCCAATTGTCCTTGTTTCCTTAGCTTTGTTAGAACTGGGGACAAAGTGCTGAAATTCTCCCAATGAAAGGAGGGTTCTTGCCAGCCATGTAGTTTTTGTATATAAAAGCACATGTACTAAAGCAACCTGTGAAGTGTTGCTGTTTTAGGTTTTCACCCTATCCCAATAACAAGTGGGAAAAGAAAGTGGCTTTATGAAGAACTCCAGCTCTTTGTAGCACTTAATATTGTTCTGACAAGCATCAGTGTAATAGTTTCTGTTCTGGTGTAAAAAAACACATTTGTACATCTCATTCAGGTGGCGCTTCTGGATTTTGGCGCAACCCGGGGTTTTGATGAGGAATTCACAGACCTCTACATAGAGGTGAGGACTCCTAAAACCTTTTGTGATGGTTTGTTGTTTTGTGGGCTTGAGAAGCATGTTTGACTTTTAAGTCGCTGGATTCAAAGAAAGCTAGAGGTTTAACTGGCTTTTTAGTTCTCCCTTATCGCAGGCAGCCCAACTTTGTTTGTTGCATTCTAAAACTGAAGAACTTGGACTGCTGTCATAATTCACCTTTTCCTAATGTGGATTTTTTTAAAATGTGCAAAGGGAGTTGATGGTGTGAGGGAAATTGCTTTTAAAACCTTAGTAACGCTTAAGATGTGTTGCTATTTGTTTTTATTTAAATGACCCAAGTACATATTCTATTGTTCTTGTGGACAGACTCAAAATTGCTTTTTAGCAAACTGCCATAGGGAATATATTGGTCCTTTCCCAGTGAAATAGGTATTGTTGCGCAGGACCCAGAGATTTTCTCTTAAGTGGGACTTGTGCAGTGAAAACGGCAATATTTTCCTAGTAGTCTAAAAACAAATGTCATTCTGAGAAAAGTATTCTCCCCCTTTCTGGCCGTATCTGCTCAAGGCAAACATCTGGACTCTTGAAAAGGGTTCCATGCTGCCAGCAAAGAGTAGAGTCCCCTTTTGCCTGCTGATTTTTCATGGGTTGGAATGTGTCCTGTGTTTCAATTGTAACTAGCCATGTTAAATTAGGGCATCCATTCTCAGTATACCAACATTTCTTATTGTTTCACTGGTAACACAGGAGGGAAAATGACCATTACTAACTCTTAATTTAAGCATAACCACAAGGACTCCCAATTGGGCATTTAGCTTTGCAATGTGGAATGTTATCCATTAACTCTGTTCTATCTGGTTTTCCCTTCGCTTAAAGCAGTTCACAAACCAGTAACGTCTTCATTGACCACTAATAAGGAACTGTATGTCACAGTCATTACTTCTGCAAATTCATTATGCTATTTTTATACACATAACATGTGAAGACTTGGTCTATTCATTTGTATCATTTATTATTCCCATGATCCTTGTTTATAAAACCCAATAAAAAGCTACATTAAACAAGGGCATGCATTCCTTTCATCCTAGTATCACATTTCCGGTCTCCAGTGAAGACAGCTGAAGTTTGTGATCTTTCAAAACTGCTCACGCTTCTTAAAGGCTTGGCCGAATTCTTTTTTGTGGGATGAAAACATATAGCTTTCCCAGTATTGACCATGTTTCTGAGTAAAGGATTTTCCTTGCTATTGAAGTGCTTAATAGGATTGGCTCCCACCTACACCTTCTGGCTTTTGAATTTTTCTTCTTCTTCCAATACAGTTAATCAAAGCAGCTGCTGACATGGACAGAGAGAAGGTGCTGAAGAAATCAATAGAAATGAAATTCCTAACTGGCTATGAAAACAAGGTACATAATAGCACCAAGCAATCCACTCTTTGTTTAGCTACCGGTGCGACTTCAGTCTCCTTTAGAAACTTCAGCTAAATAATTACTCCCTTTTTGAAGCTACCTATTTATTGTATCTATAGAACTTAAATGTCTCTTGCCAATGCCACCATGGGGGTCAACATTAGCTGCAGCTCTTAAGTGGCATATCTCATCACTCCTTTCAAATCCAGCTTAATTTATCATGCAGGATATTCACTCATTCTTCTAATATATGGGGGTATGATCAGGGCAGCTGGCTTGAGCCTGTAAAGGAGAATATCCTAAGTTTGAGATATTCGAGGTTTGGAAGCTTGTTTCCAGCAAAGTGTGGGTAGTTGGCAAGGACGCTATAAAACACACTTCCCGGGTGTCTCATGTCCCAGGTTCAATCCCTGGCATCTCTCGGTAAGGCTAGGAATGTCCCTTGTCCGAAATGTCAGAGAGCCACTGCCAGTCATTGTAGACCATACTGAGATAGATGGACCAGTGTTCTGAGTCAGGGTGAGGCAGTTTCCTATTATTTCTAAGCAGGCTCCAAAGTGTTGTCCTTCAGGTTTTATTCTGGTGGATTGCAGTTATGGGATTGGGGAGTTGTGGGGTGTTGGAGCTGTCATGGTCACATAGAAGGATGGTGGTAGAGCTGGAAGTATTCTAATTTGGGTGTCCATTGTTGGGGCAGTGGAGATGTTCCTTTGATTTTTGAGTAGGGTAATTCCAAGATTTTTAGCATTTCAAATATGCTGGCAGGAAGTAACAGAATATCCACTTTGCTGGCCTCGCAATACTCTTTGCTGCCAGCAATAATTTTATTTGAATTTAGCTTGACTTTTTTTATATATGATGCACTGTAATATTGTAGAATTGTGGCCTGGTGAAAACCTGAGATGGGTGCAGTCCTTCATTTTTCTCCCTGTGGAGAAAGACTCCTGTTCAGAGAGTCCCCATTTGAATTAACAATGGAAGTGAGAGGTAGTTTATTAAGAGTCAGCAGCTTGGAGGAACATTCTCCTTGCTACCCTTGATCATATGGGAAGTCTGTGCCGCCACATTAGGCTGTGAAGGAAATAGTCCTTGATCTTGTATGTCCTTCACAGTAGCTGTGTTGGGTTGTGATTAGTGGCACTTGCTTCTGAATAAACATGCACAGGATTGGAAGTGTTGGGTTCTGACACTGCCTGGTGGACACTGTCTTAAAAAGCAAAGCCCACTGACATCTCCACCACCATGCCAGTCACACCTGGCACCACCTGGTAGACCTGCCTAAAGTCTGCCTGCCTCTGCTTATGAGCAGACAAATAGAACATTTATCCCTCCAGACTACAACTCCTGCAATAATTGACTCTCGGTGCTAAGTGGGCTGAGCCTGGTATAGTTATTTGTGAATGTTTATTCCAGAGCTAGAGAGATTAACTATTCTGCTGTTTATGGGATATTTCCTCGTCGTATTCATGACCTGTAGAGTTAGGAGTTACACGGTAGCTGCCTTTTTACTTTCTTTTTCCTCTGTAGAGCTATTCAGAACAGCTGATCAGAACCACCCTTCTTTCCATTTTTGTTTTGCTCAGGCTATGGAAGACGCCCACTTGAGTGCTGTCCTCATCCTTGGAGAAGCTTTTGCATCCAGTGAACCTTTTGACTTCGGCAACCAAAACACCACTGAGAAGATACATGGCTTAATTCCAGTCATGCTGAAGCATAGGCTAGTCCCACCCCCCGAGGAGACCTACTCTCTCCATCGGAAAATGGGAGGCTCATTCCTCATTTGCTCCAAGCTGAAGGCCCAAATTCCATGCAAGGACATGTTTCAGGAAGCCTACAGAAAATACTGGAGTAGAAAGGCAAGGAAGGAATAGTAGCACAGAACTGTTGAATGTCCCCTTGGGTTTATGGCCAATCACCAAGGTTCTAGCAAACCACAGTGCGGTGTCTTTTCTCTCATACCCCCCAGAACACCAGCAGCCTGGCTCCTGGAAGCAGAATACCCGGTTCTAAGGACAGTGTTGTTCTTTTGTTGGACTTTTCTCCTCCACTTTACACTCACCTGATTCCCTGTGTAGCCTCTCTTTTTACAGGAAAATGGTTGTAGCCTAGTGTAGGGATTGTGAGGGAAGGTTAGGCAGCTCTGTATCTCACTGTCCCAGGTATCAGCTCTCTTTTTCAGATTTTAATACTGATAGCTGTGTACCAATTTGTTTTTTTTATTGAAAACAAAACAAAGCAAGGGGTGGTGGAAAGAGAACCAAAACAAGTTGGCATTGAAATTGTATTGTAATTCTCCAAATGTCTGTGGTTTCTCCCCCCACCCTTTTTTCATAGGTCCTTTAATTTTTCTTCTTCTAAGGCAGGATACAAATGGTTTCATACTATGAAGTTTAGATTGCCAACACAACTCACAAGAGAATACTATTTTTGTATGATGCTTGCTGGGAATCCATAAAGGTCGGGATCTCCTGATGGTGCAGTGTAAGATGTGTACATAGCCTATTTTATGCCTTCAGTCTCTTAAGTTTTCAAGGAAAGTGAATATTTCCAAGGATCTGATAGAAAGTGGTGCAGTGGCGTATGTAGAATGCCCTACTTTCAAATGTGGCAGCCGTCTGATTCTCTTGAGCTGAATGTATATGCAATGTAGTTAATGGGGTTCTCTCGTTAAATTGAGAATTAGAGAAGCCAAAGCTCTTAACTGTGGCATTTATAGAAACCCAGCAGTGAAGCTGAACTATCTCCACCTTCATGCCTGCATCTTTGTAATGCAACCTTTGATGGGCATGGGGAGATTGATACTGCTGTGTTATCAGTGGTGTTTCAAGATTTTGTTGGAAAGCATAATATACATTAAAGTAGCTGAACGCACAACTTTAAGCAATTGGAGGCAACTCGGCAAATGTATTTTGGGAGGGGTTTTTTTGTACAACAGTTAGTTGTAGCTGTACAACTTTCAACCGATTTCCAATAAAGAAGTGCTTGTGCAGAACGTGGCTTGGCTGTTGTTTACTAACCTGGAAGAAGCAGCAGCAAGTGTATGGGTACTTTTTCGCTTCTGCTTACTCTGATTCTGTTCCAGTAATAATGCCTCTTAAGTACTTTGTTTCATAAGCACTATATTCTGCTGACAATTTTAGTTTTCACCTTTAAAGCAGGGAAGCAGTATCTGGCTGGGCAGACAATACAAGTTATCCTATAACTCAAAAGAGATCTTCCATCTCCACCCATGGTGGAAGTGCAGTGGTGAAGATGATGATTAGAGACAAGTTACAGCAGATTGTATTGGACTGGTAAATTATGGAAATGTCATGCAGTTGTGCCATAAGAATTTATAAATCCTTCCTTGTTGGCTTATGCTCAGCCCATGGTATTCAGGGAATGCCTCTGAATGTAACGGTCCAGTTTAGCAGTCATGGCTGCTTATCCTCCATTATTTCATTCAAATCTTGGGGAGATGCATTTCGTAAATTATGTGTTGCATGAAGAAGTATGTTGAATCAATTTCTGTGTTTGACGCTGAATTCCAGTTTACACAAGCAAGGGCAAAATTTCCTTGGACCGTTCAGATTTTAGGAACTTCATAGTAACACTGTTCGAGGCCTGGCACCATTTGGCCCTATTGGTTTGAATAACGAGACATTTAGCAAGTCAGGTGTGTGGACAACTATCACCTGTGTTTTGGGGAGGTTATTAACCATCCAAATGCAAACCATTACAAAAGAGTTGTTGTTGTTGTTGTTAAGATTTTATGAATCGGCCCAAATTGTGTGGCACACTGTTCCATGCAAGTGGTTCATAATACAGCTTCTCTTACCTTTTTGCATGATGAGTGCCCGCTTATTTGACATGCTGCATGTAGGAATGCTAGTTAGATGATGGCAAGAATGCAGGAAGTTTACTTACTTGCCCCTATTGTTCCATTAGTTCCTAGTGCTGCTCTTTGTTTACAAGCTTCACATTTGAGATGCAAGCCCCCTTTAGGAGTTACTTGTGTGATGGACCTGTTTAGAGCCCTGCCTGCCAGAGCTGCACAACTCCTCCTACTGTTGCCATGTTGGTGCATTGCTTGAGGCCAGGAGCCTGCTCTACAGGTGGTGCCACCTTGGGTGATTTATAACCCTCTGCAATTGGGGTTTTCAACTGCACAGAAAGCCTCACAGAGCAGGAGTTAGGTCTCTGCATGCATGGCGATGGTGGGAGTTGTGCCACCTTGGCAGGCAGGGCTTAAATACCCAACCCCCTTGCATGCATATAGAGGACTGTAGCGAACTTACTTTTTCCTCTGGGCTGCTCTTCGCAGTTGTGCTCTGTTAACTTCATTTAAAATTTGACTTTATGAGAAGAATAACTGAAATCTGTATCCTTTTAAGCTTCTATATTTAATTACAGTTAAAATGTTGGCTGATCTGGCTTGTAAACCATTTGTCGTTTGACGTATTCAAACTAGAAAATGCTTTTTACACTTTGATTCTCAAAAAAAACCCCAACGTTTTAAAGTATGTAATTTGGAGGGGGCGGCGAAGGTGAAATATGAAGAGATGGTTAAAGCACTGATAAAAAGTATAAAAAGCTGACAAGGGGACTTGTTGCGCCAAACACATTGGATACCAGTTGAGAGCCTGATCAAGCAGATGTAAAACAGCAGCTATGGATAAGCAAAACTTGTCACGGAAAGGATACCTATTAAACCCAGTTTACACAAAAGGTCACTTGAAGGATTTCATTCCTGTATTGGAAAGCAGACTGCTTCCTGTGTCTGAGCAGCCCTATCTTTATGTTCACCTAATCCTCTTTGTAGGGAAGTCGGAGGGAGTTCTCACTAAACTGCAAAGATGTTAAAATCATTTTTTAAAATCCCTGAAGGCTGTAAGCTTTATAACTGCCTCAAAAGCAGGGCAGGAAAAACCCCACTAAAACCTCTACCTCAAATCCAGTTCCAGCAGGGTTTCCACACTGAGCTATTATAAAAAGTAATTTGCATGGAAAGACTTTCTGATCAAGGCATCTGCCATCTGGGAATTGCTTTTTTCAGGAAGTTGGATTCTGTCTTAACCCAGCTAATGTCAAGGGCAAATGAAAAAATAAGAGGTTGTAGAAGTGCTATTATAGAGGTATTGCCAACCACGCATTAGCTGTGATGCTGCTGTTTCTTTTGTAAAAAGGAGTTTCCTGGGGAAAACACATCAGAAATCAGCCAAAAAGGAAAGACCACAAAAACTTCAGTGTGAAACGACTCCGTGTTAAGTTATCTTTGGAACTAGGCAACATTAACAAGGATTTTTTCTCCGCTGAGGATGGAAGAGAAGGAAGTCTAAAGGAATAACCACACAAAGCTATGTGTGGTTAAATCCACTGATTGCATCCAATCAATGGACTTCACTGTGGAGTTAAGTGTGCCTGATTTTGTGCTGAATAAAAGCAGACCCTTCATGTTGTGACTATCACATGAGGACCATTATGTGCACCACTCACAGACCCTTTTGCACAACCAAGTGTGGGATGTGATGTACCCTTCCCAACCAGTAGCTGTGGCTGTAGGGGTGGAGCATTCTGAAAAGCAAACACTGCATCCTTTCTCTGTGACTCTGGAATCAGAAAAACCATGAAGCTTCTGAACAGGAAGTCATGTGGCAGAAGGTTCTTAATGAAAAGCTCAGTTTTCTGTTCAAGAGGAGTTCTATCTTGTGCATTTGAAAGCTACTTACCACAACCTGCTTTTTATTTTAATTCATTTCTGCTGCCCTTCCTCTCTAATGGTTGGGGGCCTGGTTTGTAGAATGCGGTCCTCCTAATCGCCTTCAAAGTCTGAGTTTCTCCCAAACCCAGTGTATTCCTTCTGCATCTCCTAGCTTAGGCCTCCCCATAGCTGTATAATTGTTGATGGGTATGATGACTCATGGCTTGAAGCAGCTAGATGCAGGGAAAGCAATCCCAAAGGAAACTACCCGCTGAAAGGAACAAAACTTTCAATTGCTGAAATTATGTGACTACCCCATCATATCCCCTGTAGCCCCGCTTGCCTCATAAGAGTCTGGTGGGGTAGGAAAAAAGACAAACCATCTGTATTTCTAATAGTTCCCTGTTTTATTGCAATACATCAAAGTAGGTTAATATTAAGTGTTACCAACATAAAATATTGGTGACCTGTCATTTATTACATCATTGACTGATCCACCTTAAATATTTCTGTGCAATAGACTCTACATCATTGTTCTGGAGCAGAGAATCTCTTACAATGTCCTCTACAACATTGAGGGCATAAATCAAAAATTAAGAGAAGAGTGAGAAGAGGCAAAAAGCAGAAATCTTTCCCCCACACGCACACTTGTCAGCTTTTATACTCTAAAACAAAACAAAAAAGTGATTACATCTAGGCCATGCAAAACTGTACAATAATATTACAATGAAAAAAACCCCCTAAAAATATATTTTTAAAAAATAAATGATATGAAACCATCATACATAAAAAGGCAGGTATAATTACTGTGAAATACCAACACTGTTTTTGGTTGTGGATTGCTTCCTCATGAGTGAAAAAAATTCTTATGTAGGATGGGAGCATTTATAGAATGAAGAAGACAAGGTGACAAGTCATGTGGAATTGCCTTAATGCACAACATGGTCATAGAAGTTGAAAATCTACAGCATATTTGATCTCTGAAGGCCCCTTGTAGACTAGTTAGAAGCTCAGAACCCTATTCCAGGAAAAGCCTGATGACTGTGATTTTGGAATGAAACAGGCTTGTGCCCTTATTAGCCTCTAGGCACAAAGCCTTATTGCACTGGGCTAAACTTTTGTCATGAGCCTCTCAGTGACATTTACCCTGAGGCATATGCACTTCCTATGGTCTCCAAACAGGGCACCTGTATATGGAACATAGGTTGGAGAGAGGTAACTTTCACACCTGTGGTGAAACAGTGTAAGGCTAAGAAAATCCCAACAAACCTGATTTCAGATTCCCAATTTCTTTATGACTCTACAGGTGGGAAAAAGAATTTGAGGCCCTGCTTACTGCGCACTGGCTAAAAAAAGACAAGATAATTTTCTCACAATCGAGACCTTAAAACTGCCACCCTGAATCCAATCACCTACCCAGGTTTGCATCATTTCAGTACAAAAACTTAGTTGTGCTCAGGGTACATCCTCTGGTGAACCTCATGCCCAAAATACATTATTGCATTCCATGCTTATCGTGTGAAGACATCCTGCTGCGTTCAAATACCTGAGAGAGTAACACAAATATCAACTGTATTTCCCCCCCTCCCCGCGCAAAACCAAAACTGTTCTAAAAAAAAAAAAATTCAGGTTAGGAACACGAAACACACAAATCAACTTTTAAGAAGCCAGCGAATGAGACTGCTTCAGCAGTATAAAAATGGATATTATGACAGGAATGTGTTTTGAAAAGAAAAAAGTAATGATATGTATAGGCTGTGTGTGTTTAATATAGAAAAAATAACGGAGCTGTACAATCTGAGGTTCATTTACAATCAACACCTGATTTATTGAGCCTCAAGAAATGGGCTAAAAGTGTAAAGAGGCAATGACTGAGGTGTCTGAATTAGCCCAGTTAGGGAAATAATAGCCTCAAACTATGTACACAAAGGTGTCATCAGATGAGTCAGGATTCAACTAGAGACTATGAAAGTGCTTGGAGAAATGTAATCAGGTGTGCCTGGAAACTGAGCAATGCCTATCAGCAAAGCTAAACTTCACCAGCCAACCATTTCAGAGATATGTTTTCAATTCTGCCAATGCTCAAATGTGTCCATAATGTACTAGGAATGCATCCTAGGTCAGCATGAAAAGAAGAATACTTTTAATTTGTGAAATGGGCCAACGTATAAAATGTAACTCTTGGGATGCTAATTTCTTCTCATTCTAGACAGGTGCCGCCTTGTCTAATTTTCTTTCTCAGATGGAGCACAGATCAATTGCTACAGGACCTTGCAAGGACCTCTAAGGTAACTCCTGAAGTGGATAATAGCTTGGGCCTACTGTGGATTTCAAGCCCTGGCGGCCTTAAGCAAATAACCTATTTCCCACTAGTTGTATTTCAGAAATAACTAAGTCCAATCTCTTCACAAGTGTATAGAACGGTGGGTGGGCATGAGTGATAATATCACAGGGTGGAAGAGAAGCAGAACCTTTTAGTAGCCAATGCTGAAGAAGTAGTCAATGGATTTTAAACTATGCCTGTCCTTGTGCTCTTAGACATGCTAATTTCCTGCTCAGCAAAACTGTCAAAACTGGCCGCTATGAAATGCAATTTGCAAATCTCTTGTTTATACCTGTGACAACAAAACACACATCATCAACTTGGAGATTCTTGACAAGCCAAATTCCACAGACAGGATTAGGACACCATACGCAGTAGAAAAAAGCTGTGTGTCCCCCCCACCCACCCACAACTGTTTTCCCCAGTATAAAATAGCTAAATGGTAGCTTGGGGTGTGGCAGTCCACTTAATGCAGAAGAAGACACAGAACCAACAACTAGCAGACTCAATACAGCTAGATCATGAAAGACAACGCTCTGTATCTCAGAGTACTTCTAAATCAGTACCTTGTATGGTGGTAGCTGACATTTTTCAGAGGGAACCTGGGAAACACCATTAGTTGCACTTTCGTTGTTTGGTTGGAATGGTTTGATGATAGCCATGAAGTGTTACCAAAACCCAGAAGACTAGAATTCTAAATTCAACACACACCACCATCCAAACTCTTATCTGCTTGAGCTTGGTCACGTCATAAAGGTAGTAATGATCCCAAGGATTAGAAAAATCACATTCATCTAGTCTCAAATCGCAAACCGCACTCAACTTGTTCAAGAAGGAAAAGGAGGAGGCAAGTGGGCTTTTTCTATTGTTTTGTTCTTGCCCTCCATTTGCAGGTTGCACTGCTTGCTACTGTTTATTTAGGTGGTGATGGACCTCCACTGTCTGCTCTCTCCAGAGAGGAATGCTTTGCCCTGCCAAGTGCTTCTCTGTGGGATCCAACCGTCACAGTATTTCACGGCAATGATAGCACTAAACACACTAGGTCAGGCCCAGTGGGAGAGCAGGGATGACATAATAAACATCTTCGGAATAGGCGTCCTGAACCACCCGGCATTCTAGCAAATTCTGAAGACCAACAGCACGTTATAGTCTTCAGTGAGCTAGAGCAGCAAATTATATATTTAAAAGATTCTATTTCAAGACCAGCGCTGTTTGAATTTGCCTGATGTAGGCTGATCACTAAAATTTGGAAAGTCAACTTACAAGCTAGTGGTTGCTGGTATTAATTGGCCAGATGGGTTTGGAAACCCAGCTCCAACCGTCCCAAAACTAGTTATCTCTTTGCGCTGGCTCTGGCTGCACTTACTTCAGTTTTGCTTGGGGCTGAATACTGATTCTCTGCAAAACTGCCCTTGAGCTCACTTCAGGCTTGTCGACCAGCAGATCATGAGTTTTGCTTGTACAGTGAAGCAGACAGTAGAAGAGGGAGATATAGTTAAAAAGTGAGAATTATGGCTTTAGTTCATCTACTGACAAGAAGGTAATGTTACAGAGAACATTGTGAGGATGGAATCTCCCTCCAGGCTGTTTTTATCCAGTGCCATGTTCTATATCCAGATCACATCCTCAATCCATAGATTATTTAGTATGAAAAAGGGAACAACACAAGTCTTCTTAAATTAAAGGATCTCTTAAATAGGAATCCATCTTTTGCTGCATCACAATGCTTCTTCTTTTATTATATACATATGTACTAACTCTTAATTTTGCGTATTTACTTAAACTCTACTGTAGTAAAATATGCATCATTTCTTTTTAAATCAATAAGGATTTGCTGGCAACAATCAGATTGACATTCAAATAGAGTGGTTGCTGAAAGCGTGCGTTATCTGCCCCTGCAGGGCAAATTTTGCCCCATCACCAGAGATGGGTGGGTGTTGCTGTGCTAACTCTTGAAAAAATACAATGAGATACTGTGTGCCTCAAAGCAAAATCTGGTTCTCTCTTTCAGATTCTGTTTTGGTCAGTCTAACACTACTATGTTTTGTTTGGAACAGTGGCATGGTGTGGAATATACCCATAAAAATGGAAACAGCTGTAACCCTATGAAATAAAATAGATACTAATACAAATATACCGATATCTCTTGTATACCAATCCCTCCCCCACTCTGCCCTCCTCAAGGTTTTCTCTTGCTTGCTGCTACTTTTGAATCGGGGGGAGCTTACGCTGCTTGTGTCAGAGAAGACAAGATATGCTCTCTTCCTCCCCTCCCTCCCCTAGTCTGCTTTTGGAGGGAAGCTGGGGGGCGATGACAGTGAGAGCAAACGGAGAGTCATGGGGACAGTAAGCTTCTGAGATGTAAAATCTGAGTGCTGAAGCAGTTCATGTGTCCCAGCTTGCGTGGTCAGAGCTCTCCAGGGAGAGGCTCTTGGTCTTGTGAGGAGAGATGGGGCTGGGAGGACTGCTCAGGTTGGAGCTGTTAGAAGCTGTCGAATGCCTTGGAGAGTCAGAGTCCTGCAGCCCAAAAAATGCAAGAGAACATATCAGTGAGCGGGAGCAGAAGAGGAAGGCCTGGGTGGGAGTAAGGGGAAAGGGACACCGAGGACAAGAACTGTCTGGAACCAAGTGACTGCCCTGTCCCGACACCCCACGCCTTAGCACACGAGGGAGTGATACCAACTGCTCTAACTTCTCAAGAGGATGCATCTCATATTGCCTCCCAAGTACAATGGCTGGGAGGGAACAAAACACCAGAAGTTATTTTCTTGAAGTGCACCACTGAGGGCAGAGCTGGCCAGTGTCCACTTGGGGTTGGTAGGGCATACGGGAGAGAGACCAACAGTAGGTGCAGCCAGACTCCAGTTTTGTCCCCATCCTCCCTTGTGGAGTTGTACAAGGAGGAGGAAAGTTAGTAGGCAGTGCCACCACCTGGACTCCTTGTAAGGAAGAAGGCAGGGAAGTGTGGGCTAGCTGAGATTGAGATTGGTGGGGCAGCGCCCCATCTGCTCAAATGATCTGGCCTCCATTGATTCAGGGCTGATTCACTTTTTGCCTCCATGCAAGCAATGCTCCCAAAGATGCATAAGAACATTTGCACATAGATCATTAGCACAATACCAGACAGACACCTGCCAGATATTAATGCAAATGTTGGATGAACTTGGAAAGGTGATTAATATTTTTGTTGCTTCTAATTGGTTTAAATGTTTTCCCCCTTCCGTTTGTTTTCTTTCTCTTGTTTCATGACTTGCAGGAGATTTGGCGGCGGTTTTGTACAAAGGGTATCACTCTGTGTTATTTGTTCTGACATGAACAACTCATATGGATTACTGTAGATCTTTTGCAAAACATGCTGCAAAAAATACCTTAATGAAAACATCGCTTTCATTGTGCAAACTGCCGCCAAGGACAGCAGTGTCTGTCACAATCAAAGCAGCCACTGCTGAGGAGTGGCTGTATTCACAGGAAGCTTGATTCATAGAGAACTCTGCTGTGTGAATGCATCCTTGACTGCATCAACTGACCTTAAGGATAACAAAGCTGCTTGTGGACTGGGCAGGACAGTGCCAGTATTCCTCCTTCGGCAACCAGCTACCTTTATGGCCAGTTCCTGCCCCTGTCAAATTCTACAAACTAATGTGAACCAACATTCAGTAAAAATTCAGAATATAGATTTCCTTATTGCAAAACTAGTATAATAGAATATGGACAAAAGTCAAATTGATTTCAGTGGGAAAGTGAAGCACATGTGAAAATATTTCCAGTGAAATCAGTGAGACTAAAAACTTAATTTTGCCTAGATGCATGCCCTGCTTGGTTACTTATTAGAGGCAGTAGTAATTCTCTTTGATGCACCACTAGCACTTCTTGTGCCAAAGGAAGAAAAATCTAAAAGTGCTGCTAAAAAGTTTATTATCTAAATCCACAGTGTTTCAAGTCATACAGACTCATGCCTTGGGGATTTCTATCTTATTTTAAATAGGAAAATACTTTTTCCTTCAGTAAAACCTGTGGTTATTTTTCCTGGGGTCACTGTCCTGTGCAACACTTCTCTATCCTTTTGTTTGAGCACAGCAGAGTAAAGAACTTGGGCTCTGTGGAGAGGCTTCCCCTGCCACCCCACCCCTCCCACGTTATACCCACCTCTCGCTCATAGTCCCTCGCTGGTGCATCACTGCCTTGGTCCAAACCGCCAGAGGACAAGGAGCCATCGGAAGGGGATGCCATTGGCTGACGCTTTGCTCCATAGCTACCTCCAGAGAATTCCCTCCGCAAAGCACTGCCATTTTGTGCAGATGATCCTAGGAAAGTACCCAGGGATTTAGCTACATAACAAATATGAAGGCATTATAGCTGTACGCTCTAGTAATTGTTTTCCTGAAGCTAATTTTTGTTGAACTGCCTTCTTCCGTTTCCCAGCTGCATCCTCTGTAAATTATTTAACAATTATTCATTGAAACACACCCCCCAGCACCAATCTGGTTTTACACTGGGCCAAACCACCAATTATACTAAATGTGTAATTTGACTTCACAGTCTCTTGGTTGCTATTGTTTTAGTAGTGTTTTATTTGTATTTCTTCAAATTAATCCCCACCAAGGATTTCAACATAATAGGCGTTTTGCATCTTTAACAAACTTCATTTCTGCAAATAAGAATTTCCTCTCATTTCCTTCCTACATACTATGTAACAAATAAAAACTATTCTATTTACTTGGGTATTGTTGCTATCAAAGGGTTAAAAGAGTAGCAGAAACGCTCTAATCACTGAGCAGCTGGAGGTCATTAGGCTTCCAGGAACATGAGTCTGTATAAATAGTCCCCCTGTTTGTTTGTTCTTCCCCTTCTCCCTTTGGGTGTGTGTTTTGCTGAGATGTGTGGTTCGTCGCCAGGGTTGTTTTTTGGTGTTTTGTAAATAAACCTTATTTTTGATTTACAAACCGCATGCTCCAGGACTCCTTTTTGGGAAGATGCTGCCTCTCCTGCCCTTCTTAGCTGCTGCGCGAAATCCTCTGCCGTGGTGAGACTTTTAAAGAAGGAAGTGCACTGGGCATTTACATTAAACTAATTAAAGTTTAATGGGACAGGTTATGGATGTTTGTACGTCAAGAAGGAGATAAGGAGAGCAGTTCAGAGTGATTTATGCAAGGACTGGAGTGAAGACAGAAGCGGTTGCTGACAACGAAAGCCTCCAAAGCAGCTTGAGTCCTGCAACGTGCCTAGAAAAGTTTTAAAGAGGCACTGCGCAGTTTGTACTCGCTGGAAGACGTCTGATTCCTCAAGGAGCCACCTCAGCAGCTGGGAGACGGTCTACAGGTGTGTGAGTATCGTTCCTAAGCCCCAGGGAGGATGGCAGAGTCCCAGGAAAGTTTTACTGTCCCGTTTACGCGACTCAATGGGAAAAATTGGCAAGATTGGAAGGCTAGAGTAAGGGTTTGGTTGCAAGCAAAAGAGTTGTGGAGCTGTACTGAAGCACCGCCTTTACAGGCAGCTGCAGACGCGTCTGCAGAAGCCAAAGCAGCAGCAGCAGCTTCACAGAAACGCGACAGGAAAGCCCAAGGTCTACTAGTTTTGGCAGTGGGACCAGAGCAAATGCCTTATGTTTCTGAGTTAAAGAACACGCATGAGGTCTGGACGGTTCTGCAGCGGTTAAATTCCAGAAACACTGCGGGGGCCAAGATCCATGCTACAAGATGTTTGTTTGATTTACGTCTCCAACCGGGAGCGTGTGTGAAAGAACATATTGCCAAAATGGTGTCTGCCTTTAATCAACTAAGACAGCTGGGCATTCCTTTCTCTATGGAGCAGCAGTCATACATATTGTTGTCTTCTCTTGATAAAAGCTATGAGACTCTAGCTCTAACTTTGGAAGCTATGCCTTCAACTGAATTAACCCTTGAATACATTTCTTCTCGGCTTGCGGATGAACAGGATAAAAGGCAAAGAGAAAGAGGTTTGTCTTTAAAGGGGAGTTATGCTGTGCCTAAGAGTGTTGATGCTGAGTTTGAGCACACAGTAAATGCTTTTGCAGCTAGACACTGTTTTCGCTGTGGTTCCCCTTCCCATCTAATCAGGAATTGCACACGTGAACCTGGTCAAGACAGCAACAAGGCCGTTACCCCTAGTTACCAGACAAGGAGTTCCAGGGGACGTCGAAGAAGAGGAGGAGGTCGTGGCTACTCCCACAGCACACAGCACATGGCTTCAGCAATGGCGTTGATGCAAGGGCGTGGCCAAGGCAGCAATCTACGCTGGTTGATCGACAGTGGTGCATCTCACCACCTGGTGGCGCCATCTAGTGTACGTTTGCAGAATTGCAGACATTTGCAAACCCCTAAAGTTGTGACAATGGCAGATTCAACTAAACGTTCCTTAGAGACTGTAGGCACAGTGTTCTTGAATTGTTTGCAAACAGAAATTGATGCCTACGTGCTAAAGGGACTGAAGGGGTGTATTTTGTCTGTGTCAGAACTTGATAGAAATGGGTTTAAAACTGTGTTTGAAAATGGGGTTTGCACTATTTCAAAGAATAACGTATCTCTTTTGCAGGTGGAATGCAGAAATGGGTTATATTATTTTGAGACAAGTCCAGATGAAGTTGAACAGGTTCATGCTGGTTGTGTGAACACGCCTACCCATAATTCTTGTGTTCATTTATGGCACCGCCGTTTAGGGCATATTAATTTTCAGTATGTTAAAAGGCAACCTGAATTATCAGAAGGGTGCAAATTGAACAAATGTACTAAGTATTTGGATTGTACTGCATGCAAAAGTGCGAAGGTTCATAGATGCAGCTATCCCAGTTCAGATAGGAAATCTGACAAAGTATTCCAACTTGTGCATATGGACCTGTGTGGCCCAATGCCTGTTGCTAGCATGGGAGGTTCAAAGTATGCACTGTGTCTCTCGGATGACAAAACAAAGGTTACATGGTTTTTTCCTCTCAAAACAAAAGCAGATACTGCAGAAACAGTTAAAAATTGGGTTCATGCGGTAGAACTTGAATTCGGTACTAGAGTACTTGCTTTTCAGACAGACAGAGGGTCAGAATTTACCGGGTCTGTGTTGCAGAATTTCTTTAAGAAAAAGGGAATTAAGCATCGTCTGTCTACACCTTATTCCCCCCAAGAAGGAGGCGTGGCCGAACGTAAAAATAGGGTTCTGCAAGAGTTGGCAAACTCTATGTTGTTTGATGCTAAACTTCCTCAGAGTTACTGGGCGGAAGCCTGGCAGGCGGCTACTCATATTCTGAACCGAGTATATAATTCGGTAATTGATACTACGCCTTATTTTGCTTTATATGGGAAGAAGCCCAAAGTTAATTACTTTCGGGTGTTTGGATCTCAAGCCTATGTACTTATCCCAAAAGCGTTAAGGAAAAAGGGAAGTCCAAGGGCTAGGAAACTCATCTTTTGCGGGTACGAACCACATGCCAAATCTTGGAGGTTTGTGGACCCAGGTGGGGATACTACAAGAGTGGTCCTCAGTAGGAGCGCTGATTTTTGTGAGCAGTCCGGATGGACTCACTTACACGCTAACCCTGACATTTTGAGAGATGATTTAGGCATTCATGCTGAGAAAGAAAGTCCAGAGAGTGATGAGCCAGAAGGGGATGGTGCACATGGTTCAGATGCAGATTCTGATCAGGCACGAGGTTCTTCTCCTAAGGTAGAAAAGCCAGAATCTAGGAGTGCTCCAACTTCGCCAGTCAGTAGGCCTAGCAGACAGCAAAAGCAAAGCAGGTCACCTGCAACACCAAGCCCAAGGGAGGTATCTAAACGGAGGTCTTTATCCCTAGAGGCACGTCCAGACATAAAGTCTGAGACGGATTCTGACAGCCAACGGTCAGAGGGGGCACAAGAGGAGCAATTGCGCAGGTCAAAACGCGCCACGAAGGGCAAGCCGCCAGAGCGGTTTAAGGTGACAAGTGTATACGTAAATATGGCACAGTGTGAGCCAGAAAGCTATATGGAAGTACAACAGCTTCCAAGCTCAGAAGCCGTAAAGTGGCAGGAAGCAATGGAAAAAGAGATGGCTTCAATGAAGTCTCTCGGTGTGTTTACAAGTACAGAGCTTCCGAAAGGGCAACAAGCTGTAGGTTGTCGATGGGTATATCGTTTAAAGCCCACAACTACTGAAGAGTTGCAATATAAAGCCCGGCTAGTTGCAAAAGGGTTTTCGCAGCGCAAAGGTGTTCACTATTCTCAAATCTATGCCCCTACTTCAAGATCGGAGTCATTAAGAATGCTTCTAGCCTCTTCAGCTAAGAAGGGTAATAAGCTGTTTCATTTTGATGTCAATGTGGCTTATTTAAATGCAGACTTACAGGAGGAAGTCTATATGACACCACCACCAGGTTTTGAAGGAGACAAGCCAAACCAGGTCTGGCGCCTACACAAATCCATTTATGGGTTGAAACAGTCCGCCCGTAATTGGAATTCCTGCTTAAACGATGCTCTAGAGAGCATGGGGTTCAGAAAGAGCGCAGCAGATGCGTGTCTTTATCTAAAAGGCTCGGGATGTGAACAAGAAGCAGTTTTGATATTTGTTGACGATTTATTATACAGTGGAAAGGATGATAAACTTGCACAACAATTTGCCACAAAGCTTGGAGAAAGGTTTCAGATAAAATCACTAGGCAATGTATCTGTTTATCTAGGAGTTAAAATTCAGCAAGATGAAAATGGTAACTATTGGCTTAGCCAAGAAGCTAAAATCCAGCAGTTGCTGGAAAGGTTTAAAATGAACAACTGTGCTGGTGTTAAAACCCCAATGGAGTTAAGTTACACAAAGGATGCTCAAACTGAGCAAAAGGCAGAGTTCTGTAATCCCGGGGTTTACCAGTCAGCGATAGGCAGTCTACTCCACATTGCACAGTGGACTCGGCCCGATATAACATATGCTGTCAACATGCTGTGTAGACAAGCTGAAAAACCGTCAATGCATGCTTGGCAAGGAGTAAAAAGAGTTTTAAGGTATCTCCAAACTACCAAAAGCTTTCGCTTAAAACTATCAGCAGAGGGCAGCACACAACTTGAATGTTGGGCCGACAGCAGTTGGGCAGATGCTGGACCAGATAGAAAATCAGTGTCAGGAATGGCGATAAAATTTGGAAATGCACTAATTGGTTGGAGATCAAGAAAACAATCACTTATAGCTTTAAGTTCAACTGAATCTGAGTTCAATGCGTTATCAGATATATGTAGAGAACTGGAATTTTATAAGCAACTGGTACAAGAATTGTTTGGAGAATGTTCCCTACCTATCAGAGTGTGGGAAGACAATCAACCTTGTATTAAACTAGCTAAATCAGGTCAATTCAAGGCGCACACAAAACACTTGGATATCCGTTATCAAAATGTATGCCAAAGTGTAAAACAAGGTTTAATTGAACTAAAGTATTGTCCAAGCCAAGAAAATCTCGCAGACGGTTTTACAAAAGCTTTGAGTCCGCAATCTCATAAATGTTTCTGTTCAGGTTTAAATTTGTATTAAGGTTGGTACAGCTCAGTGTTACGAGCGAGAGGGGGTGTTGCTATCAAAGGGTTAAAAGAGTAGCAGAAACGCTCTAATCACTGAGCAGCTGGAGGTCATTAGGCTTCCAGGAACATGAGTCTGTATAAATAGTCCCCCTGTTTGTTTGTTCTTCCCCTTCTCCCTTTGGGTGTGTGTTTTGCTGAGATGTGTGGTTCGTCGCCAGGGTTGTTTTTTGGTGTTTTGTAAATAAACCTTATTTTTGATTTACAAACCGCATGCTCCAGGACTCCTTTTTGGGAAGATGCTGCCTCTCCTGCCCTTCTTAGCTGCTGCGCGAAATCCTCTGCCGTGGTGAGACTTTTAAAGAAGGAAGTGCACTGGGCATTTACATTAAACTAATTAAAGTTTAATGGGACAGGTATTCAGTGGTCTTCAGTTACTTTTATTTTACTGCTACTCTTGTTATATTGTTCGAATGTCAGTTTTTAATGAGAGTCTTATTGGCTGTGTTCTGCTAGATGTTAATATTGTTTTATGAGGAAAAAACCAGTTGTAAGGTGCCTTGAAGTCTATGATTGGAAGGCAGGAGTCAAAGTATTTGAAACAAACAATATTCCCAATCCCCCCCCCGGTATTGGACATGTGCCAGATCTGTGTTGGTGTGGGGTACCTTACCAACACAAGCAGGGGACCATGCCAGCACCGGAGAGTTTCAAAAGTCACTTGTGACACCATGCTTCTTTGCCCCCCCCCCAGTCCAGTCACTTGTATATATGTGGACGGACTCTGCATTATATGTCCGAGATAAGGTGCAGCAACTTACTTGCCGCCAAACCACTGCTAGCACTCATGGAGCGTCCAGGTTCAGTGCGGGATTTTGTGATTGATGGAATACTGACAGAACCGCTAAACATGGTCCGACTTTCCTGAGGTCGAAGGTTCTGCAAAGAGAAACAGGAAAGAGGCAAAATCATTTACAGTGGAAATGCCAAGGTTATCAAACTACAGTCCAAGCAAATGGTCAAACAATGCCTTGGTCTCCAGGTTATCTAGGCGGCAGGTAGGCAAGACTGCAGAGGTTACTTTCTATAAATAAGCACTGTGGATGGAACCACGCAGAATGCCGTCAGCAGCAACTGCAAAATGCTAATTTGTATGTGGCAGTAAGTAGCCAAATATGCAAGGTTTTCTCCTAAATTCTGATATTTTCTTAGGCATTTGAAACCTATCCCACACCCTAGTGTAATGTCTTCAATGTTAAAAGTCTGCATGGACGCAGACAGCTAAGCAATGTAGCCAGAGACTAGATGCTATATAGCACCTGCTCCAATTATTTACTATCAACATGGATTTTTGCATCTCCCAGTTCTCCCGCTCTCTTTACTACATCTCAAGATGCTTTCACTTTCAAGGACTTTTCTGAAACACATTGGGTAGAAAAAGAATAGGCACTGAATTTATTCCCAGGACCACCCTTTCTGAGGGTTGGAAGGGTTCAGACACTAACAATCCCTACAAGGTTAGATTACTGCAATATGCTACCTCTGAAGAAGGCTGCCTCTGAAGATGGCTCAGAAACTTCAGCTGATGCAGAATTTGGTGGCCAGATTGCTCACTGGTGCATGATGGTTTGATCACATTACACCATTCCTGGCCCGACTCCGGTGGGTTCTAATTAGCTTCTCAGCTCAAAGTGCCTTATTCAGGACTGCAATACCTCAAGGATTGCCTCTCCCCATATGAACTGACCTGGACCCTGTGAGCATCACCTGAGGCTCTTCTTTATGTGCTACCGCCTCAAGAGGTCAGGAGGGTGGCAACACAAGAACAGGCCTTTTCTGCAGTGCTTCCTCTTTTGTGGAATGCTCTCCCTAGGGAGGCTCATCTGGCGCCCGGTTTGTTTCATTTTCCCCTTGTTTTTATTATGTATTTTGTGGTTTTATTCTGTATTTTTAGGCTGTGAACTGCCCTGAGATATTTGGATGAAGGGCTGTATACAAATTTAATAAATAAAAATAATAATTTTTACATGGGTCTTTAAGTATACACTTGTTATCTGCTGCTTATTTCAATACCTCCTGAATATTTCAATTATATTGTGTTTTATTATTGCACTGATTGGCTTATTGCTTTGTGTACTTGTAAACATATAAACCCTGTGTACAGTTAAGTGACAATACTTAAAAATCTAATTTAAAGGTTACTATGAGTTTCAAGTTACACGATTGCCACTTAGTGAAGCTATTTTTTTGAGAGGCAGGATAAAAATATATTAAATAAATAAAATTAAAATAATAATAATTTTTCAGGAATTATATTTCATTGCATTTTTGTTTTGTTTTTCAACACATCAGTAATAAGGACATCTAAAATTAGTACTCTGCATGCATTCAAATTTCAGGAATGCACTCTTATAATTCATTGAATTCCTTTGGGCTTATTGCTTGGTTGGTCTTTAACAGATAGCCACAGCTTATTTGATTATATTATTATTTATTTGATTATATTCAACTATCCCCTGTACAAAATTGGAATAAATGGCATATTTTAAGGATGTATGAAATAAAAGTTTTTTTTTCTGAGTTTGAGTCGGTGATAATAGCATTCTGTTGTTGTTGTTGCATGTAACACATGATTCTATAATGCATGCTTCTACCATTAATCTATCGCTTTTCTGTTTTTCTGTTTATGCAATGCACCAATTAGCATCTGACAGGCATAAATCTTAATTATTGTTTTCTGCTTCTCTCATTAAACAGTTTGTTTGCCACCTCTGCACTGTATGTTTATGATCCCACTTCTCAATTAAAAGATTAAAGGTCAGTTCCTTGCTTCCCCAAGTCACATTAGCAATGTGATCAACAACTCATGGTAGGAGAAAACAAAATATGGTTACAGGATGAAGTTGACTGCTAGAAAGCTTTCAAGTGATTCACTAGCCACCCAAGCTATCCAGTAAGCAGTGAATCTGATACAGGCTGCAACAATATTCAGTCACAGAAGCTGCAACACTGGCTACACAAAACATATACTAATGGAATGAAAATAGGTACTGATCAGAACACATGAAATTCAGCATCCTGATGTCCACCTGTTGCTTAGATACTTCCTAACTGTGTCTCTCATTTTTCCAAAGCTGAGTGCAGAAGAGAGACTGAAAATGTCAATCTTTCATGTCAGAAAACAGGAAACTGACAGTTTAGTCAACAGATAACACACACACTTATTTGGAAAGCACACTGACTTAAAAGTCAAGTAACAGAATCCAGGACAGGGATATAGAATGTACTGAGAGCTGGTTCAGTTTCTTCTAATGGCTCCTACTAAATTATATGGGCAACATAACAATTTGGGATATTACAAGGAGGAATGATTTTAGACTTTATTAATATGAACTCTGGAGGATGAGGGGAAGAGTCAATGTGCACTGATATGCAGAGTAAAAGAAGAAGCTTGCAAGCCCATCCCCTTCACTCAGAACGCACGGCATTTATGACGGTGATGATGATGATGATAACAACAACCATTTTTTTCTTATACATTGCCCATCTGGCTGGGTTGCCCAGACCACTCTGTGTGGCTTCCAACAAAAGTACAGAGGGAATGGGGAGTGGGGGGAGAGAAAACCCACCAAGCATTAAAAGTGTCCCGAAAGAGGGCTGCCTCCAGATGTCTATGAAAGGTTGATGGGCAGGTGTTCCATAGGGTGCATGCAACTACCACGAAGACCTTCTTCTGCCTGGTTCCCTGTAACCTCATTTCTTGCAATGAGGGAATCACCAGAAGGCCCTTGGAGCTGGACCTCAGTGTCTAGGCTGAGTGATGGAGGTATACTGGGTATACTGGGCCGAGGTCATTTAGGGCTTTAAAGGTCAGCACCAATATTTTGAATTGTGCTTGGAAACGTACTGGGAGCCAATGTAGATCTTTTTGGATTGGTGTTATATGGTCACGGCGGGCATTCCCAGTCTGGCAGCCACATTCTGGATTAATTGTAGTTTCCGAGTCACCTTCAAAAGTAGCCCCACATAGAGTGCATTGTAGTAGTCCAAGTGGAAAATAAGCAGAGCATGTGCCACTCTGGCGAGACAGTCTGTGGGCAGGTAGGGTCTCAGCTGGCGTACTAGATGGAGTTGGTAGACAGCCATCCTGGACACAGAGTTGACTTGCACCTCTATGGACAGCTGTGGGTCCAATGTGACCCCCAGGCTATGAACCTGGTCCTTTAAGGGCTGAGTAACCCTATTTGGGGAAGTAGATCTAATGATCACAATCAATTTTAAAATAAGGTGGAGGCAACTAACAAAGCTGCAGGTATATGAGAAAGATACACTCGTTTTATTTGATTAAAAGGCAGAGTCCATCTAATTCTTAGGTGCTCTTTACCTCAAAGCAAATGCCTCACTGCTCTTTTCCTAAACATTTGTACAACTCACTGCTAAGATCAGAGAACTGAGAAAGAGAAGCTTTTCACGTCATGCACAAAAAGAAAATCCATGGTTGCTCAAAACAAGTTAGGAAATGGTAGTAAAGCTTAACCCTATAGCATCTCCTTTAAAATACCGATGTTATTTTTTTAACAGACCAAAGAGGTAAACAAACGAATCTTCAGAGCAAATACATCTCAATGGAAAAAATACATTTTTTATTTATAATAACAATTTATAGATCCTGCATTTCTGTCAGCAGGACTGAAATGTCATTCTTTTGAAAGGTAGAAAATATAAAATTGATTGCAGCTCACTGCGTAGAACTTTTAACTTCAGAAAAGAGAAGCAATTTACTTAACAGCCACCAAATGTAAGATGCTTTCTTGGAAAATATAGTTGGGTCATTCAGTGGGGGTCATTCAGTTCAGCAAACAATCTTGTTGGCAGGAGAATTAGATGAGCTACATGCGAAAGGACACAAATGGTAACAAACCTGAAGCTCAGCCACTTGCTCAGCCTTATTGTTCTGTTCGGGATTGGAGAGATTTGTGAGACACCTCCCTTTAGACCAGGATTGTTAGGCCACAAATAAATAAACATTTTTAGGAAGTACTTGACAGACCAAGAGCCTACTTCTTCTACAGACCTAACTAGAAATAAGAAGAGGCACAGCCTCCTGCTCACTTAAATGGCGCCCCCATTTCTCCAGTCCTGCTTTATCAGGACCTCCTTTCCCTTCCCAAATCCACAAGGCACAGGAGTTCTCCGTCCTCTCTTTCAATCCCAGCTCAAATTCCATCTCCCAGTTAAGTCTCTGCCTTAAGCTCTTTGCCTTCACCTAACATTTCAAGAAAAAGACTAAGATTTCAAGAAAAAAGAAGGTATGTAAGACTGCGTCTGCACATATATATGCCTCCATCTCTCCTTTCTTCTCTCTGCTGCCTCCGCAAAGTTGGAATGTAGACTGCAAACTCCTCAAGGCAGGGCACAGGGTTTTCTTTTTGTTATAGGACCCTGTACAGCAGCATGTATGTGCATGGGCAGTGTGGCAGAAGTCATGTAAATCAGATCAGATTGATGTTTCTATTAAGTGGACAGAATTCTATTACCATACTGAAATGCAGAATTCCAACACTATACGCAAGGTTATCTCTAATACATAGGCCTCATTCTGTCATTTGGCATGCAGCCAAATTTCCATCCAACTGTTTAAGTCTTGTCTGTTGCAAAGAAAAGCCACAGGTGTAAGTCTTTGGAGCTTTCCATAATTATCACATAAATCCTGTTGAGATGCACCACTGGGCTTCCTTCAAGTCCCCTATGAATCTATTAATCTCAGTGGACAAGGGGACTGTGGGGAGGCATGCGCAATGTACCGAACATGTTTTAGGACGCCAGTCTCCTCACTGTGGGTCCTTTGAATTGGGAAACTCATGTGAAATTCTCTGGAGAATTTTAGTGGGATTGCAAAAGTTGTTTTGAATACTTAGTAATTTTGGGAAAAGGTCAAGGACTTCTACTTTGGTAGTTGCCCAAGTTCACACCCCTCATTTGGGGGTTACAGAGAAATGTAACTGAAGGGAAGCAAAAGGAAAAAAAGAAAGATCCAGACACAAATGAAGCCAACTGCAAAGCTGAAATCTTGCCAGATATTAGCCAGGCCAAAAAAGAAGGAACACCACACAGTGTTAGTAGCAGGAACACCTGGCTGAACAATTCATACCCTTATATTCATAAAGGCTGGTGTACGAGGGACAGAGCGTAGAGGTGGGGAATATGCACGGTTTATGGAATCACGGGAGAGGAAATTTTCAGCTGAGTTAACAGTCATGTGATAGATGTGCTCGAAGTTGCTTGGAGAAGAGATGAGATGGGAGTGATGATGAGAGGGTGGATAAGGGGAGCTTGGCTATCAAAGACAAGAGAGATACAGAGAGCGAGACAGAGAGAGATAGAGAGACAGAGAAAGAGACAGAGAAAGAGAAAGAGAGATAATGAGGGAGGATATCTGTGATCTTAGGAATACAAATCATGGAGCATATGCTCATTAAAAATGAGGCTTGTAAATCAACAGGCATATTTATCATCTGCATACTGCCTGACCCATTTCCAGAGACTGCTTTTGTACATACACAACCACAACCACCATCGTATTTTAGAATCTCACTCTCCAAAGTACTCATTACTAACTTGAAGAGAGTGAGCAGTGGCATGTGAACTGCAGTCTAGCATATGCCCTTCTCCTGCCTTCAGACATTGACATGTACTACAAACATCACAGTTACATCCTGGCTCACCTGTCCCCTCCTTCCCCCTACCACCTGTGCTACTCAGAGTAGAGCTTCACTGGAAACTCACCTGCTCACAGCTTGCTTGAATTAGCAAATGGACTGAAAAAGGCATGATGTGTTACTAGTGACTTCTATGATGGCATCACACCTTGGGTAGTACAGGTAGGTCAGGCGGCAGAGGCTTTACTTTCACAGTCCCATCAGACACACACAAGTGGGCTTAACGTACATGGTATACAAAGGACCAGACATTCTCACACAGCCAATTCAATCCCATGAGAATATGTGATGTACATATTCTACTGTACAATGGAAAAAAAATGTGTGGTATCTAAGTCATACTCAGAACAGACCCTTTTTAAACCTACAGATTTAAGTTAGTTATGGGTTAGGCCTTGGCCAAGTCAAGGACTTCATGTACCTTTTTTGTTGCAGGTTAGATGACAAAGTAGTTGTTGTATTATTATCCATTGTGTACACCTCCCAGATTTATGTGGTCTAGTTTTTGAATAACGTTTACATTTATGAATCTATAGCTTTTTCTCTTTTTCCCTTTCCTTTCATTCCCCTTAGTTAACAAAAAGAAAAAGTGTGAACATCACAAAAAGAAAGAAAATAAATCTTTTTCCACACAGGTAAACTAAAACCCTGGATAACTGCTGCCAATCTGTGTAAACAATACTGAGCTAGATAGACCAAATGTCCAACTCAGTATAAAGCAGCTCCTGATATTCCTTATGTATTCCTGTATCTATATATAATTGTATTGTAAGCCTTGTAGATTTTTAAAATGTCATTTATTCAACACATAATTTAATAAAAGTTTACCCTGCAAAATCAGCTCCATCTAGTGGTAAAAAGCTAGATGCTTAAGTGTATGGGGTTTTTCTTTTTCTTAAAAAAAGAACAAGACTGCCTTTAAAACTATCTTAGAAAAATAAACTTTCATTCATTCGTAACAAAGAAGACCCAAGAACTGACACAAAATTAACAGTGAAATACTATACATGTCCACAGAGAAGCAAGTCTGACTGAACTCAACGTGACTGATGATCATAGGACTAAAACAGTCAGATAAGAGCAATTTTCATTATCATCTCTTGCAAACATACAATGATCTCACACATCTTGATGCAGCCAATCTTCCTAAGAAGCGCCACTTTCAGTAGGCATCCCCACCACTGGGAAACAACAGCCCTGTTTCTGAATGGTGCACTAGAATACATCCCTCACTCAGTGTGCTGGGGACAGCTACAGTATACTAGAATAAAAATATGGCAATATAAAATCCAAGCCTACCTTCCCTAGCATGGTACTCTTCAGACAAAGGAAAAAATATAGCTGGTGGCAAAATCCTACTCCCATTTTCTTATTAATAAACGAAACAACTGCAAACATTTGATTGCAAGGAAACACAGTATGGGGAGGAGTTACTAATGTTTTTGGCTCTATCTTCCTTCATGTACCAGTCATCCAAACATCTAGATACTCCGGGGGGCGGGGGGGGGGAACAACCCTGAATGTACACCCTTGTTTACTAGAGCATTCGCAAACACATCAGTTTCCCTACATGTACCCTCAAATGTAGATCATGTTCTAATTTCAGTGATTTCCATGTAAGAGGAAAATCCTGTAGGAGATTTTGCTGAAGGACCAGCTGTTAATTTTTATACACTTTATGGAAGAACTCTTGCTTCCTACTTGCTGCTACCATGGAGCCCAATTATTCAATTAGTACTGCATATACACAAACGGGAAGATCACCAGAGTTGTATGACCCATCAGGAAGGAAAACAGTGTATCACATTACACTGCCATCATATTTCAGACTCATTACACACTGGCTTTGTAATGTAATACTAAACCATGGTTTAGTGCTGTGTAGATGAGCCTGAACAAGCCTGAGTAATGAATCGGGCCCACACAATTTCCCCTCCTCTTCCTGTGCACGTGGATGATGACTTCCATGGGGTTTAGTTTCACTTTTACAGAACCTCGGTGTAGCATTTCATTAAAACAAACTCTGGAAAGTTTCATAATAAGTCAACTTCAAATAATGTCTTATCCACATACCACAGGGCTCAGAATCCTTTTCTTGCTGAAGTTGACAGGTGGGCAGGGCCACCCACCAGCCTATCACCTGACATCATAGTGACCTCAGGTGATGCCTCTCTTTGAAGCCCCAATTGTCAGGACTTCAAAGCAAACCATGGGGCTTTCAAAAAGCCCTTCTTTAAATATCCTTGGGCAGGGGTGTTTATAAAGGGCTTTCAGACACCCTCCCCTTCTGTGTGTCCTTCAAGCCACAGAGGCTTGTAGGAAAAGTGGAGGGGGAGGAGATTGGAGGCAGGCTCCCATGTATTTGGAGGGCACCTCCACCTTGCTCCTTCATACTTCCAAAGTTTAAATGCCTTGAGCAAGACATGTTCCAGCAGCTGATGCGATGGGAACACGCCTTCAAACACCCCCCTCTGTGTGTATCCTTTAAACTGCACACCTTGCTTGAACAAAGGAACAGCCGAGAGCTTTGGGTCCCCAGTTGTTCCTTTGATGTTCTGCCCTTACACACATAGCATGGGGGTGGCTTCTTGAAAATGGCTTTATGGGCCCAACAGGGAGGCCTGGTGGGCAACATTTGATCTGTGGGCTGGAGATTCCCACCACTGATAAAGCACTAAATAGCTTAATTTTGTTGTTGTAAAAATGGAAATATCTGCTGCAGTTGATTAATTTTAAAAACCATCAGCTTCAAACTAATTGATGCACATACCTTGGCTAGTATACAGAAATAGTGTCTTTGCATACTGATAAATCAGGCGCAATGTTTAATTTTTACTGAAGTTTAATAGAAAAAAAAATTGTAGGTACCCAAGGAAGTCAAATAATTTACTAATATGTTCCTACAGGCATTTGAATAGGATCCTCTTTTGCTTGTTTAGTTAGAACGATGGCAAATTTTAAACAGACAAAATCAGCACAGCAACCCTAATGTGGGGAGAGCTGTCATTTACTATGTTGGCGGGGGATGCTTGAAACCTACAGAATCATGAAAATATGAGGAAGAGGACTCTGTGTCTGGTATATATCATGAGGGAAGACCACACAAAAGGGTAATCCTTTATACAGATAAATCCTGGGCTGTGAATTTTGCTGGCTGCACATATGAGAAAATAAACAGTGAACTGTTTCTTAGCACCTGCCGTGATCCTCTCTTCTTTCATGTCCTCTTGTATAGCTCAAATAATTTAGAAAAATATGCGGGAAAAGAAAACAGAATGCTTTTGTATATACAGCAGGGAAGAACAGATAACATGAAGATCTGGAGAAGAAACAAAAAACTGGTGGGACACTTGTGTACCCTGCAGACAGAAGCAAGAACTTGGCCCAGCCTGTTATTTTGCTGAATACTGAACTTCAGGGCGACTCACCCTTTTGGGACCCAGGACACATTTAGAAATGTAAGAAACTGTTGTGGTCACATTTCATAGGCAAATACGGTCAATGCTCAGAGCCCACCCCCCACCCCAACAACAGGTAAAACACCTACACTCGCCAAACAAATACAACACAGACTAAGAAGCAGACTAGCCTTAAAAAAAAAATCCCCAACCAAAGCACCCCCCCAAACAATTTAAAAAATGGGAGGGGCAGGTATCCTGATTTCTGCATTTCACCAATGGTTGTAACTATTCAAGAACTATTGCGTAAGCTACCATGAGGTTACTGTGTGGAATGACTTCCTTATCTGTATCCATTAATTAACGTAACTGTGGAACTGGTGTGTCCAACAGATGTAGCCATTGATATTTAACTGTTAAACGTTAACTTTTATGGAAAGTAAACTTGGGCACTGCCAGTGACAGGTTCACCTTGTGGTATCTCTAGTTAAACTTACCGTATTTTTCGTCCCATAGAACGCTCCGTCCCATAGGACGCACCTACTTTTTGGGGGGGGAAATAAAGGAAATTTCCCCCCCTTTATTTCCCCCCCCAAACCAGGTCGGGGAACAGTGGGATGGCGGTGCTGCGCCTCCCCACTGTCCCCCGAGCTTGTGGGCTGGCCGATATCTGCCTGGCGGGAGGGGCGCTCTGCTTCAGGGCACCCCGCGCGTTGGGCGGCAGGCTACTGTCCGCAGCATGGGGAGCCCTCTGTTTCAGGGCTTGCGGGCACCTGCGCGAAGCATGGGGCATCCTCTGAAGGGCGCCCCGTGTTCCGCGCTGCCGGCTGCCGCCCGCAAGCCATGCGCGCCCGGGGGGGAGATCCCCCGGGTGCGCAAGGCTTGCGGACACCAGCGCGGAGCACGGGGCGGCCTCCGAAGGGCGCCCCATCCTCCGCGCTGCCGGCTGCCGCCCGCAAGCCTTCGGCTCCCGGGGGGAGATCCCCTGGGTGCGCAAGGCTTGCCAACACCAGTGCGGAGCACGGGGCGGCCTCCGAAGGGCGCCCCATGCTCCGTGCTGCCGCCCGCAAGCCTTGTGCTCCCGGGGGGAGATCCCCGGGTGCGCAAGACTAGCGGACACCTGCGCGGAGCACTGGGCGTCCTCCGGAGGGTGCCCCGTGCTCCGTGCTGCAGGCTGCCGCCCGCAAGCCTTGCACTCCCGGCGGAACTCCCCCCGGGCGTGCAAGGCTTGCGGATGGCTTCCTGGAGCCTGGAGAGCGAGAGACGTCGGTGCGCACCGAGGCCTCTCGCTCTCCAGGCTTCAGCGAAAGCCTGCATTCGCCCCATAGGACGCACACACATTTCCCCTTCATTTTTGGAGAGGAAAAAGTGCGTCCTATAGGGTGAAAAATACGGTATTTTAGGAGGAGGTCTTTCCAAGCACCTATTGTGTGAGAACCAGGAACGTCACATCTAGGCAGGACAGACGAGTTGGCAAGATGGGAAAAGGACTTAAGGCAGCTTCCTATGTTCCTAAGATTTGTATTTCTCTATTTTTATCACTTTCAAGCCCCTGCCCATGAAAGTCACTTTTTATTTCATTAAAACCTTCTAACTGTTCAACTCCAATTTATATCACAATTTAATGCCTATATGTTCATTTTATCTACTATATAGAACAATAACATCTATGTGTGGACACACTCTCATATACTTACCATAGGTAGATCTTTGAGGATTTGTATACCATCTCCTGGGCCCATGTGTGCTATGTGGTTAAAGTTAGTTGGATTAGAAATTAATTTATTTCTCATTTCTGGATCTCGTAGCATCTCCCTGCAAGAGAGGATAGCCAGGTCAGGTATTTTGTCCATGTGGATATTCGTAAAAATGGTGAAATATATATTTACATACATATTCATATAAGTTACTTTAAAACATAAATAAAAATATCTGGCCAGGTTTCAAAGGAGGGTAACTTTAACTTCTGGTGTTGATTCTATGCCAGCTCTCAGCCTGATGAAAGGGGAAAGGGTCGGGAAGAACAGAAGTTTGGTTTAAAGCCTTAAAAGCCCATGCCCGTAAAAAGTCCATAGGGCTACTGAGACTCAGAGAGGGAGTTGAGACAACATTCAAGAAAAGGTGCAGTTGCGGGCTCAGTGGTGACCTGGCACTGCAAAGATGGAGGCAGAGGTGAAGGACAGGAGAAGAAAAAAGAAGAAGAAGAAGAATTAGAAGAATATTGCACTACCCTTCATATTTAACTGTCACAATAACTTTAAGAGTTTGTAAAGAAAGGTGCCATTCTAAATGCTTTAAGAGTTCTCTGCATCTTTGAAAAGCAGAAAGCATAAAACTAGCCAATCATACAATAAGTGCTGCTATAATAGCTTTACAGAAAGAAAAGCAGATCTAGCTACCTTTACCAGTGAAAAGTTTGGCAATTTGAGAAGAAGTTCTGTTCTTTACATATGTCCTTCCTGCAGTTACATGTAAACTTCTATGGATGGAAAGAACACTTGGCCAGAAACACTGAAATATCAGTCCTGTGCTTACTGAAAACATTTTCTTAATATTCAGAAAGGTTTGTAGTTTTTTCATATACCTCAAGACACCATTTTCCAAGGTGAGCCATTTGTTACGTAGAAGCCACGCAAGGGGACAGTTAAATAAAGAACATCTAAACACTGAGGAATGTTACAGAGTATGGGATGAGCATTGCCAAAAAGTACAACAGCAAGTACTTTGAAAGTAATACGTATGCATAATTAGTAATGTAATCCTCTTTTGTAAAAAATTTTATTATCAATCTTCATATATACAGTATATCCACACACACGCACACGCAAATGTACATATATACAGTACATGGAGGCATGCATTCAGAAAATTACAGTAATTGTTTTGCACAAGGATTTAATTTTAAATGGACTAAATCTTTTAGATTGGTGTTTATACAAAGTATATACAAAGAGTAAATGTAAGGGAAGAGAGACAAATGTCTGTTCTAACAAACAAAAATACTACATTGACAGCAGACAAACAAGTCTTCAGGGCCTACAGGCATGTACAGAAGACAAGTACAGGTTGAATACCGACCTCCTCTGTTGCATCCTCTCCTCCTCAGGCACTCTGAATGAGTAACGGCGTTTATTGTTGATATTTCGGACCATTTGCTTCCGGCTGTTATCGGATGTCTCGGGAACCACCAGCTCATCACCCTCTAGGAAAGATGCAAAAAACCCAGCAGGTTCCATATTAAGTAAATTAATAAAATGGTTAAAAGCGTATTAAGCTAGGTATTTCCCCTATTCTGGGTTGTTATCTAAACAGAGCCCCTGGGAAATTATATAAACAAACACAAAAATAATGTAGGAAGAAGAAACTGTAAAACACTATTTCTGTGACTGCAATCCAACGCTAATTGTGTATCACATGCAAACATGCTTTTAAAAAGTTCACCTCCCCTTTTTAAGTTGGGGAGGGGGAGATTTTGAGACATTAAGTACAAAGGGAGGAGGGTGCTTAACCTGCTTCCTTCCCACTGCTTCTCCAGCCCCAAATTAGCCTTCCTCTGAGATTCAAACATGGGGGCAAGGGAAGCAAAGTGGATTAGGGATGGCAATCTTTTGAGCAGCAGCAGCAGCAGCAGCAGCAAATAAGGAAAGTGTTAAGCTCTTCCCTACTTCTCAGCTCCCAAGTCACCTCCTTTCAAAGGAAACAAATGCATTGGGGCTTAATTAAACACATTACTGAGTTAACTCTGAGTCTCAGTGGAATCCGTAGTGCTTATTTCTGAGCAGACAACTATATTTTAAAGCTGCATATATATATATAATGAATGATGTTTGGTACATGATACAAAGTGGGTACTTGTACAGGGAGAATGATCCAAGAAGTTATGGTAGGATAGAAGGGGAAGAAAAGTTAGTACAGCAGGATGCTTAAGTAAATGCTTCCATTTCCATTTATTTGGGGTAGGTAACCTTACACCTGCACTAATACCTGTGTAGGTATTTGAGACTGTGCTTCAATGATTTGGGGGGGGGGGAAATTTTGAGATCTGCTTTGAGAAAAACTCACGTAGATAACTGAATTCTAGCACTAAGCAGGAAAAAGGAAAAGATCACTTCATCTAACCCTAATAATTCTGCTGTTGTTTATCCATTTTTTGTAAGATCGACAGAACCAAATTATTTTCAGGTAAATCAAAATTGGCACCAATTAAAAGCTTACCTCTTCACCCAGTTTTGCATGGGACTGATTTAATATTGAATTGCAAACTGGTTGCTGTGAAGCTGTTGTACTATTATATCCTCCTTGCTTTTCAAATAGTTTTCATTTTATTTTTATATAGCTTTATTGTTTTTTCTAACCTGCTCTAGGATTAAATAACTGATCCTAGGTTCTGTAAATAAATAACCTACTTTCTGATACTAGGAACATACACTCAATATTCTATAAGCACTCAATATTCTAAAACATTTATAAAGAAAAATATACTCATTTCTTGTGATAATGTAATCTTTGCACTTCACTCAGGACAGGGAGTGGTAAATATATATGCCAACATAATTTCTAATCTTTTGTTTCCTCTTCTCATTGTTATTTACAGTGCAGATCTTAAATGTCAATGGTGACTATACTGATTGGACTAAGTTTTACCAACCCAAATAAACATATATATTATTACAACTAGTGTTGTGATCAAGGACTGGGTTTTTCAAAAAGTGTAGTTGTGTTTGTGATTTTATTGTATTTATGCAGGTGTTATTGTTAACTGCTTCAGGAGTCTTTTTTTGGCAGAGAATTATTCTGTAAGTTTGAGAAAATAGCAATAAAAATTTCCATTTTATTTATGGAAAAATAAGCAGAACCTAAAACATCTACGAATCACAAGTGGTAGGCCAGAATAAAATAATAGATTTCCAAGTCAATCAAGCTGCTGACTAGTGTCTCCATAGTCTCCCAGCTATTTAGGGCACACGGTACAATAACTTTTTCATAATTTTGTTCTTAACCCTGAGAGAATGAGTGCCTTTGTCAGATTACAGCTGAAATGGTTGTAAGGCCAACCAAAAATGTCTTATACGAGACTGAATCAACAATGATACACAATATTTAATGGGCTATATTGTGGATTGGGATCCTGTGACCCTCCAGGTGTTGTTGGGCTTTAACTCCCATCAGCATAGCCATTGGTCAGGGATGATGGAAACAGTAGTCCAGCAATGTCTGAAGAGCCACAGGTTCCACAACCCTGGGTTATATCAATAAGTTAATTTTAGTGAGGAATCTTCTTTCACTCACCTGCCATCTTGTTTTTGAAATATATTAACCTCACTGTTTCTAGTCCAAGAACGTTCAGCGATCCTTCTGTGTTCAAAGGACGTACCTGAAAGCACATGAGTTATGAGTAGCTTAGTAAATATTGGCTTTAGTAAAATATTTCTGAAACTCAAAGGCTAATGATGCAGAACAATAATTAACAACAGTCTTAAAAACACACACTCTGAAACTGATTAGTGAATTAGTGTTGAAACCTTTGCCAAAAACCTGGAGTCATTTTACCTAAGATCTGAGATAGTGTATAATTTTTTCATTTTCATTTGTTCATAATATTAAACAGAAGTTCACAAGGTGTTTTTCAATGGAGGAAATGATGCAGTTTGAATTAAAAAAAAAAGAAATTAAAAACACAATGATCAGCTAAAGCCTTACGAGTGATCATGCAATAATTCTCAATATCATAATTTTAAAAATTACTGGTGTATGAGAATTTCAGGGGGAGGAGGAATTGTATTGCATAACAAATGATAAACGCAGATAGGGAATTCTTTTATAAGTTGCATTTGACTGAATATGCACTCTTAACTCTCGTTGGAATCTATCCTATGGAATGGTTTGCTCTTCAGTATCACTTGCTATTTACCTTCTTGAGGGGGATAGTCTGAATCCACTCCATGGAGTTCACATCAAATATATCAACGGCGTTTTCACTGTATACTGAGAGGTATGGGGCATTGTAACCTGGGGAGAAATAAAATACAAGTCTGAGTAACAGATTGTGTTGAAGGTTAGAAAAGAGTCACTTCTCAATATACAGACTCTGTAGACAGCTTAACATTGATACTTTCTTTATTATCCTTCTAATGACTGTGTAGAAAATGGTAAGATTTATTTTATTTTTTATTCTGAACAAAAGGATCTTTGATTATTACTGGGAAGCAAGACAATATTTACTAATCACATTCCTTCTGGTTTAATATTCATCTCAATTTCCCAGCTATTGATAGCATTTTGAACCGGTAACTTTGCCTCAGATGGGGAGGACCCACCTTAGTTCTGTGACTGCAAGTTGTTTCAAACTTATTTTATTTTATTTTTTTATTGTTGTAACTAACCCTGGAACCTTAGGTTGAAGAGTGGGTAATTCTAGAAAGCAGGGTCTTGCAACAAATATTACAAGTGTATTTGAAAATCTGGGTCTGTGAATGTACTTTCCAGGTGTAAAAAATGAACTGTACAGTGTAATGTGGTGGGACCCACAGTTGTTAAGGTTCCCACTAACCCTGGTATACCACTGGTGAGAAACAGTGTTGCTGGTAGTGGATGCTCTTGCCTAGCAGTAACGTATGCCTAATACCAGGGGGGACTGTTTTATGTGTATGGTGCCATTTGCTTATTACCATTCATATCAAGCAGCTTTAGTCATGACAACTACAAGCCAGTGCTATGAACACGACTACTTATGCTAGATACATAGTTCTAGAAGCAACACACAGCCATATTCTGCCATGAAACTCTTAATCTCAGGGTTGTGGGTTTGAGGCCCACATTGGGCAAAAAATTCCTTCATTGCATGGGGTTGGACTAGATGACCGCTGTGGTCTCTTCCACCTCTACAATGCTAAGATTCAATGATCTGGCCAGGTATGGCACTTGCCTTCCAATGCAGAATCAAAAAACAGAATCTGACTCTGGTTTCTGACTCTGGTTTGGAGGACAACTGCTAACCAAGGCCTGCCAAATGAAACACTGTGAGTGGCATTCAACTAAATCTACTTAAAGTGGACCCACAAAAATTATTGCTCCTAACTTAGACGAGTTTATTAATTTTACTGGATCTACTCTAAGTATAACCAAATTGAATGCAACCCAGAGTTAAACTACAACTAACGATGAACAGAAAATGGGAGAGAGAATTTATAGTGGGAGGGAGAGAATGGTAAGGAAGAATGTGTACATCTGTGTCTTGTTTATGAAAACATTATTTTAAAAAGCTATTTCTTACAAATGTCTTTTGTGCATCACGCCCCCATGTAGCCTGTTGATGATGCCGTCTTACAGAAAAAGAAGGGAGTAACTACCTGAATATTATCCCAATGTTGCATGTGTTCTCTCAAACCAGGAGGAGAAATGAGGCTACTTTGAACTAACATAATGAAAGGAACTTACAGGAGGAGGAAGGAGTTGCAGGCCACATCAGTTCCTGTTGCCTTGATCTTCGACCTTGGCAGTCCACATAAACCCCCACGCTGCTAAAACACAGCAGGTATTCCTTATTGGAGATCTCAACTGCACAGATGGCATCAGTTGGTTGCTGTGCAATGAACGACAGTGTGTGATCATCTGGGTGAAGCAAACTATGTGGGTTTCCTTCTCCATGCAAAGGGTATTTTAAGAATCCTGACTGGTAGCCCACACAGAGCCGCTCACTAAAGATTGCCATCCACTGGACATTCCCAGCCACTTGGATTTCTTTAATCTTTTTGTGACGCGTCTTGCTGTGATTTAGTTCATAGCAGAGGACCTGCCTTTTCATTGCCACACACAGGCAGGTAAGGGCTCCATGGCGTACTTGCCCAGAAACTATTGTCTGGCAACCTTTAGTCTCTGCCAGTTTATAAAAATCAGTCTCTCGTCCGTCCAGGGCTGTCATAGGGAATAGCCGTACATGACGGTTTCGTCCTGAGATCACTGCAATTAGCTGCTCATTGGGGATGAGCTCAATCTGATGCACTTTCTTATTGTCACCGACACGAATGATCTCTGCAAAAATTAAACACTTAAGTTAGTACCCATGCAAACAAGTTCTTCCTTTGAAATTTTATCTTGTGCTAGAGCCCCAATGCAAACTATTGCTTGTGTTTTTTATTTCTCCCTCTCATTTTGCTGGAACTGTATGAAGACAGACATGGTGTCTTTCTCAAGCCACCATAGTCTCATCTTTCAGCAACCTTTTTCTTAGAACTTATTTCTTATGGCTTTAACAACAATTTTCTGCTTCAATCCTTATTGCTGGGATATGTTATGCCTCACTTGCCATAATCAAGACGTAGGGAATCTTTAAAAAAAAAAGAAAAGAAAAAGTTGAGAGCCTGCATTCCCTCATGGGTAATCCTGTCACAGGCCAGAACCTATAATGCAGAGAGATGCTAGGGTTCTGAGGACCCATGGGGTGAAGCTTCATCCCTGGCATTTGCGGGTAGCCATGGGGAACGTTAATCTTATTTATCCCAATTCAGGAAGTAGTTATTGAGTCTGGGTTCTAGTCCGCCAACACAGCACAGATTGAAAGGCTTTCTTGGTAGGCGGAAAGAACTGAGAACAATTTGACTTGTCAACTTCATAATCATGAACTAATAAAAGACGGCACTAGGCACTAGAAGGAGCTGACAGAACAAAATGTGCAGTTTGTTATTTCAACCCCCGACATTTCAAACATAAGCCATGTTCCCTTACCATCCTTGGTGACATGAACCATAAATAACCCTTCTTCATTGCCCAGAGCTATTCTTTCGTGATCTGCAGCAGTTAAAAGAAAAGAAGAGGGTGGGTGGGGAGGAAGTCCAATTGGAGGCACATGGCTAATAAGGAAGACAAATGCTAATTAGATAGCAGATCAACAGGCTAATGATTAGAAAAGAATACTTACCATTCACTTCCATATATCACTTTTAAGAATTAAAAACAAAATTTCCCCCTAGTGTAATAAAAACACTGTAAGCACATTTAGAACCCACAGCACTGCTGCTATAGAGGGTTAGGTTTAAGTGCAGGTGTCCCTCTATATAGGGTGGGATCTGTGGCTGTTGAGGTTCCCGCTGGGCCCACTGAAAGAACAGGCAGGTGAGAAACTATTGCTGGTGGTGTGCCATGAATCAGGCAATTTCTTCTGAGGGAGTGGGGATTTATCCATTGGACCCTAAGCCAGACCATTTTCTGGAAAGGGATCTGGTATCTGGCCTACTCTGCTGTACTAGCTGGCATAGCAAAAAAGAAAGGGGTGGGGGGAAAGCACCCACCCAACTTCCATTAAGGTAGAGTCAAGTATTATTGTGGGGTTATCAAGCACATACCTATGATTGCTGCCGCCTGGGTGGTTTTAATGAGGGGCAAGGTGCTGTCATAGGCCTCTTTGGGAACATAGACTGAACGATCTTTGAGCTTGTTCTTCTTTAAAATCCTGTGCAGTTCATTTAGGACTCCTACCCACTTGCTCTTTTCATTCTCGCTGTCAGCTAGGATCAGGATTGAACACTTGTTACTGCATGCTGATAGCTGGGAAGCTGTAACCTGGAAAAGTTAAAGACGTGTGTGTTTTTGTGCAATGTAAAAGACGGCACACATGAGGTAGGGAGGAAGGAGATAAATATTCAAAATAAACCAATGCAAAGAAAAACAGATGCCTTGACATTTATGATCTGTTGAATACAATCTGTGCCTTGCTTATAGTCGATCAGTTGAGGAACCCAGCATTACAGACACATTTCAAGGTGAACTAGCGAGAGTTAGTGTGGCATTGCATATAGAGTGGTTTGGTAAGTTCAAATCTCTGCTTAAGTAGTGTTGAATCTCACTGGCTGATCCTGGCTCAGCCAGCCTCTCTCAACTTGGCTTATCTCACAGGGTTGTTGCAAGGCAAAAATGGGAAGGGCACAACCATGGATTGGATCCAGATTTTGCCTCCCATGAATGGAAGTGGTCCTGTTTTCTAAGAAAGTCTTCTGTTACAGTGGAGGCATCTTGCTGATGAGACAGGCAATTTTTGTTTCTCTCTCTCTCTACCCCCCCCCCCCAGCAGCCCCCCATGCCACCCAAAAATCTGCTTCGTATGGTCTGAGTATCCTTTGGAATAGTGTGGAAGGTGGTGCCTGGGGCAGCAGAGGGAAGGTAAAGCCAAGCAAAATTACCTCCCTCATTCTCTTCTATCCGTGAGAATATACTGAGCTTCTAGTGGCAAAATTTGCTGGGATAAAAATCTAATTGAAAAAAATTAGCCAATAACTATCAGGCAAAGATTTTCCATTTATTCTAAGTTAAATGTTTTTTCCTTCAGACTAGCTCAGGGACAGTACCATTTCATAGACCATTACAAATTAGTATGTTATGACATTTTCATACTTCCTCCTAGTGTCCAGGGTTTGGATGAAAAAGACATGAAATTTCAAGGAGCACTTGAAACCACAAAGAATGATGCAGGTATTTTTGATAATAAAGGAAATGGAAACAAAAATTAAACAACAGTATTGGCTCCACTGTACTTATAAGCAACAGATATCAACTTTAACATGTATTACTTACTCTAAAGATACAAGGAATATCTTTTCTATTTGCATGGATGACATCAGAAGCCAAGACAGAACTCACTGAGAATTCTTCATCCCTTTTTGAAAAACAACAATGCAAAAAATGTTTATCAGCAAACTGACGTCCACTTCTTTTATAATTAACTTTTGAACAGTATCTATTCAAATTATAGTGGAAGTGCGTATCAACACAAAGTGCTTTTTATCTTAAAAAGGTAACCTCAAGTCATTTAGGAGGAGAATGACCACCAATTTCATTTCTTTTATTTTTATGTTATTTCTGTAGAATATATTCTTTTCTACGCAAACATGTGCTATCTGCTTTTTTTTGGGTAGTCTAACATCATGGCACAATGAAAATATCAGATTCTATCTGTCTGACATTAACCTGGAAGTAACTGCAGGTTTTGTCAATAGCGTCTCTTTGAGTGGCGAAGGGCACTATTTAGTGGGAAGAAACTCCAATGAAAATCCTTGTTCTTACATATTTTTGTATATATATATTTTAAATTTTACATATGGATGTTTTATGATGGCCTATATTAATAATGCCTAATAAAGGATTGGTGAAGAAGAGTTATTTCTTAGATGTGGAAGCTTCCATAGATTGAATTCTCTACAGTGTGAATTATAATTGGCAGCACTTGCAGTCTCTTACATTAAAAAAAAAAAGACACTTCCTACCTCATATCAAGAACCTGACTCACTACCACACTGGGCTGGGATGCTTTTCCTTCTGCAATATCATAAAGGAAGAGCTTGAAGTCACAGACAACAGACAGTGCTCTTTGCCAGCCTTTCTTCACTCCAGCTGGTTTTGGGACCTGTAACAAAATTAATGGTACTGATATTCAAATGTAAAGAAAGAAATGTAAAAATGAATAAATAAATCATTCCATTAATTAGTTATTAGAAATGCCCTGTATATTCTCAATGTATAACCAGCAGGTCACTCAAGAGCATGCCTGCATTGCAAAACCAAACGGTTTTAACTACTGTGGCTTTCTACATGAAATTCTATGAGGTTGCTGAGAATTCTTTGTTAGAGATCCTTTGACCTTTCTCAGAACTGCAGCTTCTGCAGTTCCTTTGGGAAATACCACGGCAGTCAAATCGGAATAGGTTTGTAGTGGATCTGATCTTTGGGGTTGGCATAGATTTGATCATGCTCCCCCCTGTGGAAGTGCCAGGGTCTGATCACTATGCTCTGAAAGCCAAGATTGACTTCCCGCTCCTCCCCTGCTCGGGTGGCGAACCTACTTGGGCTCGTCCGCGAAAACAGATGGATCCTGATAGATTCTGACAAGCCTTACGGGACCCTGCTCCTCCTGGTGACTCATTAGATGACCTTGTTGAGGACTGGAATAACTGGCTCTTGGCAGCCATTGATGAGATCGCGCCTAAGCGCCCTCTGCGACCCCGTCGAAACTGGGCCCCTTGGTTTACTGAGGAGCTCCGGAAAATGAAGCGGGATCTCAGACGGCTAGAGTGAGTATGGCGACAGACTCGTGACGGAGCCTCAAGAACATCTTATAGGACGCTTATGAAAGCCTATGAGATGGCTTTGAAAGCTGCTAAGAAATCTTACTTTGCAGCTTCCATTGCATCCGCTAGCTCTCGCCCGGCACAACTTTTTAGAATAATTAGGTCAATAACGTCCTTAGGAGGACAACCAAATTTAAGCACAAATTCGACCCACAGCTGTGAGGCATTCGCGAGCTTTTTTGCGAAGAAAGTCCTGTTGCTCCGCCGTGACCTCCCTGCCAATTTAGATACAGTTACTGAACTGGAGGCCCCTCAACTGACTTCAGGTCCAGTGTTGGACCATTTCGATCGGATTCTCCCTGCTGATGTGGATAGATTCCTCCAAGTTTGTAGGCACACAACCTGCCTCCTGGATCCGTGCCCATCTTGGCTGATTAGGGAGTGTCCAGATGTTGTACGGACCCCCCTGTTTGAAATTATCAATTTGTCCCTTGACATGGGGACATTCCCAGGGGAACTGAAGGAAGCAGTAGTGTGTCCACTCTTAAAGAAAACTTCATTAGATCCCTTAGACCTATCCAATTACTGCCCAGTTTCAAATCTTCCATATCTGGGTAAGGTAACTGAGAGAGCGGTTGCTGAACAGCTTGGTAGGTTTCTGGAGGAAACATCGGCTTTAGATCCATTTTAGTCCGGTTTCCGTCCTGGTTTTGGGAACGAGACGGCTCTGGTTGCCCTAACAGATGATCTTCGTAGACAGCTGGATCGAGGTGGGTCAGGACTGCTGATCCTTTTAGATTTGTCAGCAGCCTTTGACATGGTCGATCATGATCTTCTGGACCACCGCCTCGCAGACGTGGGGATACAGGGCATAGCCCGTAACTGGCTGTGCTCTTTTATCTCTGGTCGGAGACAGAGGGTGGCACTAGGGAGGGAAATGTCATCGCGCCATTCCTTGGTGTGTGGAGTGCCGCAGAGCGCAATCCTCTCCCCAATGCTTTTTAACATCTTTATGCGCCTCCTTGCCCAGATTATCCGGAGCTTTGGGCTGGGCTGTCACCAATATGCTGATGACACTCAGCTCTATCTGCTGATGGATGGCCACACCGACTTGGCCCCGAACACACTGACCAGATGCTTGGAAGCTGTGGCTGGATGGTTTTGTGGGAGCCGATTGAAACTAAATCCTTCGAGGACAGAGGTCCTATGGCTGGGTCGGGATGGCATGGGGATGAGGGACCAACTCCCTTCTCTTGTGGGGGCCCAATTTCTTTCCGCAGGGCCTGTAAGACAGAGTTGTTCCGCCTGGCCTTTGGCTTGGAGCCAATTTGATTCCCTCCCTCTCTTTTTTCCTTTCCTTCTCCTCCTGCGATGAGGCTACATTTTAATATTTTAATGTTTCATTATTTTAATGTTGTATTTTAATTTTGTTTTTAAGTTGTAATCATTCAACTTGTTTTTATTATTGCTTGTAAGCCGCTCTGAGCCCGGCCTTGGCTGGGGAAGGCGGGGTATAAATAAAAAATTATTATTATTATTATTATTATTATTATTATTATTATTATTATGATGCATCTTTTTACATGAGTCAAAAGTCTGAGGAAACCTCCACGCTTTCATTCAGAAGGGCAGGCCTCTTTGAAAACATGCCCTTATTGCAATTTTTTTTCAGCTCAGTCACATCACCTAGAAACCCAGGGAAAGTTACACCACGCTTTTTGCTGGTCGTGTGCCAAATTCTATTTTATAAAGGCTTGTTTTCTCTCTGTCAGGCCCAGCCTGGCTTGGTTGGCAGTAGCCCCACTCCTGAAAGCAGCCTGGAATAGGGTAAATTACACCAGCATAATCCACTCCTGTGAATATGGCCTCCTATAATTTGGATAGCTGCAGAAATGTTTAGTGCGCATTATACTTAGCTTGAAGTAATAATATGCAATAAAAATGTGGGGATGGTAAAGTTTAGAACAGAGTAGTTCTTTTCTTATTCACACACTCAGAAAAAAATATTATATAGAAAATGAAAAGCCAAGATGATCGTCATTCCAATATAAAACAAATTGTTCGATGCTGCATTATAAATTATTGTAAGAAACTACAATCAGACCATGACATTCAGTGTTCCTATACTTACTCGGACATGGCCTTCATAAGCCGTTCCTATGCCTTTCTGTGGGTCAATACCCAAAGGGCCCTTTGTCTGTTCAGGTGGAATTGGACACACCGCTGGTGCCTTGTCTGCACAGGTCACATGGCATGAAAATCCACACACTGGGAGAAAATATAGAATTCAATCAAAATATACATTTCTCATTATTGAATATGTAACAGATTAATCTATTAACTTATGAAAGTTATTAACATTTCTCATGTCAATCTTGTTAGTTACTTTTGCAATATCTGAGTTTGGATAAGTTCCAAAACGAAACAAAAACAAGTAAATATTTTTTTTCAAACTGGTCTTGACTGTTCTTGCATCCAAAAATGTAATAATCAACAGAATAATACAATGAAGTGATAATTTGCTAGATAAGATGGTAAGTCAATCTTACCTTCACAGGTACAGCCCTGTCTTATTAAGCCAACCATCAAAGATGTGCACTGATTGCATTTGGTAGGGGTATTAAAGGATTTCACTACAAACTGATGGGCCTTAGGCTGTGGAATAATGAAAACAGAAAAAGCTTAGATGACAGGTATTTTGCTCTCCAAAATTTACTCTTAAATACAAATGCTATGTGTTAAATTAATGGCCTCGTTTGCTGTGCTGATAAAAACCAGGAGGTTTTTTGTTTGTTTTTTTGTTTGGTAATACAAATTCCAGACTGTTCCCATGTCTAAAAATAGCTAAAGCATTATTGATTACTGTTCAGAGAATAAAATTGGCAGTCTAAAGAAAGCTGACCCATGTCTCAGCAGTCACGTCAGCTGTCTCTTTAAAAGGGACACTATCAAAGTTAAAATTATAAATGCAGAGTACTATTAAACATCTGTGCATTAACAAAAAGAAAAAAAGAAATATTAAAGAAAACCCTCTTTTGTATAAGCAGATGAATATACAGAAATGAAACAGGTGAAAGAGTCATTCTGTGTTTAAAGATGCTGATGCTTATTTATTTTCTGTCAAGAGACAGACAGCTCTGTAATCTCAAATATCTAAGGTAAGACTGCACAGAACCAAAATCGTGAATAAACACATGATATCTGTGTTGTGAACCAGATGATTCATAAACATCCCCAGGAAACTACACAGGAAGGGCTTCAATGTTGCACTTCTGAATGATTGTTACAATGATTATGATTAATAACAATAATACTGCTGTTAATTGTTGCAAGAATTTCTTATGGTACCTTTGGCACAGAGAGTCCTGAACCAATATATGGTGACCTCATGGTTGGTGTGTGAACCGGACGCAGAGGATGATCTGAAACCTGAACATATATATGTTGAGAATTACTTAAGGTGAAAAAAGCACACCATGAAAAGGCCTTTCACAAACATAAACTTCAGCAAAAAGAGCACAAGAACTAAAGGAGGCAAATAAATGAATGATTGTACAAGTAACATGCTCATCACCTTGCTACCTAGCAAAATATTTGAACATCTTTTAAGTTCTCCTTTTCAACCTTGAGGATAGCTATGCTGACAATTGACAAATGCATTTTACTTAATGATGTTTTTCAATGGATAAACTCCCAATGCTCAGTGATTTAGCAAGATAATTCACTAACGTAAAACTTTCACCTTACAGCAACAACAAAAATGTATAATCTTTCTTTCCTTTGGTTTTGTAAATCAATAACATGAAATCCAGTATGCTAGCTTCCTATGATTTGGGACAGCTGTGATATTTTGCATCCATAAAGCAATTTTGGGAATTATTCATTTGGATACACACCAGTAAAAAAAATGTCTCATTTTATCAGAATATGACATCTGTGATTCATGTGGTTTGTTAGAGGTCAATGCAGGGAGATGGATATTCTAAGGAAATGCCCCCTCCCCCTCTAAGCTAACATGCTACCGATTAAATGTAGTAGAACACCTCTGCATCAATAGTGAATTCATAGTTGTACCAGAAATGTAACTGCTAACTACCAAAAAATGAAGGCCAGTTGCATTGAAAAAATGTACCTAAAGTATCTTGACACAAATGCCCTTGTAGGAGTGGCAGAAGAGTTTAGCAAAGTGTGACTAATGATAATGGCTTTTGAAAAGAAAAAGATTGTGTGTGGGGAAGATGAAGTTTTTTGCAGCATATTTCAACAAATAAGCGGGATAGCTGAGGCACTAATGCTTTTTATAAACTGGTTAAGCAATCTTAATGGTAGTTTGACAGCATCCGATCAGTTTGTAACAAAAGGGGGATTATGGCTGCATTGGTATGGACACTTACCTGGGAGTAAGTTCCACTGAACTTCTCTATAACCATGCTTAAGTTTGCAGTTAAGAATAGGGGGGGGGGGAAACCTGCATCCCTAATTTCAGGGGCTGCGTTGGTATGGCCACCTGTGGCCCTCCAGATGTTGTTGGACTCCCAACTCCCATCTGCTCCAGCCAGCACAGCCAATGTTCAGGGATGATAGGAGCTGCAGTTCAACAACATTTAGAAGGCCAAACCTTAGCAATCCCTCCCTTATTTGAAAGGCTTAGTGGCATTTGAAAGTCAAAAAATGCAAGGAAGAATGATTTTTTATTTTTTGGAATAGCAAGAGTATCTGTCAGTTGCAGAGATGTTGTATGAACATTAAAAGCCCAAGTAATTTCAACCAAAATAGAAACATAGTCCAGGAATATAAGGCCAATAAACAGCCACTTTGGCTCATGGAAGGGGTTTGAGCAACCCACGATTTTTTTCCTTTCCCTTTAAACCTGATGCCATCTCCATGCAACTATAATGTATCATGAATTCTTTCCAAAATGTCTATAAGTTTCAAAAATACTTTTGCCACCCAGCAAAGGAGTCTGCTTATGGTTATAAAAACCCCGTAGGCCATTGGATTCTGGCCTAAGTGTAGAACATGGTTGTAGGTTTCCAGAGGAACAATGTAGTATAATGGGTTCAGATGCGCCCCAAAAGGAACATCCCAAGAAAATATTGCAAAGATTATTTGGCAAGGTTCAGCAGCCCAGAAAAAAAGGAAGCAGCAGCAAATAGATGCAAAATGAACAAAGCAGCACTCAATCCTAGTTGCAGTTGAATATCTGAAAGGAAGCAGCGAGAGCACTCACCTTACCAAACCTCGCTGGTACCATTTCCCACCTGCTACTTGCTTTCTTACAGCAATTTCACACATTATTAAGATGGCTGCAAACCCAAGTTTGCCTGGAAGTGTATATTCAACAGGGATCCGGATCCAATCCTCACAGCCTAATTATTGTGTTTTGTACAATGTACAGTGGTACCTGGGTTTATAAACTTAATCTGTTCCGGAAGTCCATTCTTAAACCGAAACCATTCTTAAACTGAGGTGTGCTTTCCCTAATGAGGCCTCCTGCCACAGATGCCCTTCCACCATTTGGCTTCCATTCTTAGACCAAGGTAGAGTTCGCAAACCAGGACACTACTTCCGGTTTTGTGGAGTTCGTAAACCGAATAGTAAACAGGGCTGTTCTTAAACCGAGGTACCACTGTAGAAGTGTGTGCTGCATTCTTTTTACATTTACAGGTACAGCAACCCACATCTAAACAACTGGGTGTGAACTGGTCCTTGGATATAGTTTTTAAGTCTAATTTAAATCAAACACTATTCAGGGCTATTTTGCCTCCTAATTCATTCCGAACCTCTCTAACACTATGGTGTGGGACAGACGAATCTTAAGCAAATGAGAGAGTACCTCAATTGGTTCAATGTCACTAGCTGTGGAAGGGGACCTAGATCTTGAATGAAGGTGACACTTGAGATCTTCATCCCGCGAAGGCGTATTAGATAAGGTAAAATTTTCAACAGAATCAATCTAGAGAAACAACCAAGGAAAAGAAACAAGCAAAAAGGAAGGGAAGAGGGAGGGGAAGAAAATTAAAAGCCACTTTTTTATTATGCACTAATTTTCTCAAAAACATAGAAATGCAAATCGGGGAGCAAAATTTTTAAAAGAAATAAATAATAATTTGCCACTCAATTTGTAAATGTTTGAGCTAGGTTACCTGCCTGCAATGGAAGCATAACATCAGTCTATCTGGCTTGTGCAGGGATCAGTAAAGTCCACTCTAAGCATTTGTTTGTTGGCAGTTGGATAGGATAATCAATTTACATAAAGTTAAGCCTGTAATAATGCTTGTGAGTCACCGAGACTGTCTTATTCTTTAATTTAAAACACCTGAATTTTGGGTTCTTTTATGAATTGCAATGGATAGCAAAAAAATATGTTAAGGTGCTTCCCCACTGTTAATTTAAATCTTGATCATTAAGGAACCATACCAATGAATTAAGCATAACAATACATTATGATGATTATCAACAAGAAATTGCCCATCATGACATATGAAAGTATTTGTAGAAGCATACTATAATTGCTGAGTTATATGTTTTTGTTTGATTTGTAGTAGTCTGAAGTTTTCAACGCTAAGCAAAAGAAGCTAGAATATATTTTGACTAATAAAAGAATCTCATAAAGGGTGAATATCAGAAGCAAAATAATAGAAAAAGATTCCGTTCTGCAGTGATGCCTTGATCTACATTTTCTAATTTCAATTTTTTTTTGTTACTGTAATTAGAAATTGTTTGATGGTTTAGGTGTTATGCAATATTTGATTTCATCTTGTTCTGTCTATATTCATGTTAAAGATTATATTAAACACAATCGGCTAAGTACATATTTTCTTACACTGTTATACTAGACATGGGTTTGCTTCCTTGAAAATATATTTGAGGGAAGACAGTTTTAATTAAAAATCTAATTCCTTTATTTAGTTGAACTACAACTTTCTCATATGGGACGCGGGTGGCGCTGTGGTCTTAACCAACAGAGCCTAGGGCTTCCCGATCAGAAGGTCGGTGGTTCAACTCCTTGTGAGGGGGTGAGCTCCCGTTGCTCGGTCCCTGCTCCTGCCAACCTAGCAGTTCGAAAGCACGTAAAGTACAAGTAGATAAATAGGTAATGCTGAGGCGGGAAGGTAAACGGTGTTTCTGTGCGCTGCTCTGGTTCGCCAGAAGCGGCTTAGTCATGCTGACCACATGACCCGGAAAAAGTGTCTGCAGACAAACGCCGGCTCCCTCAGCCTATGGAGCAAGATGAGCACGCAACCCCAGAGTTGTCCGCGCCTGGGCCTAATGGTCAGGGGTACCTTTACCTTTACCTTTACAACTTTCTCATTAGTTACCAGCTCCCCCAACCTGCCCTGCCACCCCCCTCCCCATAGCATAGAGTTCAGTCCAAATATTACATTTTTCTGCATAAATAATCTAGTTGCTTCAAATAAACTATCAATTGCCATTTTGGAAAACCCAACATCTTAGAATATTTTTATTTGTACTATAATGCTATTCACTATTGTGTTTTACAAAACTGTTGGGAGATTGTGTTGTCCCAGAGAGCACAAAAATTAAACTATTTTAATTACTATAGAGGACACATCTGGGCTGTATATTATTATTATTATTATTATTATTATTATTATTATTATTATTATTATTATTATTATTATTACCTTCCCCAGCCACTCTGGGTAGCTTCCAACAAAATATTAAAAAACAATAGTGTGTCAAACATTAAAAGCTTCCCTACCCATTTGCTTAAAAGGTATTAGTAGATAACAGCTGCATGGGTAATCTGAATGTCGGGTTTGCCTTTTCTGTTCTTTTTTTACATGTGTTTACACTGGGCAAAGCAGCAACTGTGACACAAACTGCTGTTTGGTTCTTTTAAGAAAGATGGGAACTACAAGTTCAGAATACTATAAGCAACCAAATGCTAAACAACACGCCAGCTTGATACATATAAACTGTTTCAAGCAGTGCAGCAATCAGCGGCAGAAATTCTTTTCTATGCTCAGCATTTTTAAAAAAATGCACTCCTCTCTGAATATCAGGAATTATATTTTCTTTATAGATTACTGTACTAAAGAAGGCTTTATTTCTACATTTTTTGAAAATATTGCTTGTAAATACTGAACATCTATTGGAGGAATTGTTGAAGCTCTTCCCATCTCCTCTGAGGGCTGTGCCTGACTTTGTTCCCGGGGAAGCCTGCTGCATACATACTTTGGCAAAGCCTCACAATATCATATGCCTTATCTATGTGTCAGCATGGAGGAAATATAATCGGAGGATTTGTACATATCTAAGCCCCCCACCCCAAAATTGGTGCTTTCCTTCATTCCTCCTCCCAAATAAAGGACAAGGGAAATGCAAAAAACTGGTTTGCACATGCTGCTTGCACCTTCTATGTACATTGTTCAAATAACCAGAGCTTTCAACACAGTCCAGAAAGTACCATTACACTCATAGATCTAGTAATTGGCCTTCAGCTATTCATGCACTGATACACCCTAATCCGAGAGCAAAAGGTTACTGGGTGAAGAAGTCCCTCATCAAAGAGGGACCTAATGTAGGTGTGTGCAGTGTCCTGTACTGAAAACACACACTGCCTATCCAATTATCAGTTTTCTCAAGTTGCATAGTGCTCGTCACCTGTTCAAACTGTTGAGTCGGAAGGGATCGAAGGGGCCCTCTAGCACACACACACATCCTGCACTATGCAGGAATGTTAGGTTGTGTGAATTGGCTTCTAGACTAGGTCACGGTTGTGTTATTTTCTGCCCAATAAACAGACAACTAAAACTGAAAACACCATTAGTATCCTTGACAATAAGCTGTGCGAGGCACCGTTCTGCTTGCTCTCAGGTAGGGCCCATTGTGTTTAGGACAGAATCACAGCAATAGTAAGAATAACTGAAATTGATTACTGATTTTAAGTTCAGTGTCTCCTTATTTAGAAAAAAATAAATCAAATTAATCTACCAAGACAAAAACTTCTGTATTATCTTGTCTTGCTACCGGTGTTTCCTACAGGAAGCAAGGCAGACAAAGAAGTGGGTTTTAATTCTGTTTATAATCATGCACTGCAACCTAATTAGTTTTAACGACTCCTGTTTGCCGTCATCTTTTGTTTCTGTGACATTCGAGTGCCAAGAGTGCAACATTAAAAAACGGAAACGCCACACACATTCTCCAGAACTTTTACTTAAACAGTATTGAATGCAATGAAAGTATAGGAGCAGCAGTAGCACAAGACAAGCAGCAGGATAAATATGCAAGGCATAAACAGCATCAACAAAAATGGTCTACATTAAACAAAGGAAAAAGCATGTGCATCATAGGCAAAACTAAAAGGCCACACACAGCAAGACATCCTCTTACACGTCTGCCTTTGTGAGCTGGAATACAGGAAGGAGAGCGCTTTAACAGAGAAAGGAGGAGACTGTTAACAGAACGAAACAGAAAGGCACATAATCCAGATCCAAATTTCCATCACAAGACACATACAGTAATATGTACAATACTTTGAATTGTGAGGACAGAGACATGTAATAGGGAATTCTTTTTTAAAAGGAAAACAAAAGAACTAAATACAGGAGAACAATTTTTCAAACTTGCATGTTCATAACAGCCACCTCTCTCACAACTATTTTAAGGGCCAAACTAAACAGAAAGTTAGTTAAATGTATCTTTGTATTTAACATGACTTTTTTTTGAAAAGGTGAATAACATCAGCTGGGGAAGAGTGATAATTATCAGGTTTTTATCAGGCAGAGAGAGGCAATTTAACCCCTTTCCTCTGTGATGCAATTCCTCTCCACTACTGTCATTGAGAGAACTTCTCCCCAAAGCAAATCATGATCTTCATGTGAGCGCCAAAAGTGTTCTGCTTACAATGCAGCTACGAACCTTTCCTAATAAGTGCTCAAATCCTTAGAAATGCTCAAAGTCTTTCAACTCAGACTGATAAAAAGGTCATTTGGCATAGGCTTGAATAATTTGTGACCTGCTAAATTAACTATACATTATGGCTTGCTATGTCTTGGCAATCCCACAGTTTTGCAATTTAAGGCCTTCCAGGTTTCTCAGTGGCCAGTGATATATAGCTGAATAGGTTACATTTGGCAGCTGTGTAGGCTTGACCTAGAGGCTATATAGAAAGTTCATTGTGGCAAGACTACATCTGCAAGGCAATAGAAATGACTGAGCATGATCTGACTCCATGTGAGAAGAAATCAACTCAGGAACACAAGGAATACCGTTACTTACCAGTAATGAAAGTTTTATGACACATGACTGTATATTCACATTTAGGGGTCCCCTAAGCCAAGTCTGTAAATGATAGGGCTGCCAGCATACGAACTACGCTGCCCCTTCTCCCCACCCCCCCACAAAATGTGCCATAAGGTACTGCTAAAGTAGGAAGGAAGGGAGGCTCTTCAGTTCCTTCCAACTTTTTTGCTATCTATCTTTAACTTGATCAAGAAGGAAAGATGGATACACAAGGATGTATGCAATTACTAGGAAATAGCTCTGCCTTCCTCACCTATGGAAGACAAGGCAGTAATTCTTTGCAAATAAAGGTAATAATGGGGAACTAACTGAAAACTGAACCATAAAAACATTTCAACATTTTAATGGTCTAATGATAAAAAATAAAATAAAATAATATATTTTTTTAATATTATATTGCTACCGAGAGTCAGGATGGTGTAGGGCAGGAGAGTCAGAGGTTAAAATTCCTGTTAAGCCATGAAGCTAAGTGTCATGGCCCACCCTGAGGACTCTGGTGAGGACCATGAGTGCAAGGAAGAGGCCATGAATCAGAGCTCTCCCACTCAAGCCCCCAACTTGGAGCTGGGCCCTTCTGTTGAAAATCTTCCTCAAAGTTTTTCAGGCTCCCTCCACCTTGGCTCAGAGGGAGGAGGCGGGACCACAGAATACCACCCTTCAATGGTGGTAGAAAGAGGGAGCACCATGGCACAGTCCGAGGTGTCAAAGGAGGAGGAAATGCAGGCATTGTCTCAAAAGAAGCAGCCCCAGCCCCCCAGAAGGTGTATTTTCAAATCAGGTGGATTTATGAACTTTGCTTTCAACAGTTTTTTTAAAAAACAGAGAGGGCATTTAGAACATATTTTTAAAATCCTATAATAGAGGGCAACTTAACTGTATCTGCTACCCTTGTTAATAGAATCATATTGGAGTGGTTGGGGCAAAGTGAAGACAGCCACTGTTAAAAATTAGCACTGCTTAAAAATGTTAACGATAATCTGGCAGTTTTACAACAGGAGCATAAACTTTGTAATATGATCATAAACCTACTGATGGTTGAGAAACATTTTACTTTTCTTGCCCTACTATTCTTTCTTATAGAACATGATGGAAAGCATCTTAAATTTATAAAAATCTACGCTAGTTCAAATTTCCCTTTCTAATGAGGGGATCTCAGCTCAAGACACCCCAGGACTCTTCTATTAATGTAACTTTCATTCCAAGGACAGTCTTCAATGATTACTGCATACCTTCTTGGCTTCCTTTTTTTCTTCTTAAATGAATTTGACCTTACTGTATCCAAAGTATGAAATCAGCAGTCTGAGGACTTCTGCTTACTGTGATATATTTGTAGGGCAAGAGTGAAGGATGATGGTTCTATATGACCGTATATGTGTGCATGGACATATTGATAGACCCAAGAACTATTGAGGCTGAGTTGGTGGGTATCTGACTAGGGAAGGGGGAATCGTTTGGGAGGAATCTTTCCAATTCTAGATATTTTGATACTTGCATTGAACTGCACTGAACCAATTTTATTTATTTAATTGTATTGAATTATGGAATAATGACAAAATGCACATCTTTTTGAAAAAGCAAACTTAGTGAACTTGTGCTGCTGTCACCAACGATAATCTAGAAACCTACTCCTGGTCATGAATGATATGGGAAGTATGGAGAATGTAACAGCAAGGTCCTCGTGAAATGCAAGTTCTAATTCTGGAAATAATCGAATCATTCTAGCCCCTTCTTCATATTACACCTGCACCTTGCGGTGGAGGGGAATGGGGGAAACCTAAATTCAAACAGCACAACATTCTTTATAACTGGGAATGGACAGGGTCACTTAGTATTTTCAGAAAACTACAATGAAGGAAAAAGTTTATTTGAAGTAAAGCATAACTTAGAATGTTCTTGAAGAACATGGGCTAACTGTGCAGCAGGTCGTCAGTGAGCTACCTCTGGAAGGAGACAAAATGTAATGCAACAGCACCAATGACTCATTTTCACAGTGGAATATTTGTTCTCCTTCCATCTGCAGTCTACTGTGAAGTGCAGCTGCGAACCTAGACACTTATCTTTCCCTAGTAAAAATAGAAAAATTATATGTTTCCTTGTTAGCCTAATTAAAGTAAGCTGCAATTGTTCATAGTTTTGTTTAAGTATATAAATTATTTGCCTGGGAAAAACACAAACTTGTGTATTGTGTGTAACAGAACAAATGGAAAGGTAACAAAGATGGGGCGGTGCTCCCTCAAAAGAATCAGGTAAAGTGACCTCTGTGGCTTGAAGCGCCTTTCAATAGCTGTGGTGACTTTACCCAGCTGGAGTTAGCTTGGCTACAGTTAGCTATTGCCAGGGACTGGCTGGACACTGAAGGGTGGTGGCTGGGTACTGATGAGTGGGCACCAGGAGAAGCGAAATCAGAGACTGACTTCGAAGAAGGGATCTGTGATCTGGGGGAGCCTGTAACAGCCAGGAGACGAGAATTCTATTATTAATAAAGGGGTTGTTTTAAATCTCAGTATGTGGAGACTTCTCCTTCACAGTAAGCAGTTTGTCTGAAGCGGGTAGAAATCTAGCATTACCATGATGCACAAATCCACTGACTATTCATCTACAGCCCCCTTTAAATGGATTTACTACCAAGAGCCTCTTAATATAAGCAGACAATGCACCCCAATTCTTGAAATCAGCACAAATCAATTTCCATTTTATGATTGCAGCATGCATATGAAGGAAACATCCCGCTAGTCAGTGCCCTTGTTTGCACGTAACTCTGAGCCAGACCATAGCTTAGCACAAATGAGTAAAAGGTGCAGGACAAACCTTGGTTGCAGCTCAACATTTGCCAGGAGAGAGCTAAACCACAAGCATGCTAAGCTAAATTACAGCTTAGCTTAGAGAAACACAGCAACAAAATACCTGAGGAGGTGAAAAGCAGCCGTGATCTCCTTTCCACATACTTGTTTGTTCATGCTATGCCAAGGTTTGGCTTAGCGTGATGTGTTAACAGGGCCAATATCTCAATTAGCTAACTCTTCAGCAGCTACAATCTTCTGAAAACTCAAGTTGTGTGGTAGATTTCATCAGTGTGCTTGGGCAAATTAGTTAAGCTACTGTGAACATAGAACTATTGTTGTGTAATAATGTGCAAATATATGCACAATGCTGTTACTATAGTTGAAATCAATTAAACAAGCACTTATAATGAAGGCAAGTAGGATACCGTTCAGAAACAAATGGTAAGCAACAGAAAACAAAAACCTTTCTTACACTCATGTAAAATAGAGGTTTTGAAGCTCTGTTTTGTATCTAGACCTTATCTATCATTTTTACCCAAAAGGTCTACTTTATATAGCTTGCAATCCTCTAAGCCCTGTTGAATCAGAGTGCCTTTGAAATGTAGTGAAGATAAAAATCCAATCTAGGTTTGTATCCTACTAAGTCAAGAGTTGATCCAGAGAAATCAAATCAATGCACTTAAATTAGTCAGGATTAACTGATGTCCACTGATTTCCACAGGTCTTCTCTAAGTATGACCTAGTTGGATAAAACCCTAAATCTGTAAATAGGACAGAAAAGTGCACTGCTGAACTCTCAAGTCCATTTTAAAAGACAAATTCTTTTTTGCTCCTTGTTAACTCAGATAGTTGTCAAATACTTCAATGGTGAAAATCACAAGCACAATGATGACATAACAAGCACTAGAGCACAGTACTACTCACACAATAACTGGATGTATACTTGTGAAACATTTTTTATCAGAATATGAGTATTCACTGCACCCTCTTTACATCACCATTCTCTATGGACTCCCATATTCAGTGGTAAGAATATTTTTTCTACCACATGGTTGTATTTAATGTTTTTTTCAAAAGGAGCTGGGATTACAACATTCCTAGTCTTTAATTTATTGATCCACTACAAAAATCCTTGCAATAAAATAATGCAGTCAATTTGAAAAACATCCATTAGCTGGTATAAAATCAGTTAGGTTAATAATTTTGTCAATCTCCAATATTAAAAAGTAAAATAAAAATGGATGGTGTTAAGAATCATAATGCTTAGTTGCCATCTGAAATTCAAAAAGTCTGCAGAAATCACTGATATGAAGGGTAAGAAACTGAGCAGAGGAAAGAAAACAGCCACAAAGCAAAGGAAGATAATACACTTACACTCACCCAAAACAAAAACCAAATTGCAGCAATATATTTTAAAGGTCAACTTCTGACCAAACAATATCAATAACAATGTAGAAAATATTAGGGCAGAGTGAGTGTGAGGCATCTCAGCTCCTTCTCATAGCAAAACAAAGCAACAGACACATACACAAATGCATGCCATTAAAAAAGAACTATATTGATAAATACTCAGGATTTAAACGTATCAGGAGCACTAAAACCTACTGTAGATTTTCATACTCTTGATGGCACGGCTTGTTAAAGTGACTGCATTACTATTCAAATTTGCCAAATCAATCTGATTTCTACTGAAGAATTTGCTGGTTTGACTTACGTCATCCATAAAATCAATCAATGAGGATGATGAAGAAGAAAAGGAATCCTATTTTAACGTATAGAGCAGTAAAGAAACAGAAACAGATAGATGAAAACTTCTGTTTTGTGAAAATAACCAGCACCGCCATACTGTTGAGAAATCAAGTGAAGAAAGATTCCAAATGATTTACATATTATTATTTTTTAGTATACCACTTGAACAGCTTTTGTTAACTGACTATTATTCTACTAATATTACATAGTAGTTTAATTATATTAAAGACAGTGCAAGGGAACACAGGATTGTTGGAACAATATGGACTCTTTAGGTTTGCTGTACCTTTAGGAGAATTATGCAGATGTGGAATGTGCCATTAATTGTCACAATTTCTTAGTGGCAGGATTTTACTATCCAAACTAACAAAATGTCTGTGGCCATAAAGATGGGCTACATCTGTGTGACTGGGCAAGTGACAGCAACAGCTTCCTTTTCCAGCTCCAATTTTTCTTCCATTTGCCCTTGCTTCCCCACCCCCTCAATCAATTGGGACCTTCACTGCAGTCCATAATCTCATCTGTGTTTAGATCCCAGGTCCCTGCCTTTACTCAGTTCCCTTTGCTTCAGCTATAGTACATTGCTGTGGTCATGTTAGTAAGGTATCCGCCCAATAGTGATAAAGCACAATGTGTAAACCATAGAACAAATCTTGGTTACAGCTCATGGCTTGCCTGGAGAGAGCTAAACCATAAGCTCAGGTTGGGACAACATACTAAACCAAACTATGACTGATCAATTTGTGCTTAGCATGGTTTGGCTGAATATAACATGTGATCTTGGCCAATGTGTCTCTTTCTTCCTCAAATTGAGTTCTATTTCTCAGTTGTGCTTACAAGCCCTGTTTCATGCCCAATAAGCACTGGACGCCTTGACCGGAGGCGCTTTGGCCCATAGATTGCAGCAAAATACTGGGCAAGGTTTTGCCCAGTATCTTCTCTGTGTGATGGGCTCATGGGAAAAAGCTGTCCCATGAGCCCTTGCTGCAGAAGGGAGGGGAAAGCCTAACGCTGCTTCCCCTGGAGCTCAGTCATTTTGCTTTGAGAGCTTTCTGCCCATCCACCCTCGGGTTAGCACCTTAACTGAGCAATTTTGGACAGGAAAGGAATTTCTCTCTCTCTCAACGTGATTGGCACTTGGTTGGCTTTTTTTTTTGCCTTTCCCTCGGTGAAATTATGGCTTTCCTTTGTTAGGTGGAAGAATGTTGTTTGTATGAGGGTGGAAATGGCATTGGTCAGGATCAACATTGTATAGGGGCCCCCCCACAAGGGGCCCGAGGGGGAGGATTGACCATGGCAAACCCAAGTGTGGGTTTGGTATCTGCCTGTTTGGAATCTGCACTCTGGTCCGCCAGTGAGACCTTGCTTGCTTGGCTTGCACCACAGCAAGATTCAACACTGGCTGATTCCTGTCGTACAGGCTTGGAGCGATCCTAACCCAGCAGATCCATTCCATCAACATGCGGCTTGTGGAATGATGAACTGATCCTGGGACCCAATGCCATGCCAACCCTTGCCCCGCCTGCTGGTGTCAATAAAGATTTGGCCTGATTTTATCCCATCACTATTGTACGGTCTGGTTATTTTGTTGCTCTGTCCTGAGTTTTCTAAACATTTTAAGCACGGCATCCTTAAATGTAAAGTGTGTAGATTGCTGAGTGCTAAGAATATAAAGAAGCCTAAGAAGAGGTGTCACACTTGCTGGTGTCACAAAAGCACTATCATCCTTAAACAGGACAAAGCAATGCTATCCTTGCATGCAGTTCCTAAAGTGAAGGGGCATTTGGGTGAAATTTTGCAGGTTGCTTAGACACAATCTATTATCTTGCACTTTGTCTTGTTTTTCTAATCTCATCTGTGCTAAGGAAGCAGTTCAGAAAACAAAGGGAGACAAGAGGTCGCAGTATTTTATGAAACTATTCTGTTCTGTATTTTCCATTCATAATAGAATGAGACAGAAATATTGTTAAAAGTAAGATTTGTACCTAAGTGTTTTACATAATAGGGCTCTTACTTTATTTGAACAAGGAAGATAATGGAATCCACAATACTTTTCATTTCTATTTTAAGATATGTCCCCTGCTTTCTATGAAATCAGCAACCTAATTATTTTGAAAAATCAGAGACGTGAAAATAAATGCCTAAAATAAATTATCTTAGAAAATAACAGAATCTGGAGGGTTTCTGCTTTACTACATGTCTGAAGTAAATTTCTGATTTGAACATATGGGAGTTGCAATTAAAAGGTCCCTATAGAAATGCATGGCAATAATGCAATAAAATACAACACAGTATCAAAACCTAACTATAAGACAAATAATACACGTTCCTTAGAGATCCAAGGCTGCAATGCTATATACATTTACACAGGAGCATGCATCACTGAACTCAAGGTGACTTGCTTCTGAATAGACATGATAGGCTTGCATGGTGAATTTCCCCCCAACACATAAGTGCAGTTATTATTTCAAAGCAGTAGTGACCACAAACCAAATATGCATATGACATCAAAATATATAATACATCAGCTGTTTACTTACTTCAAATTGATCCAGAGCAGAGGTAGGCGCATTCAAAAATGCCAAGAAAGAATTCTGTGAGTCTTGGTGCTTTACACCTAGAAAACAGCAGCAAGTCTTTAACCTATAGAAAATGGCCAACTGGGTCATTGTCTACGGGTTGTCCTTCTTGAGTTATCTCTGTTGCTACTCCAAAATGCACCAGCTTGCTCCACAGCTCAGGAAAAGAAAAAGGAAGCAGAGCTGTAACACTCCAAAGTACAACATCATGTCATTTGCAACAAGATCTTAAAATAATTAAGTTTGCATATTAATTTATTAGCATCTTTTTCTAATTCTCATACTTACAACCATTGTACTTAAAGTTCTTAGAGCTATCCTCTGGATACAATGGAGATTTCCAGTACTGGTGCAAGTGCACAACTGGTAAACCTCATTGCATCTGAGAACTATTCTCTGGCCTTATATATCAAGAGCTGCTGTACCACGGCTTACAAAATTCTGGCCCCTGCAGCAGCAAAAAAAACCACTAGTACCGTGGCAGTTGAAACAGTTTTTTTAAAGGATCAGATTGTATAACTAAGGACTCAGCTAGACTAGTAAAGAAAAAGTGTTTTATATGCATTGTATATGCGATATAACACTGTGACACCAGATGGCATTCTGGAGGGACTGTCTTTCCCTACCGGATTTCCCTGTATGAGTTTACAACGAGTTTAACTGAATCACTTCTTTTGATGTGTCTAGATCCAACCTAAGACAGAGTAAGGTTAAGTTTACAGATTCACGGAGCTATATTGGTTTGGCCCGCTTATCTCTCCGTTTACAAATGCAGTTCTTACCACACTCTACCATTAAAGGGATTCCCTTCTATCTGCTCCTCCAACAAATATAACTTCCTGGGCTTTTTCTTGGGTGGTTTTAAATTTAAACTGAGTGAAGCATTTGTTCAGTGCAACTAGTGTTCCATGGACAGTTTTTCAGAGGAGATTCCCCACTATGAAGCTATCCAAACAGTACTGTATTCTACCCTACTACTGATTTGTCACAAGGACTTCACTGTGCCCTTTTGAAAGAGCAGCTAATAAGAAGCACCCGTGGGCTTAAATCAGATGTATGCGTAATAACTCAGCTAAGTAAACACATATTTTGATCATGAAAACTCACCATCATAAATGGGGCAAAAGCACAACAATTAAAATGAATAGGATGATAGTACATGAAGGAATCAACTTTTTCTATCTTAATGTTCGGCCCCTGATTGTGGTATTGTTTAAGTTGTAACCAGTGAGGGGTTTTTTTTTTGATGAAAAATAGGTGCCAGTACACACCACCAACATCCTGCTTGCTCCCCCCGCTCTCCCCCCCCACGTTTGCTGCTTCCTCCTCTGTCGCTGTTGCTTCCTGTGGAAGGCACAGCCTCCCAGAGGCACTTTGGTGCAACCCTTACAATTGCCAAACCACTTTCCAGGGAAGTGCCTGACAATCGTAAAAGTCGCACCAAAGCGTCTCTGCTTGGACGCGACTTTTATGATCGCCAGGCACCTTCCTGGAAGGCACTTTGGCAATCATAAGGGTCGTGGCAAAGCACCTCTGGGAGCCTGTGCCTGCAGCCGCAGGAAACAGCAGCAATGGAAGAGGAGCAAGCGGCAAAGGTGTGTGGGGAGAGAGGCACAAGTGAATCGGGGGAGGCAGGCAAGCGGTGGCGGCAAGATGGTGGCTGGGGGAAAAGAGGTGGCGGTACTCTGTGCCAACAGAAAAAAACACTGGGTGTGACCCAGAATGGCACTGGTAAACAATAAAGAGCAAAGTAAACAAACAAACAAACAAACAGAATGATTGTAGGAGCAATCGATAAGACATTTATTTTTGAGAAAATAATTTATAATTTATTTTCCCACTCTATAAGACTACTCTAGGTGGCTTGTGGCTTAAATCAAAAGAATTGGCACATTTTAAATGATTTCTTCACCATACGATACATAAAATATCTGAGTTGTAACTACTCATTATGTCAGCAACTTTCTATTAGTGATCAACTGCTGTATAGTACAAAAACAAAAGGATTTGGAAGAAAGACTTTATGAACCAAGACAACTGTGCTTCTGTATTTTTATACCAGCTGTGGGTACATCTTATCATGTAAGAGCTATGATGGTATCTTAGAAGCCAGAGTCCATATTCTGTCAGCACACTCTAAGACGCCATTCTTATTTGATAAGATATACCCAACTGCTGTGGAGTGGGTTTTGCCTTCCTTTATTTGGACACCAATTCTCGTACCCTTTTCTGATCGGAGTTCTTCTGTCTCTTTTTTCAGTCTCTCTATTTCTGACAATAGGTCAGAGTTCTTCTTGTCAGATTCCTGTAGTTTGCTTTATACAAATAAAAAGAGAGAGAGATAGAGAGAGATCCAATTAGTAAGGGCCATGTTATTTAATCGTTACTTTGAACATATTTTTTCAGCACTGTTCAGTCAAGATCAATGTCAGCCACGTCACACTGTCAGAGGTATAACACAAAACATGGAAGTGAGTGCTACTGTAGCAAGGAACCTTGAGAAAGGAATTAGTGATTGTCTCTGAATATCCTTTGAGTTGGCTCTAGTCTCTGTTTATGAAAAACAGTATGAGCAGCAGGCATGGGAATAAATGATCTCTATTTTAAAATACAACACTGATTATTTTTGGTGGCCATTTCCATGTTCCAATATACAACTCCAGTAACTAATTCTGGAAATTCTAGTCTAATACTGGCTTGTTAAGCCTTTGGCTACCTTTCAAAAATGCATTAATTGAAGCTCGAGTTGGCCATCACCCCTTTATGAAAAATAGCTATTTGGGTCTTGCTTTTCGGGTATTACTATTAAAACAGCTATTATGTTAGCAGTCACAGAATACGTTTCATGCCAGTTTCATTGCTGAATTCTGCTATGGGGGAAACTGAACAGAATTCATGCTGCTACTTAGCTGGACTCTTGCTGCTACTTTTAGTTTTCAGAGGCAACTAAAAAGTCTTGCCTGCAACAAGAATTTTATATAAATCATATGACCTGGAGCAGTCAATTTACTCGAAATTATCTGTCTTCAATCATCTCCCTCGATCATTGAATTTCTTAAGTCAACAAAATGGATTGTGATGGAAAAAGATCATTCTTCAGAATCCATAAGCCAATCGTGGTAAACTAGCAGAGGAATGCAGTTTATTGCGTTTTTAAGGTTGTAAAATGCAACATAAATTTTATTTTCCACAAAGATCTTTGAAGCACCTTAAAAAAAGCACAGATTTTCCAGTAATGATTCAACTACAAATTATAGAAGGATAACTTTTGCTTTTAAGTCAGGCTGCCATGAATAATTGTAGGATTATAGTTTGACAGACAATATATTTTAGGACTTATCAGTATGTCTTTTGTAGAAAAGTCTTTGCAAGCTAGAACATTAGAACCACCAATTCTTACCATTCTGTTGCAATATTGCAAGCTTTAACTTTATTTAACTCCTCTTGAATGGCTTGTTTGGCTCGTATTTCTGCATCAAGGGCTGACTGTAGCTCTAACCTTGCAGACATATCCAGTTTTGCAAAACGCCGCATCTTCCAGGGCATGTCCTAAAAAGAAAAGCCATTTCCTTTTATTTAAGGCATTTGTTACATTTCAATCTTATGGTCTTCCAAAAGAGTTCTGGCAATGCCCCAAATACATTATCTTTCTTTGATCCAAGTAAGAAAAAAAGGAGTTCTGCTATCTTATTCTTTTATAGGCAATAGTAGTTTTATGATATATTCCATTTATGCTACAGAATACATTAGCAACAATTAAATATTTATTCATGGGGCGTGGAGATGGGGATGAATCTATCACAGAGAAAGTTTCCATGCCCTCTCTGACCTCCTTTAAACAAGCTTTAATAAATACAACCTTTACAGTTTAAACTGGGATGTCATGGAATGGGGACTATTGTTCCCAACAGTGATTTTAGTCAGTTTGATTATTTAAATGTAATGTTGAAATAACTGTTTTTATATACACTACCTTGTGAACAGATTAAAATTACTATAGAAATAAATGGATGATCAAAGAATTGCAGAGTTGGAGGAGGACCCCAGAAGGAGGTATTAATCACCTTCCTGGCCAAGCCAGCTGTCCTGTCCCGGCCAGTTTTCATCAGCCAAGAGGGGCAAGAGTCCAGAGGGCAAATGGTTGCCCTGACCGATTGAAGCACCTTGCCTGCATCCTCAAGCCTTACTAACTGAAACTCGCCCAGCTAACAGGACTAGACAGCTCTCTGGAACACCTTTCAAGATTCATCTGCTGTAACTGGTAGCTAATATAACTCACACTAAGCATTTATTTGATGGCACAGGAAATCTTTTAAAAAATACACTTAATGATTTCTTACTGTTGCTCTGGCCCCCAAACTGGAGTTCCTCAGGGCCTCTAGTTCTTCAGTCATTTTGGAGGCTAAGGCCTGGAGATAGCCTCGGGCATCCTTTTCATCGCTTACCCTAGTCAAGCAGTGAAATAAGATGTAAGAACTTTGGCAAAAGCAAAGGCTAACCTTTTGCTCTATTTTGACATTTAAGTTAGAGAGATAATGAGGATGTTGAGAAACAGCCAGAACGAGTATTTCATAAAATCAATCATAATTCTAGAACAATAAAGCCCAATTAGTTAAGCTGCAAGCAGAAACAACCCACGTGATGCCTCTCAAGTTTTCTTGGGTACTGTGGAACTGAATCCTTAACATTTCTTAAAAATAGGCATCAAAGGACATAACACTCCATGGTCTTGTACTGCTCCCATTCATTTCAGTGGTGCACAAGTGTAAACGGGCAGATGGTGACCATTGCATATAATGTAATACTCTCATTTCATTTATTGTGTTTATATCCCATCTTTCCTCCAAATAGCTTGAGGTGGGTACATGGTTCTCCTCTCCCCGTTTTATTCTCACAACAACCTTGCGAGGTAGGTTAGCCTGGGAGTGAGTCACCCAGAGAGCTTCATGGCTGAATACCAATTCAAACCCTGGTCTCCCAGGCCATAGTCTAACACTCTAATCATTACACCACTGTGGCTCTCCAAAAGCTGACAATGAGTAGTTGTTTTAAAGTAAATGAATAAATGAATTCCGTTTTTTATTATAATTATAATGAGGGGGACACAGCTGAATAATACATATATATATTTTTCAGGAAATCATGATGCTTACAGTTTTTCTAAGCATTCAGGTTGTGAATGCTGAATAAATGTGTGAATGATGGCAGCAATTGGCATGGAATTAGCATAGCTGTAATGAAGGCCAGATGTTTAGAATCATAGCCAAAATCACAGACATGCTCCTTTGAGCACATGTACTGTAATTGTAGCAACCCACATATTTATGCATTTTTCACACATGAGGGTGCACATGCCTTTTCCTACATGGAGAAGCTGTCTGTGTAGGAAAAGCCACGTGTGAAACAGTTCCAGGAAGGTGTTTAATTACACCACCATTCCATCTGCTTTCAACTGGACGGACCATTTCATTGCAAAATTGTTGTATGACAGGCAACGAAAGGCCCAAATCTTTCCTGCACACAAAAATCACAAATAGGAAACTTGGTATTGAGATCTGTGCAAAAGCTGTATGTATCTTTAGCAACCAGTAGGTGGCAATAAGTTGCAATATGCCATTTGTGCAGTTCATTTGCATTGTGTAGAGCTAGGCTGCATTCCTGCAGGAATGGCAGTGCCAGGCTCAGTGTGCTCGGAAAATCTTCCTAATTTTCTCCATGCTTGTTGTTTGGTGCCAGGTCAGTTCATAGACAGACCACCCTCATCCTTGATCTGAACATGAATGGAACCGATCTGGAGTATTGCTGAGACCTAGGTGGGTGAGCTGGGTACAGCTGAACTAATTGATGTGGCACAGCATCACCTCAGACTGTGGGTGTAGGGAGTTTCTGTGATTCAAAATGATTCCATTAACCCCACTTGGGAACCCTTCCACCTTGGGGTTGGGACTGCCATCTGTTGCCAGGTCAGACTGGGGATACCATTGTTGTAACCAGAGCTTTCTTTCAGCGGGAACTCAGTTCCGGCACCTCTAAGGTGGGTTCCATTGCCATTATAAGAGAGCAAGAGAGGCGATCATAGTTCCTGTACCCCTTTTTCTAGAAAAATAGCAGTGGTTGTAACTGCTGCCCACAAACTTCTCTGACGAAAGTAGTTTTGGGAGAGACTGAACATTCACACTGAGGCTCTGTCTACTGCTTTTGCATGGGATTTCACAATCTCCATGGCAACCATAGGGCTGTCTCAATTTCTCCTGCCCTGGTTTTAATGTTTGCATGGATGTGTTTTCTTTTCTTGTAAGTTGCTTTGAATTGCATGTGGCAAAAACAAACAAACCATCAAACAAACAACCCAACACCAATATATTTCATAATAATAAGTAGCAGGATCAGTTGGAGAATTAATTTCATATCCTGAGTTTTGACAGGTCCAACAGACCATACTTCAGGCTTTTGTAATATTCAAGGTACATTGGATTCTATGTGTACTAAATTTCACCTTTCTGCTAGGGAAGTACCTGAACACATAACCACTTAATTTCCAGTCAGTGAGAGAAAATATATAAACATATTTGCTTTACTGTGTTCCCCTCACCCGGCTTGCATGAGAGACTTTTGTTTATGACAAAGAAGTACTATAAATCATCCAGCTTTGATTCTTTATTCTTGCTTCTGTAAAACCAGACCTTTAAGGGTGAAAAATGGACCCTGATCCTTGAGTTTGAATTATGTACATTCATGAAGTGAACTACATTGCTTGGACCACATCCAGTGTTTCAGAGCCCAACGTGCATTGACTAACCATACTCAAAAGCCAGAGCTATGCCTAAATATGGACAGTAAAGTTATACTGGATGTGAAAGCACTGTCTAGCTAACAAGGCTTCCCTAAAAAGACTATGTTTATCCATTTTTACTTAATACAAAATTAAATTATACAGCTGCTATGAAAGCAGATAAAAAGGACACAAACATTTAAAAAATGATACTGCCACAAGACACTAACATTAATCAGTGTAAATGATCTGTGGAAATGTTTAGGTACAGATTGTTTTCAGAGTTACATTTTACAAATGGTCCAAAAATGGAAAAACAAATCACTGCAAAAAATTGTTTTACCCACTAACAGTTTAAACCCATGCCTGCATCTTTATTTCAGAGCACTGCAAAAGACGGGGGATTGAGTTTTGTCAGTACGATAGAAGGGAATATTAGAAACTATTACTATTAGAAACTTGAAGGCTACTTTTCATTCTGTAGCAATTTTCAAAGGGGCAGCCTCTTAATATATATGAATAAGTGAGCTGCAGTCCTAGAAAGCTTACAGATTTGGTAGTTTTTAAGTTGCCACAAGATTCATTTTTTATATTTTATATTTTGTGTTTTGAATTTAATTTATAGGATACCAATAAAGAAGGATAATATGCCAATTCTGTGACTAAAAACAAAAACCAACAACCTTCCACCACCACCTTTTATTCTACCATATATGAAGCTACTTAGATTTCTGCTAGTTGTTATTTGTATTTGGAAATCCAACAACTATACCCTGTGGTGGTTTACAGTCCTGAAAAGAGTCGAGTTTTCTGAAGCTTGGAAACAGAACACCAGGGGACTGAAGAATTAAATTCTGTTTGTCCAAAACAGAACGTGCCTTGTTGCATGAGGCACAGTGGCAGACGGGATTAGAAGAAGGTTCTTACCACTGGATGATCTCCGTGATCTGGGCTTCCCAGTGCGCTACAGATTCTTTTTTGTCAGCAAGATCTCTCATCTCTTCTTCCAGTTGCCGGTTGCTCATACTTAGTCTCTCATACATGGCTGTAAGCTGAATAGATTTTAAAGACAAGAGGTATGATCTTGGATGGCTTTTCTTGTGTTTCTTGTGAACTTTTAGAATCCATAAGTGTGCACCACTATTTAAAGAGAGAGAGAAGCAATGGCACAGGTTCTGCCTACGCAGCCTGAGGAGGTATGCTTCTGAATACCAGTGGTTGGAAACCACAGGCAAGTGCTCTTGCGCAATTGGGTCATGCGTGAAGGCTTCCCATAGGCATCTGGTTCGCTACTGTGAGACCAGGATGCTGCACTAGATGGGACACTGGCCTGATCCAGCAGGGCCTTTTTGTGTACTTATGCTCTGCTGGTTGTGTCCTCATGACATATGTTGCCAGAAGCACCTATATAAAACCAACTACCCCAACCCATAGTATCAATTGTGCAAATGGATCTCCTCAATGGTCAACAAATCACATGCATGGGTGAGTCTCATTGTTGCCTGCGGAATGCAAAAAGTCAAAGCATTCTAGAATTCACAATGGAAAAATGCCTGATTTGTGGCACTTACTTGCCAGGTTCTCTTTAAGCACACATTCCTTTTCTAATTATTATTATTATTATTATTATTATTATTATTATTATTATTATGCCCTTCTGCCACTCTGGGTAGCTTCCACCACATATAAAAACACAATAAAATGTCAAAACAAAACAAAAATCCTTCCAGTAGCACCTTAAAGACCAACTAAGTTAGTTCTTGGTATGAGCTTTCGTGTGCATGCACACGAAAGCTCATACCAAGAACTAACTTAGTTGGTCTTTAAGGTGCTACTGGAAGGAATTTTTTTTGCTTTGACTATGGCAGACCAACACGGCTACCTATCTGTAAATAAAATGTCAAACATTAAAAACTTCCCAATATAGGGCTGCCTTTAGATGTCTTCTCCTTGACATCTGATGGGAAGGCAGTACACTGCTGAGAAGGCCCTCTAATTTCAGTGAAATTCAGCACCATCTAGTTCAATTATGCATTCCTGGGGTTTGTATGAATTCTATATTTTGATGTTTCCATAGTGCATGGGCTGGACAGCTTGTGGCCCTACCAATACTGTTGGACTCCAGCCAGCACGGCCAATAGTAGGGAAGATAGGAGTGGAAATCAAATATCTGGAGGGCTATGGGTTTGCTACTTCTGCCGTATTGCATTCCTATTTTCTGAGGTGGAAGCCCTCCTGAGGCCCTACTCACATGAAAGGGACAAACAAGGTGGAAGGAGCTGAAGGGGCTACATGTTAGCCACATTCCTGAAGTTGCATGACTTTTCTCACCCCTTATGGGGTAAAACTTCTGAAGTAGGGAGTCTGCTCTCTGTTCCCCATGCAGGAGGAGCCACACAAGTTTGGAGAGCTAAATATACTTCCTTTCACCATAACTGCCCCTTCATAAGAACAATGCCTGAAGCGGACTATAGTGATCATTTTCTTCCAGCTAAGGCTCTCCAAGGCTTTTTCATGTCAATATAAGGGTTATTCCAAAGTCCTGGTGTAATCTAAGTCCAAAACAGTTTCACATTTTTCTCTTTGTTTCCTTGTTACACATTTGACCCTCACCCATTTGATAAATTTTATTTTATTCTGATCCCTTATTTAATTGTCTTTCATTAGTATTTTTGAACCACCTAATGAAGCGGTCTGTTGTCCATAAATACTTCTGGCATAAATTTGGATCTGTAATTAACTTTGCATCTTACCAGATAGAAATTACCTTTTGGCTCCTAAAGTAATCAGCATGCCAGTGTATCTTAATCTATATTATTCAGTAATTTTGTGGGATCTAATCAGAAATGAATAGAGATATCATCAAATCTAAACTCCCATCATGGGAACATAATTAATTATACTTGAATCAGTATTGGAAGTTATTCACATTTTCCCAGTTATATGCTCCTTTATGAATTTTTCAACTTTGCTCAATTTTTTAATTTCACCCACAAAACACTTACCTTATCAAGCTCAGCAGAAAGCTTTTTGTTCTCCTCTGTCAAGAGAATCTTCTCCCGTTCATATTTCTGTTTGAACTCTGTTTCAAATTCTTCTCTTTCACTTTGGCTAAGGGATAATACAAAATGCAATAAATCATTAGCATATATGGAAAATAGTACAAATATATGCTTCAACAGAAATCTTGCAGAACATTAAGGACTGACATATACAGTAACTAAGAAAATATTATAGAGTAATCTGCACATCCACTGAAACTGGAATAACATGATTATCTGTTTTGCCTCAGGACAACAAGACAATGTGTTCTGTGTTAGGAGTATGAATTAACCCCACTTTAATGTGGGACACCAGAGTCCCAGTTAGCAGGCATTTGTCATTCTATTGTAAAAAATACTTAACATTGACCTTTTATTCATTGTCCAAATACAACATATTGGATGAAACCAGTGGAAGCAATGGAACAAGTTAAAGTTGCATTGATTTTTGAAGGAAATTAGGCAGGGCTGGAGTTCTCTGGATGACACCCAATCTTGCTTTAATGCTGTGAGAAGGTTTCCACGAATCTCAAACAGTCATAGTTAAGAGTAAACATTATGATTCAATATCCTTATTCATTTTTACAACCCGTTGCAATTCTGAAGCTAGTGAAAGAAAGAGTTGCCATATATGGTGCCTGGAACTGCAAAACTCCCATGCATGAAGATTCTCATTAGGTTAATAGAATGGTCCTAATTATGACAAAATCTAATACCTGAAAACATCCATGTGTCAATTTATCAGATACAAAATAAGCCAAGCACTTTCTAACCATCACCACAAGTAACAAATGTACAGTTACCAGATTGGAGAATCCCACAAATGAAAACAAGACACATACATCCCTCCCTAAAGTCCTATCCTGGCCAAATGCATTGCTAGAGAAGAGAAATGGGAGAGCAAAGAGCAGATACTTCTATGGAGAACGGGGGAGCAGTCCCCAAACTGGCACAAAGATGAGAATGAGCCACTGACTTTAATTCCAAAATCTGTAAGTGGGAAGTTTATGGAAGGGAATCTGCCCTCCTCCCAGTACTTCCCAGGAAGGCTCTCCAGGACGTGTGCTGGGCCTCCAAGCGCCCAGAAGAATGAGACTTTTCAGGGGTCACAGGGGTCTAAAGTGGGAGGAGGCATAGGACTTAGAATGCCGAAAGGTGCTAACACCAAGTAAGGCCTTTGGTTCTATACTGTCCACACTGACCAGAAACAGCTCTCCAGGGATTTGAGCAAGAGTCCTTCCCAGCCCAACTAGAAACCTCTGCATGCAGATCTGCATGTACTTTAATTTAACTGCAAACCGAATAACTCTCAAGACGACCAAGAGCGACAAATCATGCGATCCCCAATTTAAAATCTTTATCCATTTGGATCCCTAGTTTGTTTTATTTATTTCAAAATATTATGACTTTTCTATGTGGCCTACTATTTTATCACTCTACATTTATTGAAGTATGCCATATAACAGATGTTGAAAGCTTGCTAGAATCAGTAGGCCTTAAATGCCCATCATAAAGCAAGTCAAGAAGGAGCATGCTGGGTCTCCCTGGTAAAACAGGGGATGCTTCTCCATCATATCTTTAACATCTAGTTAGTATAACCATGGTAGATTTCATTGTGGATGTAATGCTTAACCAGACCTGAAGGCAATGGATCAAGGGAGAGGGAATGCTCAGTAATACACTCTATATCTAACCTTTCACCATGGTTAAGAGATTTCAGTCATACTGGCCTGCCTTTCACATCAGGCTAAGTCAAACCATTGCTTAAAGTGAATGAGCAGGCATGTGAAGCAATATGGCTAATATGACCCAATACGCCCACTCACACATACAAACAAACCACACTGCAACCAACCGAACGTACCAACCTCTCATCTCTCGCACAACATACATACATACATACATGGCCTACTCACATCACGCAGACCAAAAACCTTGCACAAATATACAACAGAAAGAAGGATCAGTATCCCCCCTTTACCCTGATCGTGTAAGGTCTACGACAGCAGTGTCTCATACCAAATGCAACTGAACTGTGAAAAAGATTCTATGAATTGAAAACAGAGACACTATATGTACTCTTGTTATACAAGTAAATCTTTAATAAAAAATATTTTTTAAAAAAGTGAATGAGCTTACATGGAGAGGATATTGTGGTTGTTTTTCTCCTCTCTGGTTGTTTTGTTGAGCTAAGCTACAGTTTAGCTTACTGAGTTACCCAGACCTGGGGTAAGTGGTTTAGTTCTGTCCATACAAACCATGGGCTATAACTGAAGTTTTTCCTACAGTTGCCCACTTGTGGTCTGTACTGAAAGAGCTAAACCATGAACCTGGGTTCATATGACACACTAAGCTTAGATCAGCGAAGTGCAGCACTAGAACGACCAAGAAGGAACAATGCAGATCCAATATTTCCAGGATCCTGCATGTTTGCTTATTTGTGCTAAGCTATTGTTTGGCTTAGTGTTACATGTGAATGAGGGCTATGTTGGCACAAAGTATTGGTGATAGAATTTAGTCAATATTTCTTACAGTTCAGCAAAACTACCCACCAATGTTTATCAGCCAGCATTTGAGCCATGACAATAGTACTCAGTAAGAGCATTTTTGGTTTGAATCTCCTGTTTCTAATTTGAAATTCATTTACTGTTTCAATAAGACTTTGAAATATAGCACAGGAATATCAGACCCAGCTCTGAATTTGTGTGTTGCTAGGCATCATTTGAAACATAACACTTCATTCTAACAATGTAGCATATTAATCACTACTGTTTAAACTCTAATTCTGTAATTCAACACCACCCATCCCTCTCCCCAACCAACAGATTCCATGCATATGAAGAACAATCTGGGAGAAAGCCAAAAAAGATTAAAGCATTAACTATCAGGGGAATGGATAATGGGTCTCACAGCTATGTGGGAGACATGGGTTTAAGGCTAACTTCTCAGACAACAGGTCAGAGTCTTTAATTAAGCATTTGGTTGCATTTTTGTCTTAGTTTATATACACTTAGTACTTTTTGTGCTTCTAGTATTGGTGGTTTCATTCACAGCTTGTGAAGTAGCTTTAAATTTACATCTGATGCAATATGAGACGATGGGGAAAATGCAGTATGAAGCTTTTATGTTAAACCACTTTGGTGGTAGCCTTAGAAATCTGATGTGCTGTGAGTCTCAGCTGAGACTGCAGCGGAAAACAGCTCTCCTGAAAGAAACAAGACCAGTACATAATGGAACACAGGGATGAAACCGGGGATGGAAAAGGAGGGTTTGGGAGCCCGAAGGGGGCCTGATTTTCACTATGCAGTGTAAAAATCCTTTTTTTTTTTTACGTCATTTATTATTACTAAAATGGGGAATTCGTGGATGGGAACTAGGGACAACCTTAGGAAAAGTACTTTCATTTTTGCTTTCTTTTGTTTTTCTTATTTCTCTTATATATGAATAAGGCATATAACTTAAGTGTTATTGATTAAACCGAAGTAAATATAATACTGAAATAATGGTTAAAATATGTGAAGATACTAAGGTAAAAACTTGCTGAACAAATATGGGAAGCGGAATACAAGAAGGGGAGGCGTGGGGAAGTCAAGAAAAGAAGCTACTGAAAATGAGATTTAAAAGGTGGAATTTCTTTTTTTTCTTTTTTTTTCTTTGTTGTGTTTGTTTTGTTTTCTTGGATGTTGTGTGTTTTTTATGTTTTTCAGTTTTACTACTTGTACCTTTTAGAAATGATAATAAACATTATTTCATAATGGAACACAGGGAAAAGTCAGAGGTAGTTTAGAATGCTAGCTCAGAGCTAAGCAAACATAAACTTTAGAGCCACAGTGGAGAGTATTTGTTCTTTCTAGTCTCTGAAACACTTCTCCTCTGTCTATACACTTCAGTTGTCTTTTGGCTCAAGAACTGTAGAAAATGTGAAGCAGAAACCAGAGCGTGGTTACAGTAAATATTTCAGACTGCAGTCAAAGCACACTATGGTCTCATTGGGCCTTACCTGTAAGTAACCATTCATAGGATCAGGCTCCAAGTATCACAAAAATCAGTGGAAATTTAAACATGCATACTAAGTTGCACCAGTGAATGTGTACTAGGTCGATACTTTGTAAAAACAAAAAAGAGGGAAAACAGTAAGTTCCAGTTCTATATATATTTATGAGATGTTACATGTTCAGCCATTTGTCTGAACACATAAACTCTGCATCCATGGATGGGGAAATGCACATTTGTGCATTCAAACAAATGCCTGAACATGCCTATGGTGTCATCATTTAAAGATATGTTTTCACAGTGGAAGGAGAATACAGATGATGTCCTTTTGTAATTCTGAAATAATGATATGTAAAACTGATCAGTACTCCCCTTGCAGTATATTCAGTTTTTAAAAGAATACTCAAAACTGTTCTAGGCACTCCTTGGAAACTTCAGTAGATGTCACCATGCACTGTATCATGTGAGGCAGTCCTTTGTTTTTAAATGAAGGCTAAGCTAAGCAGGGTAACCAATATTAAAAAAGGAGCATAAACTCAAAACAAGGTAGGCTATGATGCATGAACCTGCCAATATTTTAGTGACTCCCCCTGGGAACATAAACTGGAACATAAATAGGCTTTTTCGATACATTTTTGAATCAACATGAAAGCAACAATCTAACTAACTTGCTTTAGTTCCTTGCAAAACCATGGAATGAATTAAAAGTACTCCTGCTCATTCACTGAGGTATTCAGCTTGTTTTTTGAAAGAATTTAAAATTAGTGCTGTCACACAGCCTATCCTGCCTACATGTTATTTTGATAAAGGACATTTTCGGCATATTGTTTTGTTTCCTATTTCTCACAATGACCCCATTTGGCAATTTTATCTCATATGCTTCCCGACTTCTTTTACGTAACTTCCTTTCCACTCTTTATATTGCCCAAGGTTTTTTTAAAAAACACACTATAAAAAGCCCTAACATACAATTATAAAATCACAATAGTACGTTTGGAACAGAACTAAAATAGCAAAACAGAACAGCAGCAGAAACCACAACCCGTTGAGAATATGCACTGCAACATCCTTTAACATTAAAGGCACCTCAAAGAGTAAGGGAAAAACTAGAGAAAAGCCAGTAGCTAGGTTGATACCAAATAGTGTTGCTTCCACATCTAAGGTATATTAACTAGTGCAGGTGTTGATTGTCTACATGCAGTGGGATAGTGGAATCAAGCTGCAAACCCACCTGACATCTACAAGCTGGAAGTCTCAATCAAAAGTAGCCCATGTGAATGTAATGCAGTACATGCAGGACTGATCTAGACCCCTGCAAACTGGGAGGATTATCCCTGCACATGTCAACTCCATGCATATAGGCCTCTATTTAAACACAACCTCAAATCCCAAGGGCAAGGTCAGAGGGCACAATCTCAAACCTCCATTGAAGGTAGAGACTGTTTGCACAGGGCTTAAATGAGCAATGAAAAGCGTTGCTAATAACCTTTGCAGCTTCTTTTCCAGAAATGGCTTGTGTAAGGTACACGTGTGGCATAAAGCTTTTATTATTTCCTTGCTTGGAAATGCTCTACATAACTCATTCATGGCTTTGACAGTCATGGGCAGGTAATACAGCTAACAAAACTATTCTATCACATTCATCACATCAAAATGTAGCTCTGACAACTGTTTGTTTTATGGTTTTCAGGTGTGTGTGCTTTAAAAAAATATATACTGAAGCACGTTTTGTCTTTTTCAGTAATTCAGCTTGATTTCACCTAAGACCCACAGATGCTTCACCTATTCTTCAGTCCTATTATTCAATATTACAGTACCAAAGCAGCCCTAGTCATATTTGTTTATGAAATAAAAACAAGTGAATGAAGAATGATTTGCCTTTTAACACAATGATGTTTTCTTAAGCACTACTTGCTTTATGACTTTTCAGGTTGGTGGTAATAGATTCAAACTACTGAATTCCAAATGTCTTACTAAAGCTATCTATTTTGATTTTTAAAGCCTGACCTACTGCAGGAATTTTAAGGCTGCCATAGAAAAAAATCAGCAAGGGGAATGGTTTGTGTTATATGGAGCAGAAATATTATTAAATGAGGGAACACCAACCCCACATTGTCGGAGGGGGGGACCTAAATTGTGAAGAGAATGTTATGTCCTAAAACAGTAGGGAATGTATGGTCCCCAGGTGTTGCTCAACCACAACTCTCATTGGTTACAACTATAATGGCCTATGGTCAGGTCAGGGTTGATGGGAGTTATAGTCCAACTACAGTACTTCAAGAGGATCACAGGTTTCCATCCCCACCTGTAGTTGTATCAGGTTATCTAAAAGAGAATACAGCATGAAACACACACACACACACACACACACCCATGTGATACTTTTATCGTCTTCTGCATCTGAATGGTAAATGAGAAACTGCAACTGTACCTTGCATGGGGAAACTCAAGGATCCTACATTTCAGAACCCTAAATACATATAAATTATCGAGATAGCCCATCACAAATGTCTACTCATACATTGCTACATCTGGAAGTGGGAAAGGATGAGCCAATTGTTTCAACTCTCAAGTCCGCTCTACTGACCCAACCATACACCAAACATTTTTATGAAATGACAGAAGGAACCTGTGTAACATAGGGGAATGCTAGCAGCTGAACCAGGGGAAAGTTGTGTAGCCGCCTCATCTAGTTTTTGAAAGCAAGCTACAGCCCTTTAACTATTTGCAAAGCTACAATTAGATCAACAGGAAAGGGCTCAGTTGATGCTTTTAGCAACAGCTCTCACAAATGTCTCCCCAAAAAAAGTCAAAGGAAGAAAAGAATGATAAAACTCAGGCCAGGTGGGTGGGTAGCTTACTATGTTAATCTTCAAAACCTCACAAAAGAAAATTGCATGGCAGTGCACCATATTTTCCTGAAAAGGGGGCAGCTATCCTGCAGGTTTCTTACTTTCATTCACAGAAAAAGGAAAACACACGTCTGCTTACCAGTACCATCTTACGTAATCTTTTTACTGTGTCCTGAGAGCAAGTGACACACATAAAGTTGCAGCTTATCATTATATTTAGTTTCCTGCTTGGGTACTGCACTGATCTTTATTTTTGTCCTTCTGATCACGTATGGGCTACACCTTTTAAAACCCAGGAACCTCCTGTTAATGTGTGGCAACGGTAGCATACAATTATAAGATACTTGAACATTTTATGAGCCAGTAAATAAAGTTTGTTACTGATAAATACAATTGAGGGGCATTCTCAGCGTGACTTCTTTCTACCATGGTAGAGACAGAAAACAAACCATCCTGTCACAACAGATAAAGAAGGCTTGTGTCTAGAGTGGATTGATGACGAATGTTAGCACTGGATGAAGTCTGGAGCAGAAAAGCCTTGGGACACCTTAAGTGACACTTCTTGTGCTAGCAGATATAAGCGGTACCTTAACGCTGACATATTACTTGTTCACGTCAAAGACAAGCAATGCATTCGAGAGGGGTAGGGGAGAGAAAGAGCAAAACAACAAAGCAGATTTACAACTTTGGGACCTCCTGGTTGTGTCAATGTTCATAACTCCAGTATACAGAGTTAGAACAAAGAGGCCAGGCATTTTAAGAATTCTCACCATGTGAAATGAATCACTCAAGAGGGCAAAATGCAAGATTCTACCTGGCCTCTCAATTCTAACTTGCATTTCTCTTGATCTGAAAAAGAAGTAAAGTGCTGCTCACCTCCTCACCTCCACCAATTTTCTCACTTTCTGAAGCAGATTGTGCTGCAGGTCAATGGGAAACTATATACTTAATGAGGTGGGTTCTTTACTTTCTCAAGTTTCCCTTATCCAACTGCCTCATAAAGCAAGCTCTGTATCATTCCAGTGGATTATGATATGTTGAGATGGGTGGGAATACATGGACTGCGTTATTATTTTACCGAAAATTAAAGCAATCTGAGCTCAAACAAAGAACAGGCACCAGCAATCATGGACAAACATGTATACTGAGTAACAACATGTGTACAGAGTAAACATACAGTCTTATAGGAATGAAGACACCTACATAAATGTTTCTGTGCAGTGCATCACTGAAGAACCAGCAAGTACAGGTTATTGGGACCCGGCAAACCTGTGCCCAGGGAAATCCGTATTTCAGTCATGTGATACAATGAGTGACATGTCAGCTTCAACCATCTCACAGTGTCATTGTGAGAATGTAATGAGATGATTCCATGTACATCATGCAGATGTGACTAATATCTATCAAAACTTGCTTGCTGCAACATGTGAAGGACAAACGATGGAGATTGTTTCTGAACACTATCCATCAAAATAGTACTGCCACTCTAATATAAAGCTTACGCTCAAGCCACCAGTTTTAATTACTTATCAATTACTTATTCCTCCTAATGTTTAGTTGGAAACAGTTTCTACCAGGTTTGCTTAGAACTGCAGGTTAGGTACGCTTCAGAATCTAAAACAGACTTTTTGTTGCCTCAATGTTAAACAAACTTGAACATTTACATACTGTCAGAGCTGCCCAAGGTCCCAGCTCACAGAGGACCAACGCCAGTTCTTGTTATATACAAAAGTCTTTATTAAGGTTCAGTTTCGATTCCAAAGCCGCGGCGCGCAGCTCTACGTCTCAACGCTAGACCGCTGAAGCTCCGTCTGAATCTCCTCCCCCCAGACAGCAGTTCAAGACCCTAGCCTTGCTCCACCTCCTTCTTTGCTCCTTTCTCCTCTGGGTCCTTCTGCCCGCTGGGGTGCTGCCCTTTCTGGACTCTTCTGATGCTGAGTCCGCGGATTCTTCCCCCTCCCTCCGGCGTGCTTTGGGACCTGGCTCCCAGTCTGCACTCCCGGCTGTCCCGCGCCCCTGTGCATTTGAACTTGGCGCGCGCGCCCAGCCGGTAACCTTCCTCCTGACCGTTACGCTGCTCCTTTCACTGCTTCCCCCTTCGGGGGGGCTAGCTGGCTCTGACTTCCCCTCTGTTCCCTCACTCAGCGATAGGGGCGTGGTCAGTCCTGACTCATCTTCTCTTTCCCCTGAAGGGGAAGCCGGCCCTGACACATGGGACCCTTCCCCCCTGCTACGCTCCGGTGGGGAAGCTGGTCCCGATCTCCAGCTGCTGCTTTGGGAGTCACCGCTGGTCCCTTGCTTCTGGTGCGTCCCCCCGGGACCCCCCTTGCTCTGGCTATAGGTGCCCCCTTCTGGGAATCTTCCGAATCACTGGACAGACTCATGGAATCTCTTGTCCCACTGTCATCCTCACCTACACTGCCTTCGGATTGTTCCCCTTCGCTCTCCACTTCCTCCTTCCCCTGTGCCTCTGCTCCTGAACCCCTGACACATACAATCAGTATAAGTATGGTGAAGTACCATATATCTTGAATGTAACTATTGTATTTGATTTGCCACAGTAGTATCGGTTTTGCAAAAATCTTGCAGAGATTCATGCACAGACATTGGGTTTTACAAATGGACATGTAATCAAGCAGCAAAATAACTAGGTTATGCATACCTTTCTCTCCTTGTCTTTTCTAACTTGTCTTTCAAGATTAGGATTTCTTTTTTGAGAGCAAGTTGTTGGCTTTCTGCATCACGCAGTTCCTTCTTCAAATTTTTTATTTCATTACAATGTATTAGTTCTCGTTTAGATATCTCTTCTTCATAAAAAACACTTTTCTTCTCCAAGTCAGATTTTAATTTCGTGATCTCTTGTTGATGTTCTGTGCTGCTCACCCCTGGGGAGCGACCAATTTGTTTTTGCTATTAAAAAAAGGGGACATCTCATAATTAGCTTCCATGATTAGTCTTCATAGCAGAACTATGAAAGTATGAGCTTAGAAATACCTCAATCTAGTGGGGGGCACATTTAAGTGAAAGTGCAACTAACTGCAATTACATTTTTACATCAATATCCAAGTTGTTTTGAAATCAATGTCAAACTAAAGTAACAGCCAGGAAAGACACCCTATACTGTGTCAAGCAATGGATTGCTAAACGTAACATGAATCCTTAGGGCTTTAACAGTATTGCAGTGAAAACCTATGCATATATACTCAGAAGTGAGCCCCACAGCATTTAATGGGTCATACTCTTAAGGAAAGCATGCATATGAGTGAAGCCTTAATCGTCTCCTGTCATTTCAGCATTCTGTCCAAGTACAGATTAAAAACACTAAAAAAAAAAAATTAAAACAGTACACTAAATTTCTTATATTTAAAAGCACAATTCTACTTCAGAATATGCTTTTCTGCCTGACAATATATAAATGGATGTAGATGGCATACCAGCCAAAGCTGGTAAAAGGTGCTCCAAGCCATGACTACTACTTGGGTCTTCCTACTCTTTCAGAGTGAGTGTAGCCTCATCCAGTCAGGAAACTGGTCTGTCTCCCAGACACAAGAACCTCTCACCCACAGGGTCTCCTGCTTAACAGGGTTCGTTTCATTGGCCCTTATCTAGCCACTGTGTCCAGGCATCAGTTCTCAGCATGCATGGCCACTCCCAATTCAGGTGTTACGGATGACAATTCACTCCAAACAAGGCCTACTCTCAATAGCTTCATATAGATGTTAAATAGCATTGGGGACAGAATTATGTCCTGTGGAACTCCAAAGCAAGGAACTTGAGAAGCATCCCCCTCTAATGCTACTTTTTGGAATTGACCCTGCAGATAGGAACAGGACCACTGAAACACAGGGGCACTGATATAAATCCAGCACAGTTGATCCATCCACAGTCAATGGTGTCACAAAGGTGATACGTGGAAGGAGCAAGGTTGCACTCTGCTTGTCCCTTTTTTGATAAAAGTGGCAATGAAAGCCCATTCAGTCCCCCAATGAGGCCTGAACTCAAGACTGAAATGGATCCAGATAAATCATTATTATCCAACTATGTCTGCAATCACCATGTTGCAACCCTCTAAAGCACATTCACCCAAAAAAGGTTTATTTGTGGCCAGCGGGTAATTATTATAAACCACTAAGACCAGAACAGTCTTTCTTAGGAGAGGCAGACTACTGCCTCATCAAGCACAGTCATCATGATGTAATGGTACTGTCACCTATAGCCCCCTAGGCTAGCTTTAATTAGCCATGAATGGTATGGGTAGAGTGAGCATGTCATCAGTTGTATAGATGCAAGTTCCTTGTCCACGTCATCAAACTGCATCAACTGAAATTGATCCCACAAAACTGACCTAGGTATGGCGCAGGATGCCTCAATGGGGACAGCATAATAATGGCATCAAGACAGTGAAGGTGACTGATTTTGCTTGCCAAATAGGTTATAACAGGCCTGGTAAGACAGGTGTTAATGACAGCTCTGCTGTGCGGCTCTCTGAGGATGCAGCAGAGGCAGCAAAATAAGCATTCTCCGCTGCCTGCACTGCCATGTTGTATGTATATGCTCTAACCTCTCTTCAGCCACCTTTGGAGAGAGACAGTCGCAATCTGCACTCTAGTTGTTATCTGGCCTGTTTCATTGACTACAGTTCCCATAAATACCAAAGAGAAGCATGGAATCTGCAATGTCAGAGAGGACACTCAGAAATTATCATGTCCATGGTCTACCTCATCTTGCCATCCCCTAGCAAGACAAAGTTCTCAACAAAATCCCCTGTTTGAGCCACTGGAAAATGGCTCATAACATTCAGAAATCCCTTGCTTTCTATTAGTCTCTAAATGCAGACTATTCTTGTTACATCTGGGAACCTCTGCATTAGAAGAGACAAACTAGTAACATTTCTTGGGATTCTCTAACTTTTCATATTACATGTAAATGAGGTAATTGAGGAAAAAGAGTTTGTACTACTGTGCTGGAAGTAAATTGAAGCAAGCATTCAAACGTTTTTGTTTTTCCCTCCATAACTAGATACAATAATATACACTACTAACTTGAATTCCTCTTTATTCTGTGTCTGACAGTGATCTATCAGATCTAATATGTGGCTATTCCATTTTAAAATGATGAAGTTAACAAAGACTGACCTTTAGTCCTTCTAACTCATTTTCCAGCTGCTTAGAGTACTGCTCACTTCGCTCACGCAATTTCCTGTCCTTGGATGCCTCAGCAGCTGCAGCTTCAGCATGAACTTCCAGCTACAAAAATATTTTTTTAAAAATCATAACCACTGTTTTGAACGTTGGTTTCTTTTATAATGCACAGAAAAAGAACTCATGTATCTTAGTAGTCTGTCCTCAACTGAGACCCGTTTCGGATGGTTAGGCAGAAGCCAAGGGCAATGAACTTCCCAAACCACACTGACTTTCAGTAAGTCCCGCTGACATCAGCTGGAATAAGGGTGCTTAGAATTGTACACTAACAGTTCTATACATGTCTACTCACTGAACTCCCACTAAGTTCAATGAAGCTTACTCAGGTAAGTAGGTAAGCGACTGCAGTGTATTATTCATTCCTATTTTTAGCCTCCAACTTTTGGAAAGCAGTCATCTTACAATGCAGCTGTGTTGTCTAGCAGTCTTCACTCAGAGCTGCAAATACTTCTATTCTCTGTTATTAAATAATCATCATTTTGCCATTACATACAAAAGCATGGCTAATTCATTTACATACATCAATAATTAAATATTAATAATAAATAGTAAAACAGATTATATAATGTAAATACATATAATCAGACACTTACGCTGCAATCCTATACACATTTACCTGGGTACAAGTCTCACTGAACTCAATGTATCATACTTACTTACACATACGTACTTACATATAAGTAAACATGTATAGGATTGCACTCTAAAAATTGTAAGCGAATATTGTATTTAAAATCTATTCACAAGAGATAAAATGGATTCCTGATACCTGACTTTATTCTGTATTTTTTTCACAAAATGAAATAAAAAGCACTGATACATTATCATCAGCTTATTCAATGATATTGGCGGCATTCCATTAAATAAATGTGTAAGCGAAATAACCTCTGCTTTTGCAACAAGACATCCCCCCCCACCCTGCCCCCCAACACCAAGACCACATCTGCTCTGGAGGTTTGGGAAAAAACCCAGAAGAAATTTAGGGGGCATGGGAGGGGGAAGCAGAGAGAGAAGTCTTGTTACACAAGCAGAAGTCATTCTGCTCATGCAAAGTGCTACTTGGCACTATATTGATTGCAACCCTTCATCTTCCCTCCATTAATGTTACCTAGCTTGCAAATTTATACTGAGATACTCAATTTTTAAAAAAATCTTCCAGACTTTATAAAGCCAGACTGAAAAAATGAAACACTTTGAAAATATACTGAAGCTACTGCAGAGAATTACAAACAAATAGCAAAAGTAAATTATTTGTCAACTATTATTCCATGTCAACAAAATTCACTGGGAAATAGGCTTTATTTTGGTCAAACTTCCTTGTAGTTACTATCCCAAAAGTGACTTACTTCCTTTTTCATTCTGTCTGTTCTGCGTAGGTCTTGCCTCAAGCTTTCTACTTTTTGCATCACCACTTCCATCTCTTCTTCCTTATCTCTGACTTGACGAGTAAGTTTCTGTTTTTGTGAATGCAAGTCAGTAAGACGCTCATTCATCTCAGAGAATTCCTGCATAGCCAGTTTCCGTTGGCTGTGTGCATCTTTCAGCTCTTTGGTTTGGGCCTTTAATCTTTCACTAGACTCAATTAGTTCCTGCAGTCAAAAGCAAAAGATAAAATAGCCATGAATTTTAGAATTCTGCCACTACATGGGTTGCAGAATTAATATAAACAAGTATCAGTTGCCCACTTCCCATCCCCAAACAAGAGATTCTGTACAGAATCTTTAACAAGTGCTTTAACGAGCAAAAAAGGTTCCACAAAAATGCTAGCATTCATTGGAACTTCATAACCAAATTTGAATTGGTTATGATTGGTTATAATTCAGCTAATTATATGTAGCTATGGCCAAAGTCTGAGGACGCAGGTGGCGCTGTGGGTTAAAGCCTCAGCGCCTAGGACTTGCCGATCGAAAGGTTGGTGGCTCGAATCCCTGCGGCGGGGTGCGCTCCTGCTGCTCGGTCCCAGCGCCTGCCAACCTAGCAGTTCGAAAGCACCTCCGGGTGCAAGTAGATAAATAGGGACCGCTTACCAGCGGGAAGGTAAACGGCGTTTCCGTGTGCGGCTCTGGCTCGCCAGAGCAGCGATGTCACGCTGGCCACGTGACCCGGAAGTGTCTTCGGACAGCGTTGGCCCCTGGCCTCTTAAGTGAGATGGGCGCACAACCCCAGAGTCTGTCAAGACTGGCCCGTACGGGCAGGGGTACCTTTACCTTTTACTTTATGGCCAAAGTCAAACCTTTCCATCACTAGCTCACTTTCATTATCAAAACAAAAAAAATTTCCTTCCAGTAGCACCTTAAAGACCAACTAAGTTAGTTCTTGGTATGAGCTTTCGTGTGCATGCACACGTCTTCAGATACACAGTGTATCTGAAGCTGTGTATCTGCACACAGTGTATCTGAAGCTGTGTATCTGAAGACGTGTGCATGCACACGAAAGCTCATACCAAGAACTAACTTAGTTGGTCTTTAAGGTGCTACTGGAAGGATTTTTGTTTTGTTTTGACTATGGCAGCCCAACACGGCTACCTATCTGTCACTTTCATTATGTTCCCCACACTCCTATCTTAGTCTCTATCTTGTCTTTAACTGCTAGTTTGGAAAAACTGACTCTCAAAGACAGATTATATTGGCAGGATCAGCCACCACCCTCTTTTGTCATGGAAATTAATATAGCCTTGTCATCTTTGCTCTGGGCTACGGAGATCATGGATGTGCCAGATCACAAGCTCTACCGCTTCCTAATTCAATCAGGTGAAACACCCTGCCACTTATTAACGGGGCCCTTATACCAACTAACTAAACTGAAGATGGAATACTTGCACCTTTGACCCAAAGCAAATTTCCTATCACTCATCATGCTGTACTTCTGTTGATTTGGTTAGATGTACTCATTTATGGGGTGGCTCTATCAGACCCACAGCAACCTGTCCTCTGGCAAGAATAGAACCAGGACTGCTATGGGAAGAGGTTCTCCTGGCACTAGAGCAAAAGCACAGATGAAATCATTTTTACCTTATTAAGATCATCCCTTTCTTGCTTTAGTGCTTTGATTTGCTTCTCAAATGTTTTGATGTGTCTGGAAGCATCTTCTAATTCTCGCCTTGCAGAACTGGCCTCTTCAAGCTGCTGCTCCAGTCGTCCAGAATCTAGGAAAGAAAATTATTGTAAAACATCACAGGGTAAAATATAATACTAACTGCTATACAATAGTGAATAGCCAATTAAGACCCCAAGGCTAAATCCAGCCCTCTGAGGAGTACCTGTTGAACAATTAGTTGCCAACTACAAAGCAAGAGAGATGTGTGGGGGGTGCTATTTATAGCAACAGGGCTTCCTAGCTCTAGGGACAACTTCCGTCTCTGTTTTGAACTGTCCCTTCTGTAAAATAAGTTGCTGATGAGGCTCCACATTCAGTTATGTATCTGAACATTTGCACATATCAAAACCAGAGTTTCTTTAAGGTCCACTTTCCTATACTGAAGTTACTAATTTGCTTGTTGATGGATAGAAAACAGTGAGCTAGTGTGAAAATTTGCCTAGGTAGGCAACAGAATATCGTGACAGTTGGTTGCTCTCAACCTCCGTCTTAACCTGTTCATTCCAAGCATTTTATTGAACATTCAGGGCAGCCTTTAAAAAGTTAAGCACATTAAAACAGATATAAATAATAGAATTACATGTCAGGGTAGACTTGCCTAAACAAGCCCTGAAAACAGTGAAAGTGCCTGTCTAATTTTAATGAACAGCAAGTTCTAGAGAGTAGATGCTGCCACACACAACTTCCTTTACCACTTTACCAGCATCATCCTTGTTCTATCAAGTTGACAGATAGCTATCAATTTTTTGTGATCATGCACAGCAGACTGACCACATCCCCAAATTTCTTTTGTTGATGAGAAATAAGAAAAAAAGAAGCAACAACCACATAGAATAATGTCTTACTCTGCATTTCTAAATGTTCCCTGAATTGTACTATGTATAATGTCAAAGCCAATTATTTCTGTAATAAGAAAGAAAAAGTATTAAGAAGTCGCTGTCTGGAAGGTTTTGTCTTTTTAATGGAAAGGGACAGGAAGACAGAAACAAGAAAACATGGCCACACATCTCACTTGGACTTGAATAATCCATATGTGCTAACCCCAGAGAGGAACCTAATACAGAAAAGAACACACAACCAGAAATAAATCTGCTGTATGTAGCCACAACCATGACAGACAGAAGCACTGAACCAGCCAGAAGTACAACACTCTGCTCTCAGGGACAAAGTCTAACTGTTTCAACATATCTTAATTCCAAGGAAATGGAACTCCAGGTTCAGCATAGTAATTTTAAGATCAGATTTTAAAAAAAAACCCTTCACTGTTTAAATTTTCAACTTTAGCTGATTGCCAGAAATAGTATGCAATTTTATGATGTATAATCACAACATGCAATGCCATGACATTACAAATCAAACAGCAAGATGTTCTGTATTTTTGTGTGTGTTTTTAAACAAAACTACTAAAAATATTGAATTACTAAAGGCAATATATTGTTGATCATATTCACATTACATTCAGATAGCTTTCTTTATTTCTAATGCTAACACCATTGCGGGGGTCGGAGTAGACGACACTTCCAGCTCTAAGATTCTATGATTTGTGTTTGCATGTTCTGTTAGGTTTATTGCATCTGCCACTACTGAAGAAACATATTTATTCAAAGAAAACCCCTTAAACCACCTTAAAAGCAAACATGCATTTTAAAAATGCATTTAAAATATCTCAGCTATGTCACAAAATGTCATAAAGAAATCTACCCAATCCATCCAAAATTATTTCAATCAGACTTAAGTTTTCAACCAGCTTTCTCTAGTCTAGAACCCCAACACTGACTTAATCTTTTTCACCAACATGGTTCTGAAAGAGCAGAAATTGTACACACAGCTAGTGCTGCATAAATTCTCAACTCTCCTTTTAATAAGTTGAGAAAGCTTAAACGACAGCTGTATCTCAATGGCAGAAATGATTAACTCTCTGCTGAAATCACCAGCACACGAAATTGATATACTGTTAAAGAGAGCCAAAATAAATCTCTCTTTCACGTGTAAATTACTTTGCTCTCTTGTCTACTCTTTCCCTTACATTTTTTCACTATATTAAAGATTCCTCAGAATTTTCTCCTATGTAACTTAGATAACTAAATATTATAACTTCGACCTCAAAAACTAAAAGCATATGCTAGGCTATCATTGTTTGGAATGATGGGGAGAGAAAAATGCCATAATTTACTAAGACTACTGCTGAACAGAACTCCAGTGTGAAACACTTCAACTCTTATTTTCACTAGAAGTGTTCTTAAGCAGGCATTCAATAAAGAAACAAAATTCAAATCCAGATTCAGGGTCTATTATCTAGTGATAAGCTATTTCCCATTCAGTCTTCCTGTTCTAGGTTAACAGCTGTAGTTCTACACAAAAGCAGCTGTATCACTATATAACAACAGTTCTCAAACCATGACCACCACAGCATCCTGGCGAGTCTTAGTAGGTTGCCAGTCCTATATACTCTTCAGGAGTAAACTGAACACAGTAGAACTACGGTAAGCTCTGAACAAATATGCACAGCATCAGGCTGCCTGTGAAGGATTCTCAGGACCCACTGTAGGATCCAATGTCTTGTTTCTGATCTGTACAAGCATAAGATTAAATGACTCTGAACCACACTCTGGGGCCCCACAATAAGAGATGCAATCTGAGAACAGATTAGTAACAGGAGAAATAGCACTGGAAAATGGAAAGGAAAAAAAAGAGTGGTTTTGTAATACCTTTTTATACTCCAATATCCTTACAGATACAAAGAAACGTATTTTGCTTATTTTACAGTATGGGTAATTCTTTAGTGACCAATGTAACATTTGTAAGCTTCTTTACATATATACAACATTAGGCACAGCACATAATATTTACTCTGATAAACATTAAACTGTTTGCTAGCTGCCTTGATCTGCCCTACAAAAATAATCAAGTAATATGCCACAGATAGTTTAAATGCTTTCTTTTTAAAGGGAAAGGTAAAGGTAAAGGGGCCCTTGACCATTAGGTCCAGTCGCGGACGACTCTGGTGCTGCGGCGCTCATCTCGCTTTATTGGCTGAGGGAGCCGGTGTACAGCTTCTGGGTCATGTGGCCAGCATGACTAAGCTGCTTCTGGCAAACCAGAGCAGTGCACGGAAACGCCGTTTACCTTCCCGCCAGAGCGGTACCTATTTATCTACTTGCACTTTGACGTGCTTTCAAACTGCTAGGTTGGCAGAAGCAGGGACCGAACAATGGGAGCTCACCCCCTCACGGGGATTCGAACCACCGACCTTCTGATCAGAAAGCATAACTTGGATAAGTATTTTATCTTAAATTATGGATATTTTTTTCCATCTGTGGTAATATATATGTTTCATAGGCAAGTGTTGAATACATGTCACACTTCAGGTTATTTTACTCACATGTAAAATACCATTTTGAAAAACTGTTGCTTGGGAAATTATCCTTAAAGTGATATGAAAATGAAAAAGGAGTCTGTAAGGTGACATTTTCATGGAATTATCCAGTGCTCCAAGTATCTGCTGTTTGTGAATTTATAAAAATATTCTGTTGTCCTTTTTCTCATGCAATGGAAATCCATTTACCAATGCCAACACTTTAACTTTGTGCTTTTCACAGCTGCATCACCAGCTGGAAATATATAGAAAATTTTTTTTTAATGTAATACAAATAAAATTGAAGCTTTGACTTAAAATTTAGGTGAGAAAAATCCATGCAGGAATTCAGAGATCTGCTTCAGCCACAACATTAATCCATAGTTTAAAATGAACTATGGTTGAATGCACACAAGTGCTTTGCTCCTCCCCAAGGCCTCACTATGTTGCATGCGAACAAGTCAGGTACATGCATTTTTTCAAGCCCTATTTATTTTTGCCCCGCCCACCACTGGTATGTGGGCCCAGGAAGGTTGGGGAAGTTCCAATCCATCTCTCAGTCTGAAATAGTTCCCCCACCAATGTTCAGTATAATTTGGAAAATACTACACAATTTAATACAAACATGTCACTGAGATCATCAACAACTGAAAGAACTAATTTCATTATCAGACAACCCATCTCAATTTATAAATACAGTATTGAATTTGATCCCACTTTCAGCACATTTTTGAGGAACAAGTAAGCTACTCTATATAGCAATATACCAGCCATAAATTTCACTTCAGCATTCATACTTGAATAAGTGATTTATACAAGAAACCAAATCAGATCATAAACTCTTCCATGCATACCCTAACAAAGCTGGGATGCCAGAGTTATCCAGTGTAGTTTTTCCATCTACAGTTGTTTTGGACAGAAAATACATTCCTGTACAGTTGTGTTCATGAAAAAACAGCTATATTTTAGGATTTTTTAAATAAAAAAACCCTCAAATAGAATGATCTTATCTTCCAATTTAATTCCAACTCCACAGCCAAACCACAGTCTCACTCAAAATGCCAAGAAAACCATGAGTTTAGTTGATACACTATTTATTTAAAACTTTGTTTCTAGCAAGCAAGTACAATTACAATCAGAATTGTGATCACAAACTCATTATGTCTAAAATATCAAGAGCCAATATTAACTGAAAAGGCAGAGTTCAATCTCCAAGGGCAACAGCCGCTGTGATGATGGGGATGAATTATTTAATTCTAGATGTGCAAATGTGAATAAATACCAAACTCCACTTATAAAGGCTGGCAAGCTCCCAATTTTCATGGCTACCCTCCTTGTGTTTACAAAGGTAATCAGAAAAACCTTTCTGGAATGTTGAACAGTCTCCCTGCTGCCAGGCACAGCTGGAAGAAGTGCTACTGTGTACTCATGTAGGCCTATGAGTCAGGGCAAACTGGTCACTGAACTGCTTATGCAAGCAAAATCATAAAGTGAGCATAGGCCAAATATCTGCCTCAGAAAAATGTTACTGAAACCACTAGCTGCAGGCAGTCACACAACTGTATTCTGTCTTAACAAGCCAGGATTTGCATGGGCTGCATAAAAGCACATGGAGCCCCTTCACTGCCACTTCGCTCCTCTCTTCATGCTAGTAGTGACACGAATCTGGTAGCTGCAGTTAAACCATAGATTCCCACTACATGGAAACATGGACCATGGCTTCCAAACAAGCCAGATTCACAATCCAATTTGAAATCGTATCTCCAAGATCCTTTTTGAGAAGGGGATAACAGACTGCACACAGCATTCCAAATGAGGTGCAGAGGCTGTAATAATGCATCAGCGAAGAAGGAATGAACCACACCTCACTCAAACGTGTAGACTAATTGATAATGTAAACGTGGATGTTTGCGTAGACAAATATTGTTTGCTCCTTATTTTTTGATAAATATTAAATGGAACATAAAAAGCAGAAACAGAACTAGTGATGAGTTAAAATGCCAAATAGCTAGGACTTACCAGTCACCTGTTTTCTTAGTTTTTCGATTTCTTCTTTTAGGCTTTTAATTTCTAAATCTTTGCTTGCTGTTAACGGACCATCTACAGTTGAATAATGCAGGGCCTGGATTGTTTGCGTGGACTCTTTTTTAAAAAAAGGAAAAGGAGGGAAAGGGACACTTGTGAGAGACTGCATCCACAAATTTCAATCCAGTTACTGAGCATATAGGAGTTACTGGACCTTGAGACCTCACATAAAATACTGCCCAAGGAATACCCTAGGCAGTGTCTATGGCCTGGTAGCTGTCAAAATCACATATCATCTGTTTCACATGCAGTGAAGAAAAAGAATCTTTAATGGATCAATAAACATTTTCCTCACTCAAGATAGCTTGGACTTCCCCCTTTTTTGAGTGTAAGAAAACAGCCCTATTCCCCTTGAGTGATCAGGAACATTAGGAACATGTGCATGAAACTGTCCAGATGTTCCCATGTTACAGGAACAAAGGATGGACAACCTGAAGTAAAAATAAGACCAAGTAACAGCATTTGCACTGAATGTATAAAACAAGTACTGTTTATGCCTATTTAATGTGAAATCATGGTTCCTTATGTCCAGCAAAACAAATGATGCAATTAATTCTTCAAATCCTTTGTCACTTTATTATGATACATATTAAGGTTTCTGCTAATGTCTCCATTTCTTTTTTCACTTTCATCCCTCTCTTGGAGTTTCACAAGTTTAGGTGGCAAGTCCTTTTCTCCTCTATATAGGACACTCCCAACCAAACGGGGTTACGTTCCAGGGATAGCATGCAAAGCCCAAATCATGCATAGTCAAAACACATTGTGTTCAATGGTGGTTGCGATTGCCTAAGTCCCTTTTTCCTAAGCCATTTATAGATATTTTTGAAAAATCATAAGAGGAGTCCTAGTTCTTCAATTGGCTTCCAGTGGTCATTTTTACTAAGCCGTGACTATGGCAAACTTGGTAAGTTATTACTCATGTTATATATGGGTAATATATTCATTTTATCCAATGAATATATTAAATGAATTTAATTCAAGTAAATGATTAAAGATCCTTCTTATAGGAATACCTTGTAGTTTTCTGCTAAGTTCAAGTTTTTCCTGCTCCAGGCGCTTTATTCGCCTCTCATATGCTTCTGTTGCTAAGGTATCCTCAAGTGTCCTTTGAACGTTGGCATCGAGATCCATAGCCCGTTGCCCAGCTGCATATCTTAGACTACTGCGGTCTGAAAGGACACTGCGAAGATAGAAACATGAAAAAGCCAACTTACTCATTATTCCAGCAGTTCAACTATTTTATCACATTACGATAATTTAATTCATTTTTTAAAAAACTGTGTGCAACATTTGCAGATTACTCTAAAATACAGGCATCATACACATTTTTTTTTTAAAGTGGTACAGGTTCTGCCTATTTCACACATTATGTAGTGACAAACTTTGATTTGCCACTCCATGTATTCACAACAGGCAGTTGCACCAGTCATGGCATCCTGAAGAATGCATCTGTATGGTACAGTGTTTGCAAACACTGCTTGAAACACACATCAAATTCTTAAACTTGGGTACAACTGACACACACTGACCCAAGAAAAAGTTCCACTGAATTTAATGGAGCTTACTTCTGAAATAGTCCTGTATAGGATTGCACTGTTAAAAACATTTTATGTGTACATCTAAATAATGTAGTGAACTATGTAGACTCTGCCCTATGAGTGCAAGCCGTATGGTGTCATCAGATGATCAGTTCGCCCCATAGCTAAATAAATTGTGCCTGAACATTTTGTTGTGTCATTATGATCCAGTGAACTACTATTTCTACTTCACTGAAGAAAGAAAGCAATACATATTTGTATCCAGCCATCATTCAAGCAATAGAAAGGAAACAGAAATACTTTACATGTTTACATTTGGAGGAGAAATATGTCTGTTATTAACATTGCATTAGAATGCATGCTTTGTGTGACAACTGTAAGATAAACTTGCCTTCTTCTAGATTAAAGTATGAAATGAGTGCAATTGTGCGGTAGTTGGAGCATTCTTTGGCACTGCCCTTCTTTGGGATTGGGATGTAGACTGATCTTCTCCAATCTTCTGGCCACTGCTGAGTTTTCCAAACTTGCTGGCATATTGAGTGTAGCACCTTAACAGCATCATCTTTTAAAATTTTAAATAGTTCAGCTGGAATACCATCACTTCCACTGGCCTTGTTATTTGCAGTGCTTTCTAAGGCCCATTTGACTTCACTTTCCAGGATGTCTGGCTCAAGGTCAGCAACCACACTACCTGGGGTATACGAGACATCCATTTCTTTCTGGTATAATTCCTCTGTGTATTCTTGCCACCTCTTCTTGATGTCTTCTGCTTCTGTTAGGTCCTTTCCACTTTTGTCCTTTATTATGGAAATCTTTGTACGAAATGTTCCTTTCATATCTCCAATTTTCTTGAACAGATCTCTGGTTCTTCCCATTCTATTGCTTTCCTCTATTTCTTTGCATTGCTCGTTTAAGAAGGTCTTCTTGTCTCTCCTTGCTATTCTTTGGAAATCTGCATTCAATTTCCTGTATCTTTCACCATCTCCCTCGCATTTTGCTTGCCTTCTCTCCCCCGCTATTTGTAAGGCCTCATTGGACAGCCACTTTGCTTTCTTGCATTTCCTTTTCATTGGGATGGTTTTCCTTGCTGCCTCCTGTATAATGTTACGAGCCTCCATCCATAGTTCTTCAGGCATTCTGTCCACCAAATCTAAATCCTTAAACCTGTTCCTCACTTCCACTGTGTATTCATAAGGGATTTGACTTAGATTGTATCTTACCGGCCCAGTGGTTTTTCCTACTTTCTTCAGTTTAAGCTTGAATTTCGCTATAAGAAGCTGATGATCTGAGCCACAGTCAGCTCCAGGTCTTGTTTTTGCTGACTGTATAGAGCTTCTCCATCTTTGGCTGCAGAGAATATAATCAATCTGATTTCGATGCTGCCCATCTGGTGATGTCCATGTGTAGAGTCGTCTCTTGTGTTGTTGGAAAAGCGTGTTTGTGATGACCAGCTTGTTCTCTTGACAGAACTCTATTAGCCTTTGCCCTGCTTCGTTTTGATCTCCAAGGCCAAACTTGCCAGTTGTTCCTTTTATCTCTTGACTCCCTACTTTAGCATTCCAATCCCCTATAATGAGAAGAACATCCTTCTTTGGTGTCACTTCTATAAGGTCTTGTAAGTCTTCATAGAATTGGTCAATTTCAGTTTCTTCAGCACAAGTAGTTGGTGCATAAACTTGGATTACTGTGATGTTAAAAGGTCTGCCTTGGATTCGTATTGAGATCATTCTATCATTTTTGAGATTGCATCCCAGTACAGCTTTCGCCACTCTTTTGTTGACTATGAGGGCCACTCCATTTCTTTTACGGGTTTCTTGCCCACAGTAGTAGATATGATGGTCATCCGAACTGAATTCACCCATTCCCGTCCATTTTAGTTCACTGATGCCCAGGATGTCTATATTTATTCTTGCCATCTCATTTTTGACCACCTCCAACTTACCCAGGTTCATGGTTCTTACATTTCACACGCTAGCAAGGTTATGCTTAAAATTCTACAAGGAAGGCTCAAGCAGTATGTGGACCGAGAACTCCCAGAAGTGCAAGCTGGATTTAGAAGAGGCAGAGGAACCAGAGACCAAATTGCAAACATGCGCTGGATTATGGAGAAAGCTAGAGAGTTCCAGAAAGACATCTATTTCTGCTTCATTGACTATGCAAAAGCCTTTGACTGTGTCGACCACGGCAAACTATGGCAAGTTCTTAAAGAAATGGGAGTGCCAGATCACCTCATCTGTCTCCTGAGAAATCTCTATGTGGGACAAGAAGCTACAGTTAGAACTGGATATGGAACAACTGATTGGTTCAAAATTGGGAAAGGTGTACGACAAGGCTGTATTTTGTCTCCCTGCTTATTTAACTTATATGCAGAATTCATCATGCGAAAGGCTGGGCTGGATGAATCCCTAGCCGGAATTAAGATTGCCGGAAGAAATATCAACAACCTCAGATATGCAGATGACACAACCTTGATGGCAGAAAGTGAGGAGGAATTAAAGAACCTTTTAATGAGGGTGAAAGAGGAGAGCGCAAAATATGGTCTGAAGCTCAACATCAAAAAAACGAAGATCATGGCCACTGGTCACATCACCTCTTGGCAAATAGAAGGGGAAGAAATGGAGGTAGTGAGTGATTTTACTTTCTTGGGCTCAGTGATCACTGCAGATGGTGACAGCAGCCATGAAATTAAAAGACGCCTGCTTCTTGGGAGAAGGGCAATGACAGGCCTAGACAGCATCTTGAGAAGTAGAGACATCACCTTGCCAACAAAGGTTCGTATAGTTAAAGCTATGGTTTTCCCAGTAGTGATGTATGGAAGTGAGAGCTGGACCATAAAGAAGGCTGATCGCCGAAGAATTGATGCTTTTGAATTATGGTGCTGGAGGAGACTCTTGAGAGTCCCATGGACTGCAAGAAGATCAAACCTCTCCATACTGAAGGAAATCAACCCTGAGTGCTCACTGGAAGGACAGATTGTGAAGCTGAGGCTCCAGTACTTTGGCCACCTCATGAGAAGAGAAGACTCCCTGGAGAAGACCCTGATGTTGGGAAAGATGGAGGGCACAAGGAGAAGGGGACGGCAGAGGACGAGATGGTTGGATAGTGTTTTCAAGGTTACCAGCATGAGTTTGACCAAACTGCGGGAGGCAGTGGAGGACAGAGGTGCCTGGCGTTCTCTGGTCCATGGGGTCACGAAGAGTCGGACACGACTAAACGACTAAACAACAACAGATTAAAGTATACAAAGTCTCTTGAAAACCCAAGGCTTCTACTCACCAGCTACTTGTATATGTGAATCCTACAAAGGGCAGATGATGGCCAGAAAATGCAGTATGTGTTGGTGGGGGCATTGTCTCCTGTGGGATAAAAGCATGTTAAATTTGATGTCATTAGTTTCCAAAAGCTGATATATTACATCTGAATCAACTGAGCACTCTTCCAGGGCAAACAGCAAATAGCCTTAGGATATAAATTAATAACAGTACCTTTCCCCTATTCTTGGTGGTTGCAATGTTACCATCCATGAGCTGAAAAAAGCACCACAGAATTGATGCAGCTGTTTTTCCTGGGCCTTTATATGATACTGCAGTCCCCTTTCTAGCTCAGGGCTTCTCATTCCCAGTAGCACTCAGCAATCAAAAGTAGAGAGGTAGATTGCGAAAAAGCAGCCTGAAGACGGCATGTCAATGGCGAGTAGTGGGGCCAACTTTATGGAACTCCCTCCCAACAGAAATCAGGCAAGAACCTGCTAAGTTTCAGGTGCCTTGTTAAATTTTTTAATTCCAGGAGGAATGGAACCCCAGAGAATGGGACTCTGACGTTTAAATTACTAATGTTTGATATACGTTTCATATTTTGTATGTTCTGTTTTTTTATTTTGTAAGCTGCTTTGGGACCCAGATGGTGAAATGAAGTATACATTTTTAAAATGAAAACATATATATTCTATATGCTGGGAAGGCAGGCAAGCTTTTTTTTAAAAAAAACTCATTGTTATTTTAAGTCTTCTTTGCAAGTCAGCATGCAACTAATACACCATAAAAGCACATTTTAAAAAACAAACAGAAAACCCCCTCAATTATGGTTTATTTTGTACTTCTTTTGGCTATAAAAACAGTAAGGTATCTTCTTGAAATCTAAAGTAATCTAATATAAATGCTGTATTTGGGGCGTATGCAGTCCAAAAAATGGGATTGGGAGATCAAAGTTTGCAGAAGTTGCTCCGGAGTAACTTACAGAATTCTTTAAACAATCATCATCTACATCAAAATTTGATGTATCTGTTGGACTGCTAACTTCAGGGATGTAAGGTGCTTCGCAGTTTCGAATGTTATCCCAGTCAATCCCGGAAAAAAATGGGTGGCCTTTAAAGTCTTCTATTCCATTCTGCCCAAGTCTATGCTCTCTGCTACAAATGAGTCTTCGAATTAGGTCCTTGGCGTTTTCAGACACATCCGTCATTTGGACAGGAAACTGAAACCTCTCCTTAAAGAAAAAAAAGATGAGAGAATTACGATCATACTGTGAAACAAAACAAAACAGTTCAGTGTTATAAATAGAACAGTGCCATATTTCCTAATATTTCTGTGGCAATTTCTTTATAATTGAACCAAGACAACAACACATGGTCCACTCACTAACGTATGTTTTTATAAATGCACCCTCAGTGGCTAGTTGGACTTCTTAAAGGAAAAACAGTGGTAGTATCTTTAATTCATTTCTACTGCAATCATTTTACAGTTAAATATGTTAATTTTGTCAAGCATACAGCACTCTATTACTCAATGAATTATCCAATCACTTTCCAATAGTGTTACACAGCCAACATATATTCATATGTAGTGATTATAGGACTTCCACTATGTCCAAACTGAAAGTATCATTAAAAAGTAAAACATAAACATCTGAGGTCAACAAAGACAGTACTCTAAGCCAGGCATCCCCAACCTTCAGCCCTCCAGATGTTTTGGACTACAACTCCCATCATCCTTGACCACTGGTCCTGTTAGCTAGGGATCATGGGAGTTGTAGGCCAAAACATCTGGAGGGCTGCAGGTTGGGGATGCCTGCTCTAAGCATTGAAGCAGCTAAAAGCCAAGCCTATAGTTTATTGAAGCTAATATATTCTCTTGATGAAACAATCAATGTTAACATCTTAAGGACAAGAAAGCACTGAGCAGAACTGCTGGTCATCTGTTCACAAATACTGCCCCACTCACTTTGTGGTTCATTATCTTTCCATATGTCTCCACCAGGGATTCTGCATAAAAGGGTGTTTCACCATAAAGCATTTCATACATGCAAACACCAAGGGACCACCAGTCACATTCAGGACCGTACTTTCCTTTCCCATCTTCCATGGCTTGCAGGATTTCTGGAGAGATATAATCTGGTGTTCCAACTGCCACGGAAGACTGAACCTGAAGGGACAATAAATTTTATTACTAAAATGATCTATAATGTTATGTGTGTTTCTGTACTGGTGTGAATATAGAAATTTCTGATTTGATACAGTTACTGAGGACCCGAATGGTTATGCCCCTTGTCACGCGACGGAGAACCTATGAAATCTACGCTTCAGGTAAGATCAGTCATTCTTTTAATGTGGTGATTTGCCCAAGGAGATGAAAATAAAGGAAGTAGCTTGACAACAGGCCATGGTAATGTTACAGGCAACACAAGTCTTTAATAAAACATTTCCTCCACATTACAATATTTACTTAAAAGCAACATTCTTATTTAGTTCCCAACACTTTTGCTGTGTGTGTCTATATTCCTATAGTCTTGTACTGTATTTCTTCCAGAAATACAGACAATGTCAAACATTTTAGGAGTCTTCCATGCCAATGAATCTTTTCATTAATGTCAATCGATCCACTTTGAGTAAAATTTAACAGAATACCAGAGGACCCCAAATTCTGTAGGATTCTGCATTTAAAAAGATACAGCAAATAAGCTTCACTTCTCCTGACATGTATTTATTTTACAGATATACTGTATATAATTACAGATAGTTTTATGCTATAATGAATGAAATAGACAGAGGACTGAAGTAATGAAATTTATTAAACATTAATGGACAACAATGGTGAAAAGTGAATCAATCTAATCAATTAGTCACCCAGATAAAATGTGTCCTTTTTATGCTGTAAGTGTAATTACATTACCATAAAACTACAATTTTTACAAAGGTACCGTATATATTAAGAAATATATCAGATAAATTATCAAATATATTATCAAAAATTGTAGTGGCAGACTAGGGACAGAAATGAAGGTGACTAAAACTATATTTTAGCTTTGTTTTTATTATTATTTACCGTTCCATCTTCCATCAGTTTCAGACAAGAACCAAAATCTGCTAACCGAATATGTCCATTCATATCCATCAGGATGTTGTCTGGTTTGATGTCCCTATAAAAGAAATTTATTTGAGTCATTCCATGTTGTTTTTCATTATATTGAGACAAGTGCAATAAAACATTTTGCATTCAAAATTATTTGTGTATCATTTTGGAGACAACTGAGACTATCATCTGATTAAAGAAATCTTAGGTCAACTAATTATGTAGCATTTTATCAATTAATACATCATCAATTTAAATGTGCATTTAAATTTTCATATGACGTTCATATGACAGTTCTAAACAGCTTTTTTATTTTTTGAAAAAAGATGATACTTCCATGTGTCACAATAAGCACGACCTTAGAAGGAGCAGTCCTTCAGAAGTCACTTGCAGTTCCATAAATGCTTTATTTTTATTTTTTTAAAAAAATAAAACGTTAAATAAAATTTGCTGCACAATTAATTGGCAGCATCCTTCTGGTTGATCAGAGCTATGGCAAAGAGGTCCTTCCCACATGTTTCTAAGCAGAAAAAACATGCAATTGATTGGACTGCCCTTCAAAGCAATCCCAGGATGAAACCTTGCACCCCAACTGTTATTATGAGGGCTAACTAGCTTTCACTGTATTGGCCTAGAAAGGCTGCCTTGAAATGTACTCTGAGCATGCTCAGAGCTGTTCCCTAAAGCCATGCCCATACCTCAAAGCATAGTCATTGCAGATAGCCAGGAGAAAGGTGTGGTTGCAAGTTTGAGAAGTTTGTTTTTTAAATTAATATTTATTGAGAGAAAATTATGGTAGAGACAGCATCTTTCTATACTGTCTACCTTTTGCTTAATCATTTGCAGTTATTTTTGATGTTTTGCATTACTGTTTTTCTCTGTTTAAAAATGCTGTGTGTGTTTGGCTTCTGTGAGAACAAGGTGCTGGACTAGATGGGCCTTTGGCCTGACACATAGGCTCTGCTGTGGTGATTATACAATGTACAATAGGCAGGAGAGAGACTGTTTACTGTGATTATTCCTTATTTACCAGAAATAATCCATCTCAGAAATTTTACATATTTATAAATACTCAACAAGGAAATATAGAATCATTTAAAAGTAGTCAGTGGTTACTCTTTGGTAATCTCAAACAGAGCTTTCCAAACTTTTCATGTTGGTGACACACTTTTTAGACATGCATCATTTCGCAACACAGTAATTCAGTTTTAATAGCAAACCAGAGCTTAAATTAACCCCTTTCCGAGAGTTTGTGTAACACACCGACACCCTAAAGTGTCACAACACCCAGTTTGGAAAGCTTTGATCTCAAGTAAAACACATACTGATTGATACTACCATGAGAAAAATATGTGATATTACATATGTGACTCAAGGCACATTTTGGCAAAATATTCTGTTATTAAATAAAATGTGTTCCTAAAGCATGTACTTTTCTTAATACTAAATTCTTCTGACCAGACTTTATTCGGAAAATAGTGAAGTATCTGCTTTATGGTATCTGGCTTTCTTTATGAATTTGAAATACTAACAAAGCAAGCAATAACACACAACGGGATATACATTCACCAGCCAACATACGCACGCCTTGGGCGCGCTCAGTTACTGGTGTTTATTCATAAAAACACACACACACACTGTACAAATCTTGGCCAGGGAATGCATGCCTCGTCATGTTTCACTGCATTTACAAAATAGTCTCTTGAAAAAATACCCTAGTTTAATATACAAAAGGGAAAGGGAGGGAAGTATAATGAGAAGGTTTGTTAGATGAAGGTTATATATAGACATTCCTATAATTCTAGCTACATGTATGTTCACTTTTATTGCACCCATATCCATAATGAATAATTGATTCAAAAGTTGTGGCTTATTTATAATTATTCCTACCAGAAAAACTGATTTAAATCCAGACTCAAAAAAACACAGGGGTGCTTTCAAGTATGTTTTACACAGAGTACACCTATAGGAATTAATAGACCTAATTTAGTCATATTAAATAATTTCAGTGGGTCTACTCTGCATAAAACTTAGTTGAATATCAAGTCTGATTATAAATCCATTTGTCTGGTAACAATGAGCATAAGAATTGAGTGAGGTAGATAATGTACATAACTTTTGAATCCCTTATCAATGACCTGGAAAACTGCCCAGCAGGGGAAATGTACATGTATCTTGAGTTAGAGAAACTAACATACACAAACCACTTCCTAATAATTTGTCGTATTTGTCCTGTACCTTTACACATTTCTAGATGTCATCACATACCATGAAATGCAAAGTCTTCCCAACAGTTAGCATCCCTTGCTCCATCCTGCTACACTTCCCTAGTTTCAGAATCGAGGTCTCTCCTCTAAACGCCCAGAAAAAAATGTTCAGCCTGCTTCCCCTACTGCCCCTGTTGCCACCGCACTGGTTTTACACTATGGTTGTTGGTTTTTTATGCCTCCTCACACTGCCCCACAGGGGCCTGGGACTTGTCTACACTGGCGGAGGAAGCACGATCCCAGTGGGGTTCCATCGTGGCTGCCCCCTGCCCATGCTAGGCGCCCTGCCGGCGGTGCACCCCGCCCCGGGACGTGTGCCAGCCCACCCCTGCCTGCTCTCTGCCCCCGGTGCCGGAGCATGAAGCCCCGCCACTGCTTGTCTATCCATTCCCAACAGCAAGGGCAGGCGGACTGGCTGGCTGGGTTCCCTCGCCCGCTTGCTTGCTTACTCTGAGGCTGCCTCAGCTCCTGGCAACCAGCACAGCCTGGTCAGCCCCAGAGGCACCATTTGCCTGTGGAGCTTATAGCCAGAGGCTCCTGCAACAAACAGCTGTGAAAACCTTTGGGAAGCAGAGGTGTGAGAGGGCATCAGAGGAGGGAGGGAAGGAAAGAGGGACAGAGGTCAGTGTTGCCGGTGGCATCCTTGACTGTTTTCTAATTCTCATTTAGATTTTATCATCAGGTAGGGCAATGCACTGCAAAATTCAACCACCACGTCAACTCAATGAATACTGATTAGGCCATGTGAAAACCATACTGTTTGATAAAAGAGGGGTGGTGCTATTGTAACCAAAATTCATTCTGAGGAAACAAGTTGAATTTACTTGGTGCAGCAAGCACCAAGGGAAATTAGTAAACATGTTACCAGCTGATCCAATTTGTAAAGCTCAAGGAGTAGACAATTGTAAGGAAATGAGATAAATAATCTTCAGCTGAAACATGACAAATTGCAACAATTATGGAATACTATTCCAATGCTCTGGAGGTTAGCACGCCATTCGTTAATCAAAGCTAATCCTGAATTACAATGTTTAATTATTTGCAGGGCTTCCGTTTCCATTCTGTGTTTCCACAAGATGGTGATTGCATTTTTCAGAAGTCTCCCAATCTAATTTAAAGTACAGTAAATAACAAACTTATTTTGCAAACCTTAAGTTTCATTAGTTAAACGCAGTTTCCATTTCCTTTAGTTTGTTAGAAAACATGTGCTCCATACAATCACCATAAACAAGATCATATTATTGCTCTTACGGAAATTTTGTTATGATGTGTAAAAAAAGAAAGAAAATGTGGTCTGTCATTTTCACAAAAGCTGTTTATCAAACTGAAACCACACAAACCCCACCCTAAAGTCCTAAAATAATTCCATTACTCTTGCCAAGAGCTTCACATTAGCAATGTGGGCATAGGCAGTACTCTACAAATTCCTGCTATAACCATTCTCCTGTTAAATGACATGAGGTCTCACAAAATTTATGAATATTATATTTAAAATATGCATACCATGCCTCCCTACTAACAAACTTCCAAAGGTGGCTTACAAAATCAATGTAACACCATTAACAATAAAATCCAATTAAGACAATTGGAAAAAAAATCAATCAAACTGTAAAATCCAATTTAAGGAAATGGCAGCAATAGGGGGAAAACACTTTATGAAGCCTTAACTTGTCCCTCAAGTCTCCTTTATGAAGGCAGGAGCTAGAAGGAAGTTTCCTTGAGGTATTTTTTTGCCTTGCTCTAAAAACTTCTCACATGCAAGTCAAGAAATAACCACACTATCTAAGCCTAAATTGACTCAAAGCATTACTGTATGTGATCATGTAAGATCACCATACAGTCGTACCTTTAATCCCAAATGCCTTGGTAATCAGATGTTTTAGCTCCTGAGTGCCGCAAACCTGGAAGTAAGTGTTCCAGTTTGCAAATGTTCTTTGGAACCCAGATGTCCGACGGGGCTTCTGATTGGCTGCAGGAGTTTTACAGGGACAAGGGTGGTGCTGTGATCCAAACCAGTGAGCCTAGGGCTTGCTGATCGGAAGGTCAGCGGTTCAAATCCCCGCGACGGGGTGAGCTCCCGTTGCTCAGTCCCAGCTCCTGCCAACCTAGCAGTTCAAAAGCACCTCAAAGTGCAAGTAGATAAATAGGTACCGCTCTGGCGGGAAGGTAAATTGTGTTTCCGTGCGCTGCTCTGGTTCGCCAGAAGCGGCTTAGTCATGCTGGCCAGAAGCTGTCTGCAGACAAACGCCAGCTCCCTTGGCCAGTAAAGCGATATGAGTGCCGCAATCCCAGAGTCGTTCATGACTGGACTTAATTGTCAGGGGTCCCTTTACCTTTACCTTTACTTTACTTCTGTGATTTAACATTCTGCATTTCGTATAACAGCCATCTATACAGCCTGGCTGCAAGGGTGGGAGTATTCTTGCTTTTCAAATGTGTACAGCTGCCCAATATTATTCTTGATTTAGCCATCCTGCTTGCTGTCTTTCAAGCTAGGCTCTGCATTCCTCAAAGGAAATTTTACACCAACAATATGCTCCAGAGGATTCACCCATTTGATTCAGCAATTTAAAGGATTATGGCTTTCAAGTTACAGTTTCCATACTGTGGTGCAGATTCTAAAATGCAATTTATAGGATGCCTGGCTTCTACAATCTTCCATATAAATAAATTAATACATATTTTTTAACATGCAGACTACAGCATGATGTGTTGCTATAACATCATAAAAGGGGAAACAGGCAATGCAAAGTCTATACTGCCTTCCCCAAACTGCTGTTCTTCTGATGTTTTGGGCTACAACTTCCATAACCCCTAATCTGAATTGATAATGGTCAGGGATGGGAGTGGAACACATAATGTAAACCAGAGGTCCTACACTGCCTACCTCTGGATTATGAATTATATAAAGGTAGGCAAATGAATTAAGGTAATTGAATTACCCATGTAAATATTTATTTCCAGACTGAACAGAGTTCCAAGAGAAAACCTGGTAGTGGCAAGGAAAAGAAAAGGAAGACAGAAAAACAATCAGAAAAACTGTAGCATGAAGTATACTATGAAGCTGGGTTGGTAAGTCAACCATGGTTAGGATACAAACCTTGTTATTGAAAATGTAAGTATTGTAGACAACTTGTTAATACCACTAACACAAGTCTGTAGCATGGTTTAAAGATTAAATAATTAAAGTCTGCTAAGTATAAGGCTAATTCATGTGAGAGCTTTTAGAACTGTGTGGTAGTAGGAGTTGCTGGCTGATAAAGGAGTAAAAAGAATAATCTCCTTAAGAATGTTACATCCATCTGTGGATACCATCTGTCAAAGGAATCCTGAAAAGGAGAAGCTACAGAGGAATCCAAAATACGTTCAGCTGTTATAATATAAATTGCTACCTGATACTGTAACCCCAGTCTTTAGAAAGACTTTCACCTCTTTTACTTCTAACTAAATATAGGCCAGATACCTTTTATACTGTTCTATTTTGATACAACTAGCAAAGCCACTCCCTTTCTCCATGAAGAATGGACAAACACTGGCACTGACTGAGACAAGACTACAGAAGAACCGATTCCTACCATTTTACTTGTGGGGATGCAAGGTAGTACAGCCACATCAAAACATCTCTGGATTAAAAAAAAATATTACTATACTATACTATACATTGTTCCGTGTGAGTAAATCCAACTGAAGACAAAAGGACTAAATAAACATGCATAGGATAAGGCTTCATATTCCACTGAACAGAAAAAAATGGAAATAAATACCACCATATCAACATACAGCAATATATGTATGTTGTCATATGCTACCATTTTTTATAAAAAAAACAAAGCAAATAAATACTATTTACTTTACTATGGACTGCAATCTAGAGCAACTTCACATTTTAAGTAAATAAAGAAATCCATCTGCTTAAGTCAGATGGAAACTGCTCTGATTTTGGATTAGTGGAGCAGTATGCTCAAAGTAAAAATTATTGTGCAAAATCAACGAAATGGGAGATCTAATGTGCTTTGAATGGAATTGCTACCTAGGTTACATAAAAATGCAGCCTATTATTTATTTTATATATAATGACCCACCTAAGTGGTACTCAGGATATCACTCAAGAAATCACTCAAGATATCCCTCAAGTAATTAAGGAACAAAAGAAGAAAAGGCACACTAGCCTGGGAACTTCCTCTCTGCCCAGAACATTGGAGGCTATACACCACACCCCCTCAACAGTATTTATAGGAACTCAAACACTGAGATCCTGCTCTGTTCCAGTAACAAGAAGCCGAAAGCACCAGCCTGAAGATGACGAGTGAGACCTCGTCGAAACGTCGCCTAGACACCCCAACTTTTACACGGGAAGACACCCGAGGACACCAAAACCTGCATATATATATATATATATATATATATATATATATATATATATATAGGCTGCATATATATATATAATCTTATATGCTTCCCAACTAAAAATATAACAACAGACAGGCTTAGGCACAAATGTCCAAGCTAGAGCATTCCCAGAAGATGGCAGTCCAGCCTTGGCTTGAAGACTTGAAGTGAAGGACAGCCTGGATCACGGATAGGGAACCTCAGGCCTGGGGGCCAAATGGAGTTCTCTGGTCCTCTCTACTTTACTCCATCTTCCATGTGACAGCCCTTCAGATATCTAAAGGGCTGCCACATGGAAGATGGAGCACGCTTGTTTTGTCCTGCTCTGGAGGGTAGGACCCAATTTAGTACCATATATGTATACATCTGTTATCATGGCCTAAAAGCAGAGCTCATCACTGTCCACAGTGAGTTTAACCTAGTCTCTTAAGGGATATTTTCGCAGTAGCTAATGTGCAAGCCTCTACCCCCACAAATTAATACAGAAAACATTTCTAAGGCCTTTCTTCCCAAGGCAAGCAAACCCTTCAGAATGCTCTACTAGCTGAACCACTCACTATGTAATAGTGACCCCTGTGGCCAAGACCTCTGCCAAAACCCTCTAGGGAACAGAAAATGCCCTGGCTATTTAAAGTTTGTTTAAAAAGGGAAATGAAATACAAACTACAGAGCAAAGTGGCTGTAAAATTTTGATATAGCTTTTCCAAGTTTTAATTGTGGAGCACTATTATTCTGCTATTGAATGTCCAAATAAAATGGCTTAGAGCGCCCTAAATAAACTCAGTATTATTTATCTAGGTTATTAGTTCTCAGGCTAAAAAATGCTGGAAGCTAAAAGGGTATTCACAGCGACACTGTCTCTTTCACATCCATTTCCAAGCAAGTGGCACTAGCCACTCCAAGAGAAAGAATATCATACTGAATAGACCATTTCTGTACAGCTCTACAACAGTTCTTATATTTTCTACTTGGCTGGGCAGGGGGGGGTTGGGCCATGACTGACTCCATTTACAAAAGTTTAGGATGCTGAAGAGGCCAGAAACCATCTTGGCAGAGAGACCTGCTCCATGATTTGCAGACCTTTTTCCACCGGGTCTGGGAGGGGAGGGCCCTGACTGACTCCAGCTACAAAAGTTGAGGTTGCTGAACAGACTCTTGGGTTGGGGCATTGTAGGGGTTTTGCTGCTCTTACTGATATTATTTTTTTGTATCTATTTTATCATTTATATGGAAATTGTTCAATTTGGTTGTGTATTTTTTATGTTCTATTTATTGTTTACCTTTGGCTATGTTGTAATTATGTATTTTTTCATGTTGCAAGCCACCTTGAGTATGGTTTGAAGTATGGAGAGGTGGCATATAAATAAAATTATGTATGTATGTATGTATGTATGTATGTATATTCTTATAAAACATTCTAAATTACACACCTTTCTTATGCCTGAAAATGTCTCAAAATAAATCTACACATTCAATTATCTAATTACAGTCCCTGTTAAAATGAGCATAAGCTACTTAGAGACCATCATGTTAGTAAGACTAGGCTAATAAGGTAACCTATATATGAAAGGGAGGAAAGGAGTGATGAAAATATCCCACTGCATAATGTCAGGTGGGGGTTGAAATTCAGACCTGATTAAGTAGATCACAAATCCAAACTACTAGGAACGTTAATACCTGTAATCTCTTGTGGGCTATACAGAATCTATTTTAAAATCTTCAGGAAAGATGGGGGGGGGGTGTCAGATAATTCAAGTATGTTTATCCCACATGTATTTTCCAACACATTATCTTTCAAATTACTTTGTCCAGAAATAAACAGTTTGTGAGCAATTTTAAGGGAAACCCATGCAGATATTCATGGAAAAGTGAAAACCCAGAAACAGAGAGAGAGCAGGGGTAGACAAATGGTAGATCTAGATCTACTGTTAGATCTTTGGGTAATTGGAAGCAGATTGGCAACCATTTTTGACTCCTGGTTGTTTAAACAATAGCAGTAATAGCATGCTACCTTTCTTAATCATACTGCTGAAATGAAGAAAATTAGGGGTCAACGAAAGTGAAGTTGGTTCCATTATGCGACTCATAACTCTTTAATTCCAGGTGTCTATCGTTTGACCCAGGTTAGTAAGCCCCTCACAAAGAGACACTGATTATCCAGCTGGTCATTCCATTTCTGCATGGTTTTCTGCAAGGTAACCAATCAAATTCACCCTCTGAAGCAGGTTAGCAACACTCAGAATCCAAGAAAAATTGAGCATTAAGAATAGATCATATTTTCCATTCAGTGAACTAAATATAATAATTAAAAATCAAATCCAAGGAATGAAAATAAAGGATTAAAAAATATTGCCTTCCCTCCATTTATTTATTTTCTTATGTCAAGAATTACAGCATTAAAGCAAATTTTATCATTATTTTGCTGGTGAGCATTAAATACTATATAAGGAGCATATCAGCTACTTATAAAATTAGAATCACTTGCCAGTTAATCCCATTGCCACTCTTTAAGCAATGTTATTTATTATCTAGTTACCTCTTTGTTTTCCAACTAGCTAACAAACCTCTTGTAAGTGACTGCTTGTGACCTTTTCTGAGGTGGAAATAATTCAAAAGTAAGAGCCCTTGCCATTATGCAAATGTAATTATAAATCTCTATTGCTGATTAAATTTCAGCATTGCACGCAACAGAAGTAATACATGTAAAACACGTGCACGCTAGGAATTCTAATTATTATAAAGGGCTAGTAGTAGGCAGACTTCCGAAATGTGTGTGTTTACATACACTGTGAGAACATTCATTGCAGCTGGTGAGCAAAGAATGAGGTGTTTTCTTAATTCACTTTATGGACTGATGTCTCTCAGAGAGTGGTTTCAGCCATTATGCTAAACAGGAAGAAAGAGGAAGTTAAAATATTTCATTTTTCTTTTTCCTCTGTATCTCTTCTCTCTCTCTCTCTCTCTCTCTCTCTCTCTCTCTCTCTCTCTCACACACACACACACACACACACACACACCCCTCCATTGAGGAGATGCGGTCCGGGGTGGTGGGATGTGTGCCAAATGGTTACAGATAATCTCTTCCCATGCTTCAGAGAAGGTCTCAGAAGGGGATTGTTTAAAAGTTTATTTCCTCCTTTTCACTGTCCAGATTTCTCTCCCCGTGCACATGCACACACATATACACCCACGAATGTACTGAGGTTCAAGGCGACGGAATGTACTGAGGTTCTGTGTGACGGAAGAACCGTCCTTCTCAAGCAGCCAGTCTTTAGCACTTTGTAACACAATGGAGGAAGGATATGGAGGGGAAAAAATGGTTCCTTCCCCACTTCCTCCAGATTCCATTCGGTAAGCCCTGTACAAGATTCCCATCCCATGTTGGCTGGAGCCTAAACAGGAGCAAACCTGTTAAGGCCTGGGGATACACAGCAACCTTGGGTGGTGGTGGGGTACAGCCTCACTTGCTCTCAGCTTAATACCATCCTTAGGCTCTTTAAAATTGCTCTCTGGTACTCATGAGTCATGACCTTGCCCTAAGTTATGAATTTTCTAAAAACCTGAATGTTACAATCCAAGCAATACAAGTAGATAATTAGATGGCTGGTTCTGAGCAAAGATTTTTGGTTGATCAATTTATATGGGGTCCATAAAAATCCTGTTACCGATGCAGATAGGGCAATCCTGATCTCAGTAAAGCCAAATACTTCTTAACTTCTATATATCAGTTCAATTTGCCCTTTCAAGATTGATTTTTTTAAAAACCAGCTGTCCTGGCAGGTAGGTCAGGACCATGATGCAAGGAGGGGAATATAACCTTTTGCCCTCATGTAGTCCCAATCAGAATCACTCCTCCACCCCTGGCAATACCATATCTCATCTCACCGTGTCATGGTCCCAATCTCAGGCCTTCTTTTAAACTGTCTTTTAGGTTTGCTTGGTTTTTAAATCAGTGACACAAGACATAAAAGATGTCCTGTCTACTTTGTTCCTCTTCTGAGGTATATTTCCACCACAATGTACTCTGCTTCCTTAAAATTTTGCAGCTTGGATTTTAGCCAGTTTTGCTATTTGAAAGCAGCTGAACTATACAGGCGATAATATCACTACTTCCTGCTGCTCAAGAAACTGTTAAGATTTCTGAAATGTTTTTGTTAGCTTTTAAACTATATAAACACAACTGCACCTGAATCAATAGCAGCTCTCGACAAACCCTTTTGAAAGACATCAGGAAAAGCCTAGCATCAATTAGCCGAGCTATGTGTTGCTCAACTAGGCATATACCTCATAAAAATGCGACTCCTGATGAGCAAATCATAATTTACATGATTAGGAAAGGTCCAATTTTCTTTTAAAAGTGACAAGGTATCAACATTTAGGTTTGGCATCACTGGTAATTTAGCTGTAATCCCAGGAAGTACGACAGACGTTTTTGATCTGTCTGCTCAAACAGATAATTTTCCACCTGCTGTTTCACAGTCTCTTTGTGCAAATGCACTAAATGGTAATAAACTATTTCTGATGTCACCTGAAGTACTGAAAAAAGGAAAGAATCAGAACACCCACTACACACGTTCCTCCCTCTTAGGTAAAGGAAAAAGTGTAATCTTTGAAAAATCACTGACTGAGAAGCAGCAAACTGTACTGGACTATATGTTGAAGCAGATACCCAAAATTTGAGGAATATCAACAGTCAACATGCATAGCTTGAAAAGTATGCATCTTGTTATCCTCCTTCCTTTTCTTGAAAAGAAGGTATATATGTATTTGAACATATAGGTCTAAATTGTTCATAGTGTTCTCAAGATTACAACTAAACAAACTGAGGGCCTATGAGGAATTGCAGGGTGGGAAAATAATTAACTGGGAAATTACCCCCCCCCCACACACACTTTCATATAGTAGATGACCCTTCTGAGCTTAGTCTGCTTACCTAGTCTAAACCTCCATAACAAAGTACTATAGTCCTGTTCACAGTTTAGGCAAGTAGGAAATTGCTGATGTTATAACTCTAGGAGAAAGCAAGCTTTGAGATCATACAACTCAGCCTATATGTATCCACATTATCCATTGCTATTTCAGCCCAATTTCTTCCTCTGAAGTCACTGAAGCTCAGGACATTATGGGGCAGTGGCATGCTGACCCTCTGCTTTCATTCTGTCTGGAATGGACTATGTAAGTAGTGGCCAGCTGCATATTCTTGTTTTCTATTAGTATTCACAAAATGGGAACCCAAAGGACTTGAGAAAGCCCTCAGTATTAAAATGGGTTGCTGAGTTCTGGAGCTAAACGATCAGCTTTCTGCTCACACAAGTTCTGAACTCTAACAGTATTGTACATTATTATTATTGTATTATTATACAAATAGGATTTTATTATCATAGAAAACCACAAATATAAATAAACTGGAAATTTGCTTTTAACATATGTCAGATGCAGCAGATGTAATATTCCAAATGAATACCATTTATTAAGAACACAAACAAAAATCATTCTTAGGTTAAAAGCAGCTGTACTATTCTGCTTCAGACTAATTCTGTCTTTGCTCTTTAGGTTTCCTTTGGCCTCAACATAATCACATTTCATCAGAAATTCCAAGCTTAATTTCCTTACATTGCCTTGGGAAATTTCTGAAGATGACTAATAAATGCTAAAAATAAATCACTAGATTTATTTATGATGTAGGGGTATGGAAAAGAGCCCCAGTTCTGTCACTTGGCCATCTTTAACAGGCACAGGCTTGCCCAATAATAAATGGAAAGTATTTCTGGGGAGTTTTTAATCTTTGACCAAAGAAGAGTACTTTGTGCTTTTGTCATAAGCAACTGATGCCTAGCATAATGGACTTGTGGCTCTCACAGATTAGCAAACAGTTCTTAGCAATCTACTGTGGACAACTATTAGATAAATGTAGCAAAGTACTGAAATGATGAAACAGGGGCTCTGAGGCAGAGTTAACTATTTGCAATTTTACAGTAAGAAAACCCTGCTATTTCCCAGTAACAGCTATAGCTGGAACTCAACTGCTGCTTCACTGCCATGCCATCTGCTTTATTGCTCGACTGATCTAGGGTTTTCTATGGCTCTACTGTGGCCAACTTGTATAAAAGAAATAATAGTGTTCAAGTGGCATTCCGTAAAACACTGTTGATGGACCATCAGTTTCATTTTTATTACATTTATATCCAATCTTTTTTCTGTCATGGAACCCAAGGTAGCACAAATATGCCACCCAGGTGCAAGTGGAATAAAATTTTGATGGCATGGTAGAAAGAAAAAAGGTAGGGGAGGCCCTCCCAAATATGTGCTTCTTTAGTGTGACTGAAGCTATTATCTGGCATGTTTATTTTTATCATATAACAATGTTACTATATAGGAGACGATAATCAAATGAATCAGAAAAAAGGGTCAATCAAGGTTAACTGAAAACTAATCAAGGTTAATTGAAATAAAAAATAAGAACATCAAATGTTTGACTGTTTTATATTTTCATTCAAAGTGCACAGCGGTAGCTCTATTGAACTATGTTCTCCAGCCTCTGGCTCTCTTAATTTTTTATGAGATGTTTTGGGTGAGTCATTTGTTTTAAGTATTGTGCATTATTTTTTTCTTTTCTTTTCCTATTGTTTCATTTCTGTGAACCATTACTTCCCAAGAAGTATTTAAAAAGTCACTCTCTTATGCTGGGATAACAACTAAATTAATTTAAATATTTCAATTAATCCAGGAGTTACAGGAGGCATGTTAAGCCTATTCACACACTTTTAAAAACAAGAGCTCCGTGATCCATCCCCCTTTAAAACAGAATTAGCTAAGGCAGAGTGGAAACAAAGAATAAGACCCCCTGATAACAGAAAGGACTGGAGTCCACAATCAGCCCCCAGGCCTGAGGTTCCCTGCCCCTACCTGAAGTTCTCGAAACACATGCTTAGGTTTTTGTCACCTCTATTAAGTACTGGAAAATAGTCATCTTGTCAAATGCTTCCTCTAGACAGGGAAAAGTTCCCAGGCTTTCCTCTAGAACAGAGCACTGGCACATACAATTTCCCCCCTTTTCTTTCTACTGTTACAGCTGCAAGTAAAATAAAAGGGAAATGGGTCACATTTCAATGACTGGTCAAGTTAACGACTTTTGCAGTTTTTAATTTTTGAAAGAAAACTATGCCTTACAAGCATGGTTTGTGTAAACTGCAATCCAAGTGATAAAATATGTCATTTCGGATATAATGAGGAGATTTATGAAACAGGCAAGCCAGTCTCGTTGGCAAAAGCTGCAAGCAATACTAGGAAAGACATGGGAATCTGTTATGAAAGGAGTATGAGCAAGACAAGAAGCATGCCTGCAAACATCTAATTTAACTAACAGCTAATCTAACTCTGGTGTGCTTAACCATTTGAAGATGGAAAATATTACAGAATGTTATGCACTGCAGTCAAACGATGGCTCAAGATGGAAAGGCCCAAATAATTTAGTCATAGCTACTGCAGTAACGCTGACACACTGAAGGACAGTCCTTTCTACTCTGCATCCACTCTTTTCAGTTCCACTCCTTTCCATGTCAAGCCACTGCCCATTTCTCAGAGACTTCATTGCTCATAATGCTTGCCATTTCTTGCTATGTTTAATTTCCTTGCCACGTTCCTAAAATCCTTCACCACCTCATCCATGCAATCACACCATTGACACATATCACACCAGTAATCTCCACCAACTTTCACTTGCCCTGTTATTCTCTTCATACTTTCTCCCACGTGTCTCTAACTGCACATTCTGCTCCTTAGGAACATCCTCCTCCTTTTCCTGAAAGTTCTAGAATCACAGAACTGCAGAGTTGAAAGTGACCACATGAGTCATCTAGTCCAACCCCTGCAATGTAGGAATCTTTCTGTCCAATGTGGGGCTCAAACCCATGACCCTGAGATTAAGAGTCCTGTGCTCTACCAACAGAGCTATTCAGAGTCCCATGTGCTACCTCCCTTTTTTCATTTTTAATCTTACTGCCCTGGAAGCTTTTGACTTTTCTTCCTGCCATCTTATGTATTTCTATTAAGTCTCAGGATCACTAGAGTTTCATCTGCTCTGAAATATCTGCTGTTGCTCTTCCCATTTAACCAACTTTGATTTCAATGCTCCTTCAGCCTAACCTATCTCTACTATTCTCCCAAGTTATTTAGGTTGTAAACCTACCTTGAATTGAACCACACAACCAACCACTAATGGTTAGTATTGCCCCTCCAAACAAAACCAAAACCAAAATAACTTTGGTTCACGCCATGAATCAAAATATAACATAATATGCAATACAATAAATATGGCAATCTTCAATAAACATTCAAGGAAATTTCACAGTTAAGTAATCATCCAGCTTCCTTAGACAACCAATCTGCTACTGTAGTTCCTGTTGAAGTGTTGGATCTCAAGAAATCAATATTCCATTACAGTACTTTTCTTTTTGAGACAGTTTTGTAAGAAAATATATGAACACACATAGATAATATAACTGACGTATCGTAGGAAAGAAACAGAGTCAGTTTGTCAACTAGAAATATGTTTGGAATTCACACAACATTAACTGAGGATGCTACAATGTCCTGTGTATGTAACCTGAATGACATAAGGAAGGCACAGAACATGAAGGCCTTTAACTGCAGTTAACTCAAGCTATGTTTGGAAGGTATGCAGAAGACAACTCTCTATTTAGCAGGAAAACCCTCAACGAAATGGGATAGCAAGATGGAAGTTACAGGCAAGAAAGCAATGATGCAATTTTAGGGCAACACAGTCTAGGAGAGTCTCAATAAAAGTCATAAAGCAAGCATCAAGTAGGTGAGAAGCACATACCACTACAGTCATAAAGTCACTGTTTATTATATTCAGACAGTGACATTCAGTAGCAATGAAGTACGGAGTAGAACAAGATAACAGCCTCAAAATTGTGCACGTTTAGCTTTTCAATCCTCTAACTGTTCTAACGCAAATATTTTCCTTGCAGACTACAAGCAACACAGTAAATCTAGTAACCACAACCACCTTCTTCAAAAATACTTCATTATAATTATAACAAATTTAGTTTCAGCAGTATGTCAAGTCAAATCTTAGTCCTTTCTGTGCTGGTTTTAATCTTCTATTTCAGTAGTTATATAAGCAAGAATTGAAAATTATTTACAAGTTACACAGCAGCACAGTCAACACATGGTGCATAGGCCCAAACTAAGATCATAAATACACTATAATATTATTGGAACACTGAAACCTCAAAACCAGTATGTTCAGAACTTCATAGCCAAGTCACAAATAGAATCCATTTGTTAAAAACACACCCACAATCTAATTCAGTGAGACCCACAAGCTCGCTATCTTCTATGAATCTATCAGCTGCATATTGTTCTGTGAACCACCCAGGGACCTCTGGGTATAGGGCGATAAGTAAGTAAGTAAGTAAGCAAGCAAGCAAGCAATCAATCAATCAATCAATCAATATACAACACAAAACTATGTTGTCTACTCAAAATTAAGTCCAGCTAAATTCTGAAGGACTTACTCCCTGGAAAGTATTGTAGAATTTATATCTTTATATCTTAGACCTGGGATGCTAGATGCCCCGCCAAAGCAGCAGTTTGTGCAAAGTTCACATGGAAGAGACAAAGTATGGTACACAAAACTTATCTGGTGGGAATGAGTTCAAACAGAGATTTCACACTGTGCTATCTGCATGGATCTTGTGGAGGAATTGATCGTGTCCTTATTCTTTTATAGAAATTGGTTTCAAAGATCTCAGACCTAAGCAAATACTGATAAATTATAGAAATATATCTGCCTGCCTTTAGTATTACAACCCTTATATGGATGATCTCTGCATTAAAAGAGACAAAACTAGCTTGTAAATTATCTGCACAAATAAGTTTATCCATTAATTTTCTGGACACAAACCAACCAGTATTTGATCTCTTTGATGACGTATACAAGAATCAAACTTCAAGTCTCATTCCAAATGCAAATCCTGATTCTGCAAAGCATCTATCCTAAAAACAAACCATACTTTTCATAGCAAATTTTATACAGCACACAAATGATATGCAAGTACTGTTATTCCATATGTTACTGGATAATATTAAATGCTGTTTCAGCCAAGCCTCCAAAGGACTGATTTAGTGAAATTCATACAGATGAAAAAAGTTTGAATACCACCAAAGCGTTTCCTCCAGTTTTATCAAAAAGTCAACTAATAACAAAAAGCAACAAAATCATCTAGCTAATTTCAGTGCTGTAATTCTTTTAAGAACAACTAAGTACTTTCCTCATTTTTTTCTGGAGCTGAAAAGTGAGTTGATTTAGATCAAAATAGTGAAGATCCGTATATTCCACTGATTATACTTACCGGTGGACATAATGCAGCTGATGTACAGAATCAATTGCTACTACCATTTCAGCCAAATAAAAGCGAGCCATTTCTTCAGGTAACCGGTCCTCAAACTTACTAAGCAAGGTAAGCAGATCACCACCCACATAATAATCCATTACCAGGTACTAGGAAAAAAGAAAACAGAAGGCACTTATAACAAATTTAGAAAGGCAAATATGCGAAAAGCACAACAGAACTAGGGCAGGAAATACCAGTGCTGCGACAGTAATTGTGCTTTTCCTATTGCAGAACTACTGCATTCTATTCTATAGTAGAAAGAGGGTATTTTAAGTTATGTAATGCTGGGGCAATCTTGAAACTGTATTGCTATGGCAGCAGTGTCTCTTATGGAACTGCAGCATTTTGTTCTCTTACCAATTGCAAGGGAACACACCAGCCACATACTTTAAACATATGATGTGTATGCACCTTTAGTGTTGCAGCTCGAGTCCTCTGAAATCAGTTACCAGTTGAAATTAGACAAGCCACCTAGTGGCTTGATCCTTAGGCAGCTACTTAAGAAGCTTCTGTTTAAGAAGTCTTATCCAGAAGTAGGACCTAGTCAATTTATGAAATATTAAGGGTATGATTCTAAAAATGGTTTTATTGCTTTTAGAGTCCTTAGGAACAGCTTAATTTTTTTCAGAGCATATATATTTTGTTTTGAGTTACTCTGATAGCTTCTGGCTTTGAAGCAGCTTATAAATCTGTAAAATAAATAAAGTTAAAAAATGAAGGAATTTTAAAGAGCACATTGAAGTAACACTCACTAAATAGTTTTCGTCCTGAAAGGCATAGTGCAATGTTGTAATCCATTGGTTATCTCCGTTCACTAACACATCCCTCTCTTCTCGAAAACAAGCTGTCTGGAGGGTAGAAAAATAATATTTTAGGTACTATTTTGAATAATGAAACAAATATGTTTAGACAGATGCTTAGAAACACTGTAGGATTACAAGGAAGTCATCTCTCCTGCAGCCAAGAGTAATGATCTGATTACTAAGAGGTTGTATTAATCTTTAGTACCAATGCAGATTCAATTTTTCTCCATCTAAAATGGGGGAGGGAGCCATGGCCCTCCAGATGTTGTTGTATTCCCATGAGCCCCAGCCAGTGTTGCAAAAGGTCAGGGATGATGGGGGTTGTAGTCCACCAACACCTGGAGGAACACACTTTCCCCAACCCTGAACTAAGCCATCACTTAACCACAGCAAAGTTGCGCTAACCAAAGGTAAGCAATTTGGGGTTGGCTATGAGTAATATCACAACTTTGTTTACTTCTCACCTGCTGACAGTTAAGGTGGCTTTCAATTATGATAAGGTGGGATCCCTGAATGATTACTATTAAAGTTACTGTATACAGACATGTACAAATATGAAACCAGCAGTATAATGAGAATGCTCAAGTTTTTTATACTCTTTGTACAACATTAAGATCCATGCTGAGTCAAAAGAAAAATCTAACTAGTCCAGTAACCTACTTTCCACAGGAGCCAACCAGATTCTTTCAAGGGAGCCCACAACCAAGCTGTGAGAAGGCAATTGCTCTCCCATAGCACGCCCTCTCTCAGCAACTAGTATTTAGTTGCACAAATACGGAGTTTCCATCAACAGCCAATGATAGACCCATGCTTCATGAAATATAACAGCTTTAACTCCCCAGAAATATATCCAACTTGTGGAAGTAAAGTTGCCTTTTTCAAACATCAACCCATCAACCAACAGCCCTCTACCATGGCATGCTGCCTTTGAAACTGGGGAAATTGTGATACTGCATGGGTGGCAGCTGCTCAAAGTTGTTTGTGTTTTTTAAAAAGCAAGTTAACAATTCAACAGAGCAAAAACAAATAAATTTTGAAAGCCCAATACTGTAGTACAATGTTTACTCAGCCGAGGGATGCAATCCTAAAGACTCCTCATAGGCATAAGGCACAGACGAACAGAATGTGACTTACTGCCAAGTAAACAGTCGTTGGATTGCACTGCAACTAGCTCTTCGGATCCTGACCTTTGGCATGCAATACCCAAAAGGCTAAACTTGCTCCATCCAGTTGTTTCAGGCTTCTATTTTTAACTAGAAGCAAAAGCAGTATTTTTTTTCTAAAATAATACTAACTACCATTCAGAGTTGTGGAATGAACTACAGTATACATGAGGGAATTGAGCTGCATTTTTGCATCCCACTGTTTATATTTGGATGGAGTCTAAATATCTAAACTGCCAATTTTCATTAGTTGTAGAATCTACCATGGTCTGGAAGGCATGCCATTCCACATGTTAAAACTTTGTGTATGTGTGTGTAGCTATAGAGTATGTGTTTTCTTCATGTGTGTTTTTATCCAAGCTCCCCGCAAGTAGGCATTTTAATCGTGGCATTTTATTATAAAAATATCATGCATATTATTACTTGCATCTAAAAAATATTAGCAGTGCTTTTTGAGTTACCGGCTTCATTGGCAGGTCACAGCAAACTAGTTAATGGTCTACTGTGAACCTGCAAATGGCTCCTAATTCACTCATCACCAAGTGTGTGGGAGAAACAAATGGCAACCCCTAGTTTAGCACTATGTCCAAACTGTGGATTGTGGTTATTTCAGTACAAACAAACTGCTGGGTGAAGCCATGGTTTGTACTTGGCCATTGCTGGCATGCTGCCCCAAGAATACTGCCCTTGAACTCTCAGGCTGAGAAACATTCCCCAACATTAAGCAAGGGGAGGATCCAAGCAGGAATAGTATCTACATCCACAGTTAAATATAGTTCACCATGATGTGGCAATGAGGCCACTAGGTCCTCATTATTATTTAAACTCGGAGGTATTTTAGATTTCAAAAATTTAACAATTGTGGTATGTAAAAAATAAAGCTAAATAGAGATAGTTTTCTAAGAGAATGTATCATAACAGAGTTGGTTTGAAAACAACCTTCCCCTTAAACTAAGGCTATTTATAGCCTATGAACTATTTTCTCTATGCAAGCTTCTCTTCCCACAAGTTCTGCTGGTTGGAATTCTTGACATCCATTGCATCTTGAGAGAAACTAACTATAGTTTCCCTCTCTCCTTCTGCTATCCAATGCCTGGACATTGTAATGGTAGAACACATGCTTTTACATCTGATGTTTACTTCCTGGCATTTCCAGTTAAAGAATAAGCTGGATGGGAAAAAGGTTCTGCCTGAGAAAGCTGTTACTAGCCAGAAAAGAAAATATTTGACTAGTCTGATGCAGTCTAAGACAACTGTATATGCACATATGTTGATATCATTTGGTTATGGAACAAGGGAGATACTGGAATTATAAGTGTGACACTCAGGTTTTAAATTCCTTTTTTACTTATAATATGCAAATAATAAATGCTATTCATAAAGTATAAGGAGTTTCCATCAACCATTACTAATATCTGTCACCTAAGGATCAAAATCCAAATAGACCACAAAATACTACTGGTACATTGATATAAATAAGGATCTGTACACAGGGGTGAACACTTGGGCACTATAGACATATCTCAATCCAGTAATATGACCAAAGTGAACAGACCTATATGCTTAATGCTTAGATCCAGTCACAGAAACTCTTGGGCACATACAGATTATGGCATATTGTTCCCAGCAAGGGACCTATGCCTGGAAGTTTGGTTCTGCAAACAGAACTAGATTATTTCTAAACACAGAACTGTGTCCAAATTGCCTAGTAGCTTTTAAGGTACTCTGTAAACACATTTTTGGGTTTCTCCGGTTGCAGAATCCATATCAAAACATCTTAGCAGACAAAAATCTGTATTTTAAAAGTTAGACGTCAAAACTTGAAGGAAATATCTTAAATCATTTTTGCAAGCAGGGTAATATTAAGGATACAAAGAAGAAGGAGTTTTGGAAATGGAAATGTTTTAGATTGGGCATTATTTCCCAAAATGTTCTGTGTTTATAAATAATCTAGTTCTGCATTTATTTCATGATATTTTATTTCAATAATGGAAGCCAAAACTAATAATCTTAACAGAAGCTTGAGTATACATTTCTTGAGAGTCTTACCTCAGCTCTTTTCAGCATCTCCCATTTATTTAATATTTTCATGGCAAATACCTTATCTGCGTTTTTCAATTTTACTACTGCAACCTGAAAAGATAAAATTTGTTTTTAATATATCTATATCTATATCTATATCTATAGTGTGTTCATAATATACCAATACATTTCCAGTGCAGTTCATTTTCACACAATCTTACTGCAAATAATGGTTGCATAACTTCAAATTTTACTGAAGAAATTTGGACCAACAGATGTTTAGATTTCACATATGCTGCAGTACCAAGTACTTAATGACATAACCACAACAGCTATCACTCTCGAGGCATCATACAAAGTGGAAGAGGGATTAGAACAACAGCAATTATGATACAGGATCCAACAATTACAAAAAAATAGCAGCAACAGATTTAAAATGCAAGAAAAGTAAAAACGTGTTTAAAAACTACAGAAACAGACGAATGATAACAGGAAATTTTAAAAGCAGCAGATTTTTGCCTGCCTGGGGAGTGTATTTCATAGATACAGAAGCATCACTGAGATAATTTACTACATTAAGAAGTGACCTCTTCCCACCTGCATAATGAAACAGGATATGTAATTCTATTGTCTCAGTTATCATCTCAATCTGCATAATAAAAAAGAAAGACCTTCAGTACGTTACCTGGGTAACCACTGCATCATGGCTCCTCCTTGTGCCATTGAGGTGACAGCAGAAGCCCAGGGGCCTGTGAGAGGAGTCCATGCTGTGGCTTGTTCCTATGCCAACACTGCTCCAGTTTCTAGAACAAGTCACAGCATGGACCACTCCCATATATAGCCAGAGGTTTCTGATGTGACCTTCATGGTGTGAGAAACCACCACACTTGAAGCAGTTCCCAGGCCATGAATGCAAGGCTAGTTCTAAACAAGTTTTCCCTAACCCACAAGACGGGACCCTGTGAACACCAAATTCCTGATTCTATAACACTTACTTTTATGTTATATCTGTTTTTATGATACTTTTTAAGGTTTGATGCTGCTTAAAGATTTTTAAGTTTGAAGTTGTTCAGAAAAGCTGTTAAATAAATAAATAAATAGAATTCTATTCAACTTGTAGAAAACATAAAACGAGAACTCAAAAGCCTAATCACAGCTTGTCACATAGCAGTAGGAGTACGCCACACCCAAAATGAAAATACTCAGTGATGAATGCATTTTAAATAGTCACATTCCATACTGCCATCACTCGGGAAGGAAACTCCCAATCAATTTAAAAAATATTAACAATTATTTTTGTTTCTACCTGTTTACACATCGGTACTCTGTGACAAAGATTTGTATCTGATTTTTCCCTTTGGGCTATCGACAAAAATAAAATAAGGCTGAACCTTGCCCTCTTGTCTATCTATCTATAAACTTCCATTCTTGGTGTGATCCAATGAATTTGTGGGACTAATGCTGCAGCAGATGACAGCTTGATGAAAGTCTCTTTCATGAGCCCAAGCAAAGTCTCAAGCTAATACACCAATGCTGAATTCTTATAAAAGTATAAAGCAGGAAACATGAAAACTTGGATGGAATAGTTATTAGTTCCCAGAATTGCTATGGTATAATAATTAAGTCTGACCTCTTCCACAATCCTACACTTGTAAAAATAAAATAGAACCCAGGAATATATAAAAATGAAGGGACAGATTTTTTTTTTTAATTTAAACTTTGTTTTGAATGTTTGTGCCTACCACTAGTAATAGTTAAATGTACTTCTCATATAGTATACCTGGTACAGATTTTATAAGACTACTTTTTCTTAAGTGTTTTACTGATCAGAACTAAAGTGTTCTCATCTAAAAATCTAAAAACTTCTCTAGAGGTCACCATAGCAATTTATTAGGGCACAGTTAAGGTGAAAGTAATCCTCAGAAGAAGATTATTTTCTTTTCATAGTTTATGTTATGGCACAGTTAAAAGTAATGTTGGTTGTACATGAATTTTCCCCGTTTACTGTTTTGTGTACATTTACAAAACATAGAGATGGACACATCAGTTAATTTTCATACCACTTTGTATGTGTTCACAAATTCTGGAGTAATCTGCTAAAAACAATCACATTTAAACACATATTTTATATCAATGTATGTGATAAATACATGTGATCAATGTATGTGACGCGGGTGGCGCTGTGGGTAAAACCTCAGCACCTAGGACTTGCCGATCGCATGGTCGGCGGTTCGAATCCCAGCGGCGGGGTGAGCTCCCGTCGTTTGGTCCCAGCTCCTGCCCACCTAGCAGTTCGAAAGCACCCTTAAGTGCAAGTAGATAAATAGGTACCGCTTTATAGCGGGAAGGTAAACAGCGTTTCCGTGTGCTGCTCTGGTGCCGGTTCGCCGGAGCAGGTTCGTCACGCTGGCCACGTGACCCGGAAGTGTCTGCGGACAGCGCTGGCTCCCGGCCTCTAGAGTGAGATGAGCGCACAACCCTAGAGTCTGTCAAGATTGGCCCGTACAGGCAGGGGTACTTTTACCTTTATGTGATAAAATGTATGTTACATTGTGAAAGACGTGCTGGACTAGCTAAACTGACAAGAGGTCCTGAAACCTTCTTAACTTAAGCCATTCTGGAAGCAATACTAAACTGACACTCTCAGGCTGCATGAAATTTGGTTCAGAATTACTGGTAACAATGAATTTGACTTAGGAAGCAGGAGCTGGCTATGGTACTGTGTGCTCTTCCCCTAACCTCTCTCCTCCTAAACATAAGTACACTACGTGATCCTGCCAACTAACCAGAGATCACTCTTAATCCAGCATTTGAACTCAGAATGTGAAACTGGTTTTAAATCCTGTTTAAAAAAATTAAGAACGATGAACTTATTTCCACCTATTCCTTCCTTTGTAAATTCATTAACTGGCTAACCTACCTCTTATTTTACTCCCAAACTGGGAGGCACAAGAGGACTGTGGAAATTTGCAAGCTTTCTGGTCCGGCCAGGCAATGGTCCAATCCATACCTTCCTCTTATTTTCTCTCAAAAGTATGGAGCAACGTCTGGCAAGCAGACAAGGCAGATTCTAACTTAGCAAAATCCTTGGTGAAATCCAAGGTTCAAATTAAAGTTCTTTATACATGAGATTCAAGATAAAGCAAGCAAGAAAAACAGGAGGTTGTTTTAAAATGAAAATAAACAGCATCTTATAACTAGCTCTTATACTTGAAACAGATACTAAAGTTATTTTTAATAAGTTACATATGAACTGTAAGATACTTCAACACGCCAATCACAAGCAAGCAGGCAAAGCTTCCCCAAGTAAAACAAAGAAAAGGCTATTTCTGAAAATGATCTACAGTAGTTTTATTTTGTGTTCTAGGAGGGCAAAGACAAAAAAGAGGGAAGCAAGTGATCAATCAGACAGGGTGCAATTCTTTTCAGGTTTCACTAGTGATGTGAGGTTTTCAGAAAATTTAAATTGGAACATTTTCAGTTTGCATCAGAAAATTGTCTTATTGCTTAGAGAACAGCCAATTTTGCATGTTTTTTTTACTTATGCAAGGGGCACGGGTGGCGCTGTGGGTTAAACCACAGAGCCTAGGACTTGCCCATCAAAAGGTTGGCAGTTCAAATCCCCGCAAAAGGGTGAGCTCCCATTGCTCAGTCCCTGCTCCTGCCAACCTAGCAGTTCGAAAGCATGTCAAAGTGCAAGTAGATAAATAGGTACCGCTCCAGCAGGAAGGTAAACGGAATTTCCGTGCGCTGCTCTGGTTCCCCAGAAGTGGCTTAGTCATGCTGGCCACATGACCCGGAAGCTGTACGCTGGCTCCCTCGGCCAATAAAGCAAGATGAGCACCGCAACCCCAGAGTCGGTCACGACTGGACCTAATGGTCAGGGGTCCCTTTACCTTTACCTTTACTTATGCATTTAGTGAACAAAGCTAAAAACTTTGAAACTATCAAGCTTGCCTAATAATTATTTGCATCAATTCATTATTAGTAATGAATTTATGAAAAGGAAAGATTTCTGTGGAAAAATAAAAGCACTGGAATGTTTTCTCCTTTCTTCGTGAAGACATTTTTATTGTAATTTTAACAGTTTTTTTATTTCAACAGTGCTGTGGCTTTATGGGAACCTAAAAGGCAACAGGCAAATGGCAACATGGGTAAACAAAGAAAGAAAACAAGCAGAAATGAGAATGACAATGGAAAAGCAATTCAAAATAGTCTGACTTAAATCCAAATTTATAGTGCAAGGATAAAACTCTTCTTGTTCTAAAAGTGGTTTAAAGTGAGAATGTCCTAATATGTCAGAATGGACTGATTTAAATCACCAAAAATAATAATTAAATATTTAGACTTAAGTTTTTCTGCATTTTCAGAACAAAAGTACATACCAATTGGTTGCTACAACAATTAAAAAGCATACTGATATGCAACTAAATAAAGCATTAGAACCACAATCCAAAATGTCTGGTTATGCAACCCACATGCCTTTTACATTACACACAATCTGCTTATAGACAAAGGAGGACAAGTGGGAAATTAATAAACTTCTGTTTGCCTCTATGTACATTTACCATGATAATTGCTAAGATCACGTACTTAGAAACAAGGAACACAATACAGTATGAGATAAGGGAGCTGGATTGTTGGCTAAAGACCCATAACTTTCCAGAAACAAGAGTAGTACGGTAATTATTGGACAAAAATTCTTATTTTTTTCGTGTGCAGGATTTAATTAAATGTGCCTGCTAAGATGGTTACAAACTGGAGTTTTTCAGGAAAGTAGAGAATATAAATTTCAAGTACATACAATCTAGTGGGATCCAATGGGCAGAATTATTTTCATTGCAGGTGCTATGGGAACATATTCTTATGCTCACTTCTCCCAACACAAATCGATTCTCATTTCTGGCCAAAATTCTTGGAAAGCTAAAGAAATAAGCTGAGGGATCAATCATATTGGCTAGGATCCTCCGCATCTCCCTTCTATCAATCTACTCTCAAGTGCTGGCAGAAGATTTTAAATAATTATACCACTTTAAATTCTATACACAAAATACACAAAATCAGATGAGGGGGTGGGGATTGCCCAATACTGACTTGTACTATGAAGCATTCCAATTCCGCCAACTTTGTTTCATGATTTAAAAATCTTGTAAACATCGGACCACACTGTAGAAGGTATTGCTGAACCAAGGTCCACACCTTTTTGGAATGAGAACATGGCAGTACTACGAAAAATCACTTTATTCTCAACACCTTTCAAACATGGGGTGTCTCCCATCTGCTCCTCATTATTTCAAGCTTAGAGATTTTTATAAGAATAATATGCCGGTCGCCCAGGAACAGCTCTGGGTGGACCTGAGATGCTTGGGTCTGGGCCTCACAAGGTTTGAGGCCATTTTGCTAATACAGTAGAGGGCAATCTGGGAAAGGACTGTTGGCTAATATATATAGGGCACTGACAGACACTACTGACGGGCCCCTAACAGAATTGAAAAGTACATGGGAAAAGGAGCTTGGAAACAAGACTGAGGATACACACACACACACACACACACACACACACACACACACTTACTTCACAACCTTCAAAAGCTCTCTAACCAGCAGTTAAACAGCAAAGAGAAACAAAATCAAAGTGACAATTACACTATTTCATCCCTTCTCTGCAAAAGTCTGGTCACTGATTTATTAAATCTGAAAATTTAATATTTTTAAGTGTATTTTTCCTCCATGAACAGCCTGCTAAAAATGCTTGGTATGTGCTGATATAAACATTTTGGTTTTAGTCTGAAAGGAGAAAGAAGCCAAAATCCTTCTTCCAACTGTTTTCCATATTTCCCACAAACAGTAATGCTTCCTGGCTTGCTGTCAAACTCTTTCTGCCTCTTCACAAGGTTTGGTCTCTCATGTACTTGTACATCAACACATTGCCGTTCCTTCTTCAATTATTTTAATGGATGCAGCTATCTGGAGAAAAAAATTTTTGCTAACAGATTCCTACTGCTTCTTGGATAAGCAATAGTTTAAAAAGAAACACACTGGAGGAAGTAGGAATGTTAGTCATTTTGTGCTCATTTGGCTTTTAAGGGCAGCACACATCTGAATTTCATAAAATCAAAGAATTGTAGACTTGGAAGGGACCCAGAGGGTCATCTAGTCCAACATTCAGATTCGCATAAATAATCCACGTCTTGGAATAAAGTGACACTGAGATGAAACAGCCACACCCAATTCTTCATTCTAAATTAAGAAAAGCCTGGACTCCTTGTAGTATACCCCAGGGATTTCCCCTGTAAACTATCCCAAGTTATGCAGACTGAAGGTCTGATACCAAGGAACTGTAATTAACTCCTCTCGTCTTGCAGTCTCTTGTTCCAGCAAGAAGCCTTTGCAAAGCAGAGGGATTTCGTGTAAACCACCATCTCATCCCTCAATGACACCCCTCCTCCTCTCCACCCTGTCCCACATCTGCAAGAAGATCTTAATTTGGTCTGGAAGACTACAGTACTTGAAAAGCCTGTATTGGCTTAAGGCTCCCTATACTACATAGAGCTCAGGATCATGCTGCCTAAGGGTTAGAAATTATCAGCAGATATAATACTCTCCTGTGAAATGTTGCTATTCTCTTTAGCTCCCCTAAAAATTACACACTTTCCAAAAAGGAATATTAGAGTTCAATTTTGCAATAGACTAAATTTCAGTGACAACTGCAATTATCCGGAATAATTGGTTAAACCTTGTCCAAACCCTTCAGAGTATAGAGACAGAAAATTTCATCCAGAAGCAGGCATGCTCAGTCTGGTTCATTTACTTTATGACGGAGATGTTATCTGTACTAACAAGTCCAACACATGTACACAAAAGGGAAGTTAGGGTTCAAACAAATGCCACATCTCACTGAAACACATCACAAATTTTATATTTTGTGAAGTACTTCTTTTGTCTGCCCTGACTCTACTTCCAATCCAGCTCTAAAAAAATGAGAAAGGACAAAACCTTTCTCTCTACGTATTCTCTCCATCTAATGTTTCTGTAAACTTCTATTATGTATTATTTCTAAGACAAACAAACCCCCCCCCAAACATGGACTTGCATCATAAGGAGGGTGTTCCAACTTCATGAAGGTTTTGTTTGTCCTTTCTGTACCTTTTCCTGCTCAAGGATATTCTTTTTGAGATGAGGCAACCAGAATTGTACACAGCATTTTCAACACAGCCATACCATATACATCTTTTAGGGTACTTGTTAGCCCCACTCCCCCTTTCTTAAGCCCAAACATGGGATTTTCGTTGTTCACAGATGCTGCACACTTAGTTGACATTTTAATGGATCTATTAATCATTACCATACTGAAATTTTAGTGTTGTATGGGTACTACCAAACCAGTGAAACACCAGCTCAGACTGAGCCTGCTCCCCTAAAAGGAAGTGGCAGTAGTGCCAAAGAACTTGCTAGCAGCCACAGCAGAAGTACCAGTTACCACAGGAACCCAGGCCAGCAGCGCTGTACCAACCAAGTTGCAGGGAGCCAAACAAAATGCCATTGCAATAGGAATGGCGCAGTGTCCGAGTCCAGAACAAAATGATGCTTCATGGGAGCATGTACAGCTTTCACTGACCTACTTCTAGCAAAGAGACCAATGTTAGCCTCAAGAGACAAAGACTGAATTGGGAACATCTCCCCCCCCCCCCCATAAACATAGAAGGCAGGAGGAGGGTGCTGGCAGAAATCATGCAGAGAATGAGCAGGAAGCTGAAGGGGCTGCAGAAACAAGAACAAGGACTTAGCCACCCCGGGTAACCTACTCAGTCTGCCTCATGTGTCATCCACAAACATGGGAACCTCACAGTTCACACCTACTTCCAGATGATTTCTGCAAGTAGCATCAGTGTTAATCTAGAACAGGGTGATCCAACCCATGGCTCACAAGCCACCTGAGGCCCATGAGGCTTTTTTGGCAGCCCTTGGCAAGAAAACAACACATTAAAACCTTAAAAAATTGTGGTTTTCTCATGCGTTGTTAACAAAAGCACATACATCTGTTTGTGTACTAAATTTGTTTAATAATTAAATATATTGAATCTATTGTGTGTTTTATGTATTTAATTAAGTATATAAATTGTGTATATTAAGTATATTGCAAACGCTTTAATTAATGATATGTAAATTTAATTCAGTGTGTGGCCTGCGGGTTCTGTGATGAAGTACTCTTGCAACCCGCCTGGTATGAAAAGTTGGACTGCCATGATCTAGAACCCGGGAGAACCTACTGCTTACTTACATCCATTGCAAGAACTCTCTTTTTACACCTATCCCACTAAACAGACTTAAGAAACCGCAAAGCAAAGGTCTTTCCAGATCATTCTTCCTTCCAGTACTGTGACCATATAGTGATAGCTTTAGAAAGATTGTACAAAATGTTCAGCCCACAAATCCTTAAATATGCAAAGCAAAGCAAATAAATAAACAAACAAACAAACAAATAAAGGGACATTAGTAATGAGGTCCCAATGCCCCTACAAAAAAAAGTGCAGAAAACCAACAAACTGTGGAATGAATTGAATTCAAGTGCCCAACAGTGCATACAATGCATTTCCACATCAAAAAAGCTTAGAAGTATATCCTGTGATTTAGTTGTACATATGATTCTTCCACAGGCCCATTCAACATCTAAATAACTCTTACCTCCCCAAAGGCTCCTCGGCCAATCACCTTCAAGATTTCAAAGTCTTCTTTATGTAGTCGCATCTGTTTCACTTTAGACGTGAAAGGCTTGGCTGGAAGAAAGGAAAATATCAATCATTTTAGGCAGAGTTTTTAATATATTAAAAACCTGTATACAACTAACATTTAAGAATGAGTGGTATAATCCATTATCTACCAAAAACTAATCAAAATTATCAGGATTTGACAACATGTGCACAGTAGACATCATTCTAAATACATACAGCAAGTATTTGAAATACCTCCATGGTATTTACATATTACCGTCTGCAGAAATTTTTGAAGTTAAAATCTTATTGAGCTTTTTTTTTGGGGGGGGAACTAAGTTGTTGAGCCCCCCCCCCCATTTTTTGGGCCAAAGTTGCAGAGGTTTTTTTGCAAAATCACAAATAAATTAGATGTTTTTGAGCTATTTATTAGGAAAATCAGCAAAAACGATGCTGCCCGACATCAGTTGCCATATGTTCCCGGACATTTAGCTGATTTCTGGCTGGATTCTGCTTTCGACTGTGGTATTCCAGCTGTGCCCAGGAAATTCTGGACATATGGCACCCTTAAGCTAGAAGGTTGTTCATCTATCCATATCAAAATGGGAGCAATCTACAGTTATTTAAAGTTTAAAATTAAATAAATAGGATTGGGAAATACTATCATGAATTTCCATATTGTAGCTATTTGATACCTTAAAGAGCTACGCAAAAGAATAGACTCTGGAAAGGAACTGTGGTTTGTCATGTGGGGATTGCGGAAAACTTCACCTGTCAATTTTTTCTCTTTTTTTCTGGCTCTCTTTTCCTCTGGTCATTCTACAGAACTCACAAAACACAAAGGCTGAGAAAACAGAACTGACAGTCTAAACCAAATGGACAGTCTGTGATAAATTGTCATGAGATAGAAGAGGTAACTCATTATAAACACATTTCAGCTATAACCTTAAGAGGAGTCCAATTGGAGGGTTATGGGCAGAGCCCTTCATATTAGTTGTCCACTGAACTCAAAATTTTCCCACCAGCTCTCAGCCATTTGAACACTAGAGGAAAGAGCCATAGCTCAGTGGTGGTGTATCTGCTTTGCATACAAAGAGTCCCAGGCTCAATCCCTGCCATCTCCAGGTCGGGCTGGGAATGTCCCCCACATGGAAGCCACTGCCTATCAGTGGAAGCAATACTGAGCTAGATAGACTAGTTGCCTGACTCAGTATGAGACAGCTTCCTGATTTTGAGAACCCAGAAATGCTCCTGCAAGTTATCCTTGTGCCAAGGTTTTATTAAGCACCTGAGCAATTTAAGCACCTTGTGGGCTGTGGTAGAGCCATCTGCTTTGCATGTGAAAGGTTCCATCTTCAGTATCCGCATATAGGTTTGGAATAGGCTCATATGTGAAACCTTTGAGAGTTGCTGCCATTGTTGATACTACTGACCTACATGGGCTCATAGTCTAAGTGTAAGGCAGCTTCCTACATTCTTAAGAAACAGGGTGTAAGAAAAAGTATACTTTCAAGGAAAATGTACATATCAAAAATATAGGAGTCAATCTGAATTTATGATGCAAGTTTCTTAATTTTGATATTTTAGACTACTCCTCTAACCCACTGATCTCTTTGTGTCTCTCTGATGCCTATTACCCTTCCCTCTCTTTATTTGATATTAGATTCCTCATGTCTCTACTTCTCCTTAGATTTAACCAAGTAATTGACAATCTAAGCTACATACTGCTTGTATAATGTTTCTTTTGGTTTTTTTTAACTGCAACTTTTTTTTCATTCTAAACTTTGGTTTGTTGTTTGGCTATTAATTCCCCCTTATATGAATGGTGCACCATGACTCTTAGCTAAAGATCTCAAACACGTGTTGGTGGAGTGTACATTCATGTGTATGTGCAGGCGAGGTCATGCATTAATAAGAAGCTGTCGTGGGAATACTTGAAAAATAAGCACGGGTAAAAGTAGGGGGGGGGAGTAACTTCTAAAATATGCCTGTACTACATCTGATGATTTATGATATCACTACATCTTTAATAATGTTTAGAATACTTTTCATGACTAAGAAAATAGTTAAGGAACTATGTGACCATAGGGTTCCATAAAGACAGATAGTGCAAGAATAATTAATTCCCTGGGCCATTTATTTTTGAACAGCTCTAACTTGAGAGGTCAATTTGCTGTATCATCAACATCATCATAATTTCTCTGTATGTAAACATCTGCAGTCTTTGCAGCAGCAAAATCATTAAGAAAAAAACTCAGTGGCCAAACTATGAAGATGTTCTCTCACAGCAGTTTCATTGCTTGGTCAGCGAAGAGGTCTGAGCAAGCAGCTACTGCTTACTGGATAAGAACATAAGAAAAATTCTGCTGGGTCAGACCAATGATCAACCTAGCACATCATTTCTAATATTAACTATGCAGATACTTTTAAGACTCCCACAAGCAGATTGTGAAAGCAACTGTCCTTGTCATTTTGCTTCCTTTATCACCACTGAACATAAACAAAGCTTCTATCATGTCACCTCTCACTCACCTTTTCTTTGAATCAAAAAGCCCAAATGCAACCTTTCGTTACATTGGCAAACTGGAATCTTGTGCAGATGAAACAAGCAGAAGAGCACAACATTGACCTCTAATGAAATTTGCTGCCCTGCCACAAAAGAGTTCCAATCATTGCCCACCCAGTTTAAAATTAAACTAGGAGCATTTCTAAAGTGAATCTACTTCCTAATATAAGGATATTTAACCAAATCCTGTGGACTAACACATTAACTTTTCAATCAAAATGAGTGTTGTACAGGCTACTACAGAGGATGTTGACATGGGACTCCATCTTATCAAGTTCACACACATTACTGCCTCCCACAAAACCAGCAGGACTTAGAATTCTGGCTCTCCGTGACTGATTCTGGAAGAAGATCAGAAGGGCAGTGCTATAGGGCTTACTGGCTCTGGAAATATGATGTGGGAGGATCAGAACTAGGGGAAACAGAGCAGACAAGCAGGGATCAGGTAAACATAGAATTTGGACTGAACATTCTTAGTGCATACAGCAGGCTTAGCTTACAGAAGGGATAGAACAGGAAAAAATTCCACAAACGCAGAGACCGAGAACCACAAGATGAGATGCAATTAAGAAAAACTCCTGTCATGTGCTGTTGACCAGCCTGTCAGCAATCTCTTTCTACTTAAGAGGGGGCAGGACTATAGTTCAATGTTCCAGCACATGCTTTGCAGGGAGATGTGCACAGGTTCCATTCCTGACATCTTGAAAATGATCAGATAGAAGGTGTCAGAGAAGGTAAAGGTAAAGGTACCCCTGCCCGTACGGGCCAGTCTTGACAGACTCTGGGGTTGTGCGCCCATCTCACTTAAGAGGCCAGGGGCCAGCGCTGTCCGGAGACACTTCCGGGTCACGTGGCCAGCGTGACATCGCTGCTCTGGTGAGCCAGAGCCGCACACGGAAACGCCGTTTACCTTCCCGCTGGTAAGCGGTCCCTATTTATCTACTTGCACCCGGAGGTGCTTTCGAACTGCTAGGTTGGCAGGCGCTGGGACCGAGCAGCGGGAGCGCACCCCGCCGCAGGGATTCGAACCGCCGACCTTTCGATCGGCAAGTCCTAGGCGCTGAGGCTTTAACCCACAGCGCCACCTGTCAGAGAAGACATCTACGTAAAGCCTCAAAGGGTTGCTGGCAGTTAGACTAGACTAGACAGAAAAATGATCTGACCTTTTAAGGTAGATTCCTGTGTTCTTTTTACAGGGCAGAGAGAGTCAAGAACAGCCAGATGAGTCCAGTTTGTGTTTAACTGTCAGTCAAAAACATAGGAAGGAGGACTGGTTTCTGTCATATAATGGAACATACATCAAACCCATTCATGACTGCGCTCTGGACAAAACACACTGAAAAGTGTGCCTTGCAAAAAGTAATTCACAGTGGGAAAGTGACCAAATAAAAATGGCCCCCAGGCTCTTCTGATTTGGACTCTGAAGCCAACACAGCAAGGCATGATGCTGTTACACAGGAAATCTACAAAATACTGCTGCAGTGCAGATGGATGATGGCAGCAATGTGCAAGAGGAATTACGCTGTGCAACCCTTCCTTCTTAATATAGGCATAGAAAAAGTCCAGAGAATGAAGGGAAGGATAGACACACATACACTATAACAGAATACGGACTCCAAAAACGGTCAAAACAACAGCCGGGGGGAGAGGGGGGAGCGACACAGAAATTTGGTTTGCAAGTCTGAGCTATCAAAGCCAAAACAGGGAAGAAAAACAAAAGATGGAATGAAGAAGAGTGAATCAACCCTTCACACACAAGCACACATATATTCTAAAGGCACTTAAAAAAAGAAGACTGCAACTGCCTGCCAATTTTCTGTCTAGCAGATGAGGGAAAACCCTATAGTCTGCAGGAATGGCAGCTGGGTAACAGAATGTTATTTACACCAAGGTTAAAAAAGAAAGAAAAAGCCACAAACATCTCTCTCAATTTTAACAGTTATTACTCTGTTTTCACTCTTTAGAATCATTCTTCACATACTTTTCCTGACAAACAGAAAAGTGCCAACATCTGGAAGTAAAGCTGAAAAAGATCTGGCATTTCCTGAAAATATAAAGTACACCCACAGGTTCCTGCCCTTTAATAGTATAGTTACGAAAATAATATTCTTACTCCTAATCATGCACAAAAATGTAACACATTTCTAGCTAGGTCAATTGGAGATCACCCAAACATCATTGGCTACACCCTATTCCACCCTAGGATGGATAATTTAAATTTTTTGTTAAACAATCAGTTTTTAAAAATTTAAAATTGAGTTATTTCAGTTAAACCAGATATTTTTCAAAAAATAAATGAAATGAAATAAAATTGTAAAGACTACATTTCTGGCCTACCCTCATGTAGCTTGTGTTTAAGATACTCATATCCTGCTTCAAAGTCCTGATGGTCTCTCAGAGTGGTTTACAAAAAGGTTATTGCAATAAAAACCATATTCAACCCTGGTATCAGAAAAAGAAATAATGTGGTGACCTATGGTACAATAGTTCAGGTGACATTTCCTGCCCTCATCCTTCTGCCATCACCTACTAGGCCCTGAAGCTCACTGATGATCTATGAGGCAAGGGAGTGGGGTTGAGAACTTTTATCTCATTCCACCCATGACAAAAGCAATCCTTCCCTTGCTGGCAGTTACGAGGCAACAGCCCCCATGGATATGAGACAGAGCAATTTGCTTTTACTCAGCCTGTAATGGAATAAAGTCTTCTTTTGCTGACAGCAATTTTAAAAGATGGACCATTCATTCATCATACTGGGGACTCCGGATCCAGTCTTTACCTATGTCGCAAGATTCAGGTAGGTAACCATGTTGGTCTGACACAGTCTAAATAAATAAATAAATATTTTTGAAAAATAAAAATAGCCTAAAGGTAAAGGTAAAGGGACCCCTGACCATTAGGTCCAGTCGTGACCGACTCTGGGGTTGCAGCGCTCATCTCGCTTTATTGCCCGAGGGAGCCGGTGTACAGCTTCCAGGTCATGTGGCCAGCATGACTAAGCTGCTTCTGGCGAACCAGAGCAGTGCATGGAAACGCCGTCTTAAAAAGGTAAAGAGACCCCTGACAGTTAAGTCCAGTCGTGAATGACTCTGGGGTTGCAGTGATCATCTCGCTTTACTGGCCGAGGGAGCTGGCGTTTGTCCACAGACAGTTTTTCCGGGTCATGTGGCCAGCATGACTAAGCCGCTTCTGGCAAACCAGAGCAGCGCACGGAAACACCATTTACCTTCCCGCCAGAGTGGTACCTATTTATCTACTTGCACTTTGACGTGCTTTTGAACTGCTAGGTTGGCAGGAGCTGGGACTGAGCAACGGGAGCTCACCCCATCATGGGGATTTGAACCTCCGACCTTCCAATAGGCAAGCCCTAGGCTCAGTGGTTCAGACCACAGCGCCACCCGCGAAAGCTCATACCTAGAATAAACTTAGTTGGTCTCTAAGGTGCTACTAGACTATTTTTAAATTTTTTGAATTTTTTAAATTTTTAATTCATTTTACCTATGTTGGTTTGACAGAAAATTAACTTTTAATTTATTTTATATGCACCATTACATTCACAACCTCTCCCCCTCCCCATCGCTTTGATTTAAATCAATACATCCTGCTCCACTCTTGACCCCAATAAGCAACACATTTAAGGTCAGAATGAGAAATCAGATGATTTTATCTGTGAGTGATAAACTACCAGCGTAAAGGACACCAAGCAAATTGCTATTGTACAACAAACAATATGCAGTGTAATCCTATGTATACTCAGAAACAGTCTCAGTTCAACTAAACTTCCAGGTAAGCGTGAAATAACTGCAGCCTTAGGGTTGTATCCAATAGTCCACATGCTTAGTTCCGCTGGTGCAACGGGACTTCTGTTTCCTCATGTCCCCCTGCATGTTTCCTAAATTGCTCCAGAGGGTTCCCCAATCCTCTGGAGCTGATTTTTAGAGTGCAAATAAGGCTGGAGGAGATGGGAGAGAAAGAGAAAGTTCCCTCGTGAACACAGAGGTTTGTTGCAAAAGCAGAACTGCAGCATTGGATGCCACCATGAAAACCCCAGTTTCCTCCAAGGATCCCAAGACTGTCATTTAGCCTACCAAAAGTCTTAGGACACAGGTAACCTTAGACAGGAACTTGGTCAAGGCCACCTAACAAGTGTCACAGCTAAGCAAGGATTTGAACCAGATTCTCCCATATTGAAACAACAGTTTAATCGCCATGCCACACTGTCTGTGATATGTATCCAACAATGCTGAGGCTATTTCTGCTATTATAGGATCCTTTACCAAAAGAAGTAAAATAAAAGCCATTACTACTTAAGAAACAGAACCTAAAATTAACTCACTTTACATATTTAATTGAAAACAGTCAAATTCACTCTATCAGGGTGCACAGAATACATACCATTATCTACAGTCTATTGCTTGGTAGTTGCTGGGATTTTTGCAAATAACACTGATTTGTTGGGCTGAACCAACAAATTACTTATGTTAGCTAAATAAGAGTACACAGTCAGAGGCAGTTAACACAAATTTGTTGTGTCTTAATAGTTAAGAGATCTGAGTATGCCACTCTTTGTAAATTTAACACACATGGTGAATTCTATATTTTAAAAGTACAGTGGTACCTCGGGTTAAGTACTTAATTCGTTCCGGGGGTCCATACTTAACCTGAAACTGTTCTTAACCTGAAGCACCACTATAGCTAATGGGGCTTCCTGCTGCCGCCGCGCCGCCGGAGCACAATTTCTGTTCTCACCCTGAAGCAAATTTCTTAACCTGAAGCACTATTTCTGGGCTAGCGGAGTCTGTAACCTGAAGCGTATGTAACCTGGAGCATATGTAACCTGAGGTACCACTGTAGTTCACTCAGTGCTGAATTCAGTCCACTCCTACACTATATCTAGACTTATTTCACATATGCTCAGTTTTTGAATATTTGGGTACAGTTAAATCTACCGTGCAATTAGGCTGGAAGCATATTTTAAATTCCTAAGCAACTGCAAAAAAAATCTTTGGAACTATGCAGGAACAAGCTGTTTGTTGCTTTAAATTAGTGATGAAAAGTAGCTGTGTAGTCTGAATTTCGTACAAGTCCCAGTGGGTTGTGTGTCACAGAGAAGCAAAAGCAGCACTTCTTTAGAACCAACATACCATTTTAATGCTTTCCTAGAAAGATCTACAGAAGAATAACATCCAAACTCTTATTGGTATTGGGCTTCAGATCCACCCAGAAACAAGTTGGTTTCTAATCTTCTGGTGTGCTCCAGTTCCGTGTGACTGGGCCATCTTCAGATGCCTCGCAGAAGCCAGCTATGGAGAGTGAAGTGGCAAGTCACCACCTCATGGTTGTAGATTATGGTTGGGGAACCTGTAACCCTCCAAACCCTCCAAACTACCATGAGTCCCAGGTAGCATGACCAGCAGTTGGGGGGTGATGGGAGCTGGAGTTCAAAAAACATTAAGAGGGCCACAAGTTTTTCAACCCTACTTTATATTCTGGGAACTTTTCTCATGCCCAATCATAATTTACCCAAAAGTCGAGGGACTTTCCAATACATAGTGAAAAAACCACACAAACTCATGTTAGCACAGGACAAGTATTATACGTAAAATAGGAGGTCAAGAGCTATTTTCCAGGTAAATAAAGCTTGTATTCTTCACATATACACATGTCTCATAGTGCAAAATCCTATGAAGTCTACCACATTGGGGGCGGGAGAGAGACAGACACACACACACACACAGACAGGCTTTGCATTTGCCGAATATGGTATTTTCTTTGTCATCAACAGTTTCCATATACAGACTGCCTTCTTATGAAACAGAATAGACACCAGTTTATCCTGCCAATTATGCTCTTCTTTTATATTATATTTTTATATTAGGCCTTCATTTACTTTTATTCTTGTTCAATAAAATCTAGCACTGAAGCTACTGCAGAACATCCTATAGTTGCGGCTGCTTAGTGTAAAACGAGGTGGATCCACCCATCAGGATCAAGCACTGCTAATGTACACTTTCTCAAACACTTTGAATCACACTGTCCTTCTATGAAGCTTATTTTGCAGTCTGAATGCTCTAAAATTCTAAGCATTATCTTCCAGCCAGGTCTGCAATCTTTTAGAGTTTCTGCAGCATTCAACAACCATTCATCTGAGAAAGCACATTCATCTTTTCCCCCAGGACAATATTTTCTCCCAACCTATACACCATCTATATAGCTCTACCCTTTTGGCTGGGATATCTCTCGTTACTCACAGCTCAAATGAACTCTCAGTGCTTTGGAAATGTGTATCTGAGAAGACCAGCGTGTGTTTTTTCTGGGGTACTTAAGGGTACACAGTACTGCCCCCTCAAAATGTTAAAAGTGTGGCACTTACTGTAAGAACTTTATGGTCAGTACTAGCACCCTTTTTTCTACAAAAAAAAGCACTCAAGAAGACAATTACCAAAAGATCTATTTCTCTTCTGCCAAGTGATTTGCTACACCAGGAGACACAATGTATCATTCATTCCCACCCACCCACCAAGTCAACCACTAGAGCAGGAAGAGTAACTCATTGCCTTTCCTAGGAGAAATTAGTTATACTGTAGGCAGTTCCTAGCCTGCAAAAGCTGAATACATGCAACATATCAGGAGTGCAGCCTAGAAATGTCACCCACATGTCATTCACTATCATGAGATAACAAGTTTTCTTGCTGTGGGATTACTTGCATATATACAAGGCCTGCAAAAATACTTTCCTATAGTCTTTCATTGTTGAATACAATCACTCCTATTTCAAACAAAGTAGCCCATGTTTTTAAATGTTACTAAATAAATGTAATTGCAATATTGTTCTTCTGAAAAGAAAACTAAAACAATCTTCTTCCTTTATAGTAAATAAGACATATTAATGGAAGTCAAAATATATTTCTGGCACCAAGTTATGATTTTCTTGTTTACTTTTGGTTGGTTGGGTTTTCTGGATGGTCTTTTAGCTTCTATTGTTTTATGATTATTGTGTTTTACTTTTATTCTTTTACTGCTGATGATCTGTTTAGATGAGGGGTGGCTTAGACATTTTTGAAATAAAGAAAGCTTCATTATGTTTGTTTGTGCTCACTCCGAGGTAAGTATGTATAGGATTCCCACCTTTACTGCAAGATTAATACTCTCACTTAACTCAAAGGGACTTTTTCAATGGCTAATGTGCATGGATTAAACATTTAAGTATTTCCTCCAACATTTTTACTTTTTCATAACAAAAAAGTATTCACCTTAGTTAAAAAAATAATTTTAATGATATATTATGATTACAATTATTAGCTCTACACTAAGAACAGGAATAGTTTAACCTATACTGTATTACACAACTTAAATATTAATAAACATAAAATGAAATCCACATCTCATTATTTGAATTAATAATACCACTTTATGCCCACAGACTCTGAGGAGCCTCAAGGATTATGCAGTCTAAAACTGTGCAATGAATCTGTACACCTATGCGAACTCCCTATATTATACATGGCATTGCTTCTGAAGTAGTCTTGCAGAAAAGCTATCAAAGACGAAAAGCCAAGTGCTGACGATTCATCAAGCTGCTCTTCACATCTGGTAAATTTGCAAAGCTCAATGGCGTTTAGTGCTCTTGCCTTCTTTCATGTGCATATGAATATGCCTGATTTTCAGGAACCAAGAAGAGAATAGTAAAGCCCCATTTTACTCAAAGCACTCAACTCATAGATATTACTACTCCTATTCCAACTCTGACTACTTTATTACCCACCCTTCACCCTAAGGTCCCAGGAGGGGTTACAACATTAAAACACAACATTAACAACAGTTTAAAACACCTTACAATCATAAAAAATAATAGGGTGAGTCATAAATGAATGGACAGAACTGAGAAAGACACTTCAGTTTAGATAACCACACCCTTTCAGACTTATAGACTACTGGTACTTAGTCTACTGAATATGTACTTAAGGCCTGAAAGATTTTGCAAAAATCGTGGGTGCTCAATGGAAACAAAGATATTGATGCTGAAGAACTGTGTGGTGAACTTACAGCAATAGCTTGAAGACTTTCAAAGTCTATGCTACCATAAGGAGTACCTCTCTTCATACTACAGCAAAAACTCCTGGATAATGTGCCTAATGTTTCTATTGCTCTCAGGCAGAACTTTCCAAACTTCTCATGTTGGTGACACACTTTTTAGACATGCATAATTTCATGACACAGTAATTCAGTTTTACTAGCAAACTGGAGGTTAAACAAACCCCTTCCCGGGCCCGGAAGGAGAGCAGGGAGAGTTCACACAACACACCTACATACTGCAGCCAACACACTAATGTGTTGCAACACACAGCTGGGAAGCCCTGCTCTGAGGATCCTTCTCAAACTTCCACTGTCAGTGGCAAGTGGTGATCGTAATTTCTCAAAGCTCAAACCTATAAAAACTTACATATTGTCAACCATGTTGTAAAGGAGACTAGTTGGCAAACTGACAGCTATATCCAATTGATATATGCCCAATCATCAGCAATTGACCTGAAGGAATTGGTTACAAAATGTGCCAAGGAAAAGACATGCAGAGATTTTGATTTTCCTGAAATTGAATCTTTTAAGAAACTTAAATTTTAACATCGCAATTCACAAGATTATTCAAAATGATTTGTGTGCTAAAACATTTTTGTATTTGAGAAAGATAATCAAAGATTGTTGCATTACTTATTCTTGCAATTTAAAATAAATTTAGCAATTTAAAGTTTTGTGCTTTTCATTTTTTCTACAAGACACCTGTTTTTGAACAATAGCAATTGGTGAGGGGGTGCAAGTACAGAGGTGAATTTAGGGCAGCTTGGTTGGTTTCACCGCACTGGGTGCCGAGCTCAGGGGGTACCACAGGGCGTTGCAACTATGACATTGAGCAGAAAGGAAGGCAAGAGGCTTTTGGCGGAGTGGGGTGGGGTATTAGCTTCACATAGGACACCACTGACATTTGAAAGACAAAGTGCACCCCTGCAAGTAGTTAGGCTTGCCCAGGGTACAAAATAGCCTGGCAGGAGCACAGTATACTATACTAGTCTCCAAACTAACAAAGTTATTTCATTGCTTCAGATAGAAATGGTATATTAAAATGATCTGAAGAAATATCAGAGATGGTGGGGAAGCAAAATATATGCTTTAAGCATAGGTTCCAATCTGTCCTCTTTCCAACATCTACAAACTTAACCTAAACTTTTATTTTATTTATTTGAACATTTATAGACCATAAAAATATCCAAGCAGATAACACTACAGATGAATACATAAGTACATGGAACCATATACCATGAAACGTTTCGGTTTTCAAATGCCATAAAGCCGGAAGTAAGTGCCTCAGTTTTCGAACGCGCCTCAGAAGTCGAACTGGAAATGCGGCTTCTGTTTTGAGTTTTCCGTATTGAAGCTTCCAGCTTGAGGCTTCCGGTTTTTAAATGTTTTGGAACTCAAACTGTCTTCCGGAACGGATTACGTTCGAAAACCAAGGTACCATTGTAAAAACAATACTAAACAGCATGTGGAATTCCTTTTGTATGTCAGCCATAGGCAAAACTAGTAACAGTTTATTTTAAATATGTGTTCTTAATCTTCTGGGTAAGTCTACATCTGAACCAAATAGCCGCTTGAGATCAAGGTGGCGTCTGTCAAACTAATTGTAAATAAGCTTTTGCTCCACTACTCTACAGAGTCAGATCTAAAAACAGGAGCACAGAGAATCCTATACAAAGAAAGAAAGAAAGAAAGAAAGAAAGAAAGAAAGAAAGAAAGAAAGAAGGCTACACTAGCTTGCTACAGACAAAAAAGTGGTCCATGCACTGATTTCTGACAGTATATTCAGCAGCAGAAATGAACACAATTTTCTCACCAAAGACTCCTGTTATGTATTAATTTATATACTACCGTATTTTTTCGCCCTATAGTACGCACTTTTCCCCCTCCAAAAATGAATGGGAAATGTGTGTGCGTCCTATGGGGCGAATGCAGGCTTTTGCTGAAGCCTGGAGAGTGAGAGGGGTCGGTGCGCACCGACCCCTCTCGCTCTCCAGGAACCTATCCGCAAGCTTTGCAAGCCCGGCGGGAGTTCCTGCAGTCTCGCAAGGCTTGCGGGCAGCAGCCTGCAGCCCGAAGCACGGGGCACCCTCCGGAGGGCGCCGCGTGCTTCGCGCAGGTGTCCGCAAGCTTTCCGAGCCCGGCAGGAGTTGCCACCGGGCTCGTAAGGCTTGCGGGCAGCAGCCTGTTCTGGGGGCTGGGGGGGGAAATAAATTATTTTTATTCATTTCCCCCCCAAAAGAACAGGGTGCATCCTATGGTCTGGTGCGCCCTATAGGGCGAAAAATACGGTACTTAAGCCAAAATCGGCTTTACAAAATATGAAAACCAACTATGCAACACTGTTAAAATACACCATAATTAAAAAACACTCCTTAACTATAATACACAATAAAATAGTCATGTTAATAAGCAGCTATAAGATAAGAGCTGAAGTTCTATGAATCGGTAACTAAATAAGATGAATAGGAATAAAATGATAGTTCTCGTAACAGAGGGATATAAGAAGTCGGGTCAAACCCAAATCATAATTGGGATCTGGGGTTTTAAACATTTTAATATATAGAGGCCTGGTAGATCAAACCAAAGGCCTATTTAGCCCAGTAGTCTGTTCTCACAGTAACCAACCAGATGTCTATGCAATGCCTACAAACAGCACACATGATCTCAATAGGACTTTTCCACCATGATCCCCAGCAACTGGCATTCCGAAACATACTGCCTCTGATACTTGGGGCAATAGAGGCATCATTACTAGTAGCCACTGATTCAGCAGGGCTTTTCTTAACAATTTCAGAAAAATGCACATGTATAATATATTCACTGAAGGTTGGCTTGGCTCAGTCCCAGTTAGCAAACATACTGATGCACTCTTAAATGACTCACCAGTAATGGAAAAACTGGCCAAAAGGGAGTTACAGTATTCAATTCTCAGAGTCATGTGAGTAAATGTTAGTTGTTCTGAAGCAAATAAGGGTGTTCCCTGTGTAAACTGAACTACTGGAAAAACATTTCTACACAAAAGCAAAAACTGACCATGGAGAAATTAGGTCATCATTAAAATGGCACCATCTTTTTCTATGGAACGTATTTCAAAGTTATTCCAAAAATGATTTTTTGTTCAGTTGCACACCTGATTTGGAAATTAAATATTACTGACATTTTCTGAACATTCACATATATATTGGGTTCAATAGCACTGAGGGTAGTTTTAGAGCTGTACAACAATGGCTACATTGTACCACTTAAAACTGAACTTTGGAGTTACATCTCACCTTGGTTAGCTGCATGACTAACAGTTCCAAGACATAATCATATATTATGTCTAAAATAGTCTCTATGCAGCACTCCGCTGTGTAGCATCATGCAAGCTGCTTTGAAAAGACAGGAGCTGTATGGCAGCAGTGCCAGATGGACCACTGAGAATACACTGCGTTCCTCCAGGCTTGATGAACTGAAACTCAGATGGAAAGTAAAACTACTTGCTTCTTTTCTTTGCCATTACTTATCTGAGTGGTTCACAATCACATCAGAAAAAGAAAGGCAGGATTCGAAGCCTAATAAAATGAAAGGCTTTACAAAGGGTCAGTGGCAGGTCACAACTCTCTCTCTTCTAAACACAAAAGGCCACATATACAATTTTCAATTAGAGCAGACCAATAATAGTCTAGAGTTGCTATCTCCCGAACACAAGATATTAGCAGAATTTACCTGCATCCTTCAAACCACCAGTATACTCTGTCAAAACCATTTTGAAGTGTTTACTCAGAAAGCTACAGTGAGCTCAATAGGACTTACTACTAATAGGTACCACTACAGCAAGAAGGTAAAAGGTGTTTCTCTGAGCTCTGACTTCCATAATGGTATCCCATTGCACCAGAAGCGGTTTAGTCATGCTGGCCACATGACCCTGAAAGCTGTCTGTGGACAAACGCCAGTACCTCAGTCTGAAAGTGGAGATGAGCACAGCACCCCATAGTTGATTTTGAGTGGACTTAACCATCCAGGGTTCCTTTACCTTTACTGCTAATTATGAGTACATAATCCTTAGACTGACAATTCTCTATTTAACTCTGTGTGTGTGTGTGTGTGTGTGTGTGTGCACGCGCGCGAACACTTGCATAATTTTTTATCATTTTCTATTTACACACAGAGAACTATGTTTTGGGCAGCCAACAGAAACACTGCAACTAAATGCTTAATATATCTACAACTTTTCTTATAAAGTGTTTAGATGAAACCTACAACTTTAGTCTTAAACACAGAGAACAATACACCTCTAAACCAACAGAAATGGCCCATTCTATAATGTATGTTTTAAAGAGTATTTTAAATAACACACATCACACTACATGAAATCTCAAGGTTTATTAAACAGTCTATCTAGATCTTTAAGTGTTCTACATAAAAATTAAACCACACATTAATCTTTCTATAACATGTACAAATAGGCAGAAAATGAGGATGGTAACATGTTGCCCAACAGTGGCTTCACCTGTCAGCCTCGTGGATCCGTGAGGGTATCCTATGCCAAGCTCTCAGAGACTGCTAAGCTCTTTCTACCAAATGTAAGTCAATAAGGTGCCCTTTTATATTTGCTGGTGCCTTCCCAGCATTTCTCACTTTGCACTGGGAGAGGATGAAGCATGGTAATCTGGGGTAGACATTATTGTTGGCATCCATCTGTCTCAAGAGACAATGGAGTGCACCTCTAGGGATGAAGACAAACCACAATGTTAGCAGCACCAAAACGACCTCCCCAGGGCACAAGTCTGAGTGGTGTTTATGGAGGGCCTGGGCCGCCCAGATGCCATCCCGCCCCCTCGGTCTTTGGATTTTGCCCTTCTGTTTCCCATAGATTAACAGTGATTTACTATTAGAAGTTAGAGATATAGCATATATGACCAAATTAATGAGCAAAGCAGGTGATATCCACTTTACAAGAATAGTTAAAACTCATTTTCAATGAAGTATTGAAGTTAAGGTTCAAGATGGTGCTAGGAATTACCGTATTTTTCGCCCTATAGGACGCACCGTCCCATAAGGCGCACCTAGTTTTTTTGGGGGGAAATAAAGGGAAAAAAATTATTCCCCCCCCAGGCGCGGGGTTGGGGCGGGGGAGGCCCGCCGGAGCTTCCCCTGACCCCAGCCCCCAAACAGGCAGCTCTCTGCAAGCCGTGGGAGCCCAGGGCTGGCTCCCGCCGCTTGCGGAGAGGTGCGCGAAGGCACCTCTCCGCAAGCAGCGGGAGCGCTCCCCCCGCTTGCGGAGAGGTGCGCGAAGCTTGGACGCGCTGAGCTCAGCGCGCCCAGGCTTAAGCATGCAGGCACCTCTCCGCAAGCGGCGGGAGCGCTCCCCCCGCTTGCGGAGAGGTGCGCGAAGCTTGGACGCGCTGAGCTCAGCGCGCCCAGGCTTCCGCATGCAGGCACCTCTCCGCAAACGGCGGGAGCGCTCCCCCCGCTTGCGGAGAGGTGCGCGAAGCTTGGAGAGCGAGAGGGGTCTGTGCGCACCGACCCCTCTCGCTCTCCAGGCTTCAGCGAAAGCCTGCATTCGCCCCATAGGACGCACACACATTTCCCCTTCATTTTTTGAGGGGAAAAAGTGCGTCCTATAGGGCGAAAAATACGGAGGATCCTAAAATACTTAAATGTTACATTACCAGAGATATTGGAATCATATGGTTCACATTGTAAATGGATTAATTTATTGTTTTACCTAAACTAATAATGGATTCTTTTGTCTTTTCTTTTTACTGTAGAAAATTGTATAATAGTGTCAATGGATTCTGTTTAATAATCAGGCCTTGTTGACCTGAAAACAAAAATGAGCAATGTCGAACAGAAGGATACAGATGGGGTAAGGATTAAAGATTTAGGAAGCAGTTGCCACTATTTCCCAGACAACTTCCTAAATCCTTAGATACCCTCCAATCTACAATCCTGAAAATCTCCCAAAGGATGTTTATGAAATCTGGTGCAAGTATAAAACCTGCTTCTATCAGATTGCCTTGTGCAGACTTAACTCTGTTGTGATTTAGGCTACTTATCTGGTAGAAAATTCCATTTGAGCTCCATGGAATTTACCTTTTTATGTGGTTATATCAGGTTTGGTCATTTTAACTTTAAACTATAAACCTCCCTATAAATCTATGAGGAACAGAAGGGCAAAATCCCATTAAACCAAAAACCAGTTCACGCCTATATATCTACTCAAAGGTAGAGTCCCATGGAGTTCAAATGGGCTTACTCAAAGGTAAATGGAAACAGATAAATAGGTTTTACAGAACAAACTTGCAAAGTCAACTCTTGGTCTCCATCATGAATGTTCTCTGTCTTACTCTCTGATCTGACATAGCAAAGTTGCAATTTCTTATGGCTGCCATTTATGCATGACAAGTGGGATGATTCTTACCTTTTTTTCTTTGAACAGACCCTCTACAATTTTCAAAACAATTATTTTGATACCCCTTCATTTCCAAGGGTGGGATTCTCACTATGTAGTCTAGGAACAAACACAAGCCCCAAATTCATTTTGCTCATCCAGAACTAGCTGTACAGTTCTTTGGATCTCAGCTTTTGTATATCAAGTAGAATTATGATATGACATTTACATCCTCTGTCAATTTACTTGCATTCATTAGATCATAAAGATGTAAGCTAAGCCTGACATTCATGTGAGTTTAATAGCACCTATATTTTGAGAGGATTTGTAAATACCTGTAGCAATTATTATTGTTGTTGTTGTTGTTACTATTATTTGCTAGTTTTAAACAAAGTTACATTGAAAAAGCAAGGAATGCTGTACATATATTATGTCGGATATAACCTGACGAAATGAAATTACAAACAAGTTTTTTCAAAGTTTAGTCTACAAAGGCATTGCTGCAAACAGTAAACAAAATTCAGATGAGGGAAGTGGGAGCCACAACAAAATGGCGGAGTATAACCTGACCCACTATAAAGACCCACTCCAGCATATTTTAAGCTGAAAGTAACTGAAGCAGAGCAATATATCCCTCCAGTTTTCCTATTTCCATTTCCAACCGAGACTCAACAGTTCATGACTACCAAGAATACTCCATTCTCTTTGTGCTGGTTTTCTCTCCCTCTCCTTAGTTTAAGATTAGTTCTGCAAACACTGCAGTTTTCCCAAGCATTGTTTCTCAGTGGCCCCATTTTAGCTCCAATACATTCAGCCCAAAACACTTGATAAAGGAATCTGGCTGTCCAATTTATAATCTAGTTAATCCTCATTGACAATAATCCTTCACCTCCTCTTGCAGTCCTCAAATTAACAAGCAAAGCTGTTTATTGTAATATATATACCGTATTTTTCGCTCCATTGGACGCACCCGACCATAGGGCGCATCTAGTTTTTAGAGGAGGAAAGCAAGGAAAAAATATTCTGAATCAAATGTTGTATAAACTACTGTATTTAATAAACAACCGGTATATCAGAATCACATTACAGCCATGTAAAGTGAACAGCAGTCAACAATGGCATTAAGAACCATCATCACTGTCATTAACAAATGAAGAGATACTTTAAGGTTTGAGTACTCTTCTCGTCTTCTGTGAACCCCAAGAACTCATCACTGCTAGAGTCAGAATTTATGAAGCTCAGTTGCTCACAGTCACTGACATCACTTTCTTCGCTATCTTCATGTAAAATACCATCTTCATACCCATCCAAAGCATTGCTAATGCCACATTTTTTCCTCTCAATCCTCTTCTTCCCCTCTCTCAGCGAACAGCCTGCCAGCTGCTTGCAAACATTCCCTTTACTTGAATTACAGTCAAGAAACAGCCAAGCAGAGCTTCTCAGCGGCAGGCTTGGGAGGCTTTCCTTTTCCCCACTTTTTTCTCCCCCCCCCCCAAGCAGAACAGTCCCCTTTTCCAGCCTCCTCCTCTCCATCCCTTTCACCCAAACTCCTCAGGGGACGTCTACAATTTCTCCCCTTCACTGCTCCCTCTCCTTTGCCCTCTACCATGACTCTCCACTCATGGCAGCCTATGGTACCTCATCTCCCTTCACCCAGCTTCTTGGTCCCCCTCCTCTCCGTCCTCTTCCTCCCCTCTCTCAGTGAACAGCCTGCCCGCTGCTCCAAACCTTGAGGGGAAGGGCAGGCTGCTGGCAGAGCAGCACCCCCCACCCCCATTCAGCAGCCCAAGAGTGTGGGGCATGGGCGCACAGCCTGCCCACTGCTCCAAACCTTGAGGGGAAGGGCAGGCTGCTGGCAGAGCAGCACCCCCCACCCCCATTCAGCAGCCCAAGAGTGTGGGGCATGGGCGCACAGCCTGCCCACTGCTCCAAACCTTGAGGGGAAGGGCAGGCTGCTGGCAGAGCAGCACCCCCCACCCCCATTCAGCAGCCCAAGAGTGTGGGGCATGGGCGCACAGCCTGCCCACTGCTCCAAACCTTGAGGGGAAGGGCAGGCTGCTGGCAGAGCAGCACCCCCCACCCCCATTCAGCAGCCCAAGAGTGTGGGGCATGGGCGCACAGCCTGCCCACTGCTCCAAACCTTGAGGGGAAGGGCAGGCTGCTGGCAGAGCAGCACCCCCCACCCCCATTCAGCAGCCCAAGAGTGTGGGGCATGGGCGCACAGCCTGCCCACTGCTCCAAACCTTGAGGGGAAGGGCAGGCTGCTGGCAGAGCAGCACCCCCCAACCCCATTCAGCAGCCCAGAAGCGCGGGGGATGGGCGCACAGCCCTCCCCTTGCTCCAAAGCTTCCCGGGGCTGCAAAGGGAAGCCGAGGCTGCCGGCAGACAAGTGAGGCTCTCCCTACCTCCCCCATTCAGCAGCCCAGAAGCGCGGGGGATGGGCGCACAGCCCTCCCGTTCCTCCAAACCTTCCCGGGGCTGCAGGGGGAAGCCGAGGCTGCCGGCAGATGAGCGCGGCTCCCCCCCCCCCCCGCCCCCATTCAGCAGCCCAGGAGTGCGGGGCATGGGCGCACAGCCCTCCCCTTGCTCCAAACCTTCCCGGGGCTGCAGGGGGAAGCCGAGGCTGCCGGCAGGAGAGCGCGGCTCCCCCCCCCGCCCCCATTCAGCAGCCCAGGAGTGCGGGGCATGGGCGCACAGCCCTCCCCTTGCTCCAAACCTTCCCGGGGCTGCAGGGGGAAGCCGAGGCTGCCGGCAGGAGAGCGCGGCTCCCCCCCCCGCCCCCATTCAGCAGCCCAGGAGTGCGGGGCATGGGCGCACAGCCCTCCCCTTGCTCCAAACCTTCCCGGGGCTGCAGGGGGAAGCCGAGGCTGCCGGCAGGAGAGCGCGGCTCCCCCCCCCCATTCAGCAGCCCAGGAGCGCGGGGGATGGGCGCACAGCCCTCCCGTTCCTCCAAACCTTCCCGGGGCTGCAGGGGGAAGCCGAGGCTGCCGGCAGGAGAGCGCGGCTCCACCACCACTACCAAAGACCAGTCCAAGAGTGTGCCGCACTCGGCAATTTGGCTCCAGGGACCACACATTCGCTCCATAGGACGCACAGACATTTTCCCTTACTTTTTAAAAGTAAAAAAGTGCGTCCAATGGTGCGAAAAATACGGTATATATATATAGAGAGAGAGAGAGAGAGAGGAATGTGTTCTAGCTATGTTTATTGTGGTATCTCAGCATAATCCTCAAAACATCTAAACACAGAATGCCTATAACTGTAAACATATCAGAACGTGCTCGCTTAGTCCTTTCGGTTGGCCCACTTTTTTCTCTAGGAACCGAATAACGCTGTGAATATTAACAAAAATGTAGCACATTCAATGAGATACCTTGGACAAATCCATTTTGTCCTGTAAGGAATAGGTTGTTTGAGAAGAAACCGAAGCAGTGCAGAAATCTAGCAAGCTGATGTACAGCTGAGATCTGGAAACAACAACTATGTTATACATTTGGAGACAGGGGTCTAGAATTATGGATTTAGAGACAGATTTAGAGACAGATCTAGAATTTACAGCTTTACTTTCAGACTTTAAAGCAATTGCTTCCTCCAATAAGAGACCGTTCACTCTATAAATCCTGATGTGAAAGCAAGTACCTGTCAGGAATTTAGACAGCACCAGAGTGACAATCCTCCAGATCTAGTAAGACACAAGAGACTCCACAGTCAGTTGCCCTAGGGCTATAGGTTGAAATATAAAGGCTGCACAGATCCTTGAGAAATATTATTTTTTTCCTGTTCACTGTTAAGAACTAGATACCTAAGATGTAGCCAATGTGGCACCTTCTAGATGTTACTGACTACAACTTTCTTATTACAACAGGATTTTGGGAACTGACTTATTTTAATGGGCTTTTAATAGCTTTGAAAGGGCTGGTGCTATGCTGTTTTTTGTGTGTGGTTTTTTTGCAATTATCTGTATGTTTTTATATAGTGTGTGTGTGTGTGTGTGTGTGTGTGTATGTATCAGTGTTGTCTGCTCAAACCGTCTTGCTCCAGTGAGCAACCTGGCCACTGAATACTGCACCAGCTGAAGTTTCTGAACCATATTCCGAGGCAGCCCCATGTATAACACATTGCAGTAATCAAACCTAGAGGTTACCAGAGCATAGACAACAGAAATTAGGCTATCACTGTCCAGAAAGGGGTGCAGCTGGGTGACCAGCTGAAGTTGATGGAAGACCACCTGAGCCTCAATCTCATCCAATCCATTACCGAAGCAAGACCATGTTCCAGCACATCCACTGCCACAACTGTGTACTCCAAAACTCTGGATGGCCCCCATTCAGCAGTTTCATTCTTATGTTAAACAGCAGGGAGGGGGTTAAACTGTGAGTAAACACACACTGACAGCTCCACAGGGCTGAAGAGCACTCTCCAAGCATCACATTCTGAAGATGACCATCTAAGTAGGACTGAAACCACTGCAAAGCACTGCCACCTACCCTAACTCAGTCAGCTGCTCTAGAAGGATACCATGGTTGATGGTATCAAAAGCTACTGAAAAGTCGAGGTTTTTTCCCTTTTGGGAAGCAGACAGAGAACAGGTGGATGTAAAAGAGAGTGTAAGTTCAACTTTGACTTTGCCAGTTGTCTGAACTACAGGAAGGTGCCAGCAACTGCAAAGACTTCAGTATTCAAAGAACACTGGACCACAGACAATCCCTGCTCCTTGGCCATAGGACATTCCTCTTTGTGTGTGGTCGGAGGGTGGGGAGTATGATCAAGAACTGAACATTCCTGAATGCCACATATATTTTAAAAATATGTTGTAATATAGCAAAAGCAGAAAATTAGTAATTAGAAAAGCAGCCCAGGCCCACACTAAACTTGCTCTTGTAAAAGAGCTAGAAAACTTGTTATATGAAAATAATAAAATAATAAATAGCTTTACTACTTATTGAGAGTGTACTGTTTTCTCAGTTCCAATCCTTAAAGGAGAAAAAAAGATTAATCAGGGGAGGGGGTAGTATGTGTCCTTGCCAAAAGTATAAATAGCAGTAAGGAATGAAAGAGTCACTTTACCAAAGCCCATTACAAGAGAAAGACATTTCTCTGATCTTTCACAGCGTAGATGGGGTCTCAAATGCCAATCAGTCATTCCTAGCCTAAAGGAGAACAGGTGCTGTTCACATTCCGCACAAGGCAGGTAGAAAAGCAAAGGGACCTGCAGAGCCTCTAATGCTTGCAGAAGCATCTAAGCAGAGTATGGGTGCAAACAAATACTACAAGAGAATATAAAAAGGTCAGTGCACATTTAAAAACAGCTTTTTATAACTCTTTAATTCAAAGTAAATAAACCAAAAGACCCTCCTGATCAGGTATATTGTGGCAGGATTTAAAATCTCCATTTCATATTTAGAGCTGCTTCTCATTTCAAAATGGAATTTTCCTAGGAATCATGGTCAAAAATAGATGCAAAGTATCTACATACAACAATCCTCTTTAACTAGCACAATGACTGGACCTAGGAAATCATCAGATTCTGATCCTACTCAATTAACAGACCTTGAATCCAAGATGGCTGCATATATTGCTATTCATACTTTTGTTTCTTAAGACATAACTTGGGAGTATCTCTCAGCCCTGAAATTTTATCATGAGTAGATGTAATAAAAGCAGTCCTTTTAAAGACACATATCAGTCTATATAATCTAGACCAATCACAGCCAACAAACAAAAAATAACTCCTCCGTTTTATCCCGCTCCTGGTGACTTGGCAGAAAATGTCACGAAAGGAACAGTAATATTGTGAAACAGAGATACAAGGTTTTGGCCATTCTTTTGGATTTTGAATACAATATGGAGGCCCATGTGAGTTTGGTGGTGCTACAGAGAAGCTTGGTTCAGCATGTTTTTAATTTTGCTCTGACAGATGAGTATAGTGTTATGGCTGGGAACTGGTGAAAGCAACACTGGTTTAAGCAGCATCTTATTCAAAGTAGCAGCTGTACAGTAGTTCAGAATAGTTAAAATACCTTACTTTTACCTCTTTTTCACCTCTTATTGCTTCTCAATTATAGTGTTTTCTTCAGATTAGTGAGGACTCTTGTGGGAAAGTAAAAAGTAGAGACATCACCTTGCCAACAAAGGTCCGTATAGTAAAAGCTATGGTTTTCCCAGTAGTGATGTATGGAAGTGAGAGCTGGACCATAAAGAAGGCAGATCGCCGAAGAATTGATGCTTTTGAATTATGGTGCTGGAGGAGACTCTTGAGAGTCCCATGGACTGCAAGAAGAACAAACCGATCCATTCTTAAGGAAATCAGCCCTGAGTGCTCACTGGAAGGACAGATCGTGAAGCTGAGGCTCCAATACTTTGGCCAATTCATGAGAAGAGAAGACTCCCTGGAAAAGACCCTGATGTTGGGAAAGATGGAGGGCACAAGGAGAAGGGAACGACAGAGGACGAGATGGTCGGATAGTGTCTTCGAAGCTACAAACATGAGTCTGACCAAACTGCGGGAGGCAGTGGAAGACAGAAGTGCCTGGCGTGCTCTGATCCATGGGGTCACGAAGAGTCGGACACGACTAAACGACTAAACAACAACAACAACTTGTGGGAAGAACAAGCCAGTTGTTTTCTATACAGTGGTACCTCGGGTTACATACGCTTCAGGTTACATATGCTTCAGGTTACAGACTCCGCTAACCCAGAAATAGTACCTCGGGTTAAGAACTTTGCTTCAGGATGAGAACAGAAATTGTGCTCCAGCAGCGCGGCAGCAGCGGGAGGCCCCATTAGCTAAAATGATGCTTCAGGTTAAAAACAGTTTCAGGTTAAGAATGGACTTCCGGAACGAATTAAGTACTTAACCCGAGGTACCACTGTATTTGAAACTTTATAAGGTTCCAAGGCCCTTGGGTCTTTTGAGTTCCAGGGCAAGTGTCTGACTTGGTTCGAGGGCTGCCTTCCTCACCCAAGCCTATCAGGTATCTTTTCAGAAGGCAGAGGTAATTAACTGTTTCTGCATACTGAAAAGATATGCTACCCACTTTCGGAATCACTGTCAGAAACTCAGAAAACAGCTGCAAATGTCAAGTGCAGGTCACAGTGACCTGCAGGAGACCATTTCTCTTTATCTTCTTTCTCAGGACATGTCATTAGCAGCATGTCATTCCTTCTTCCTGTCTCACTGTCTTTGTACCCTAGCGTTAGCCCATTTATTCGCGTTATTTGCATTTGGATTTTTCCACCAGTTGCATTTAGGCTTCCACCTGCTGGTTCTCTACTGCCAACCTTCGCTTCATATAAGGTAACCTACCCATCACCTACCTCTATATTGTTATCTACAATAGGTACTGTTTAAATTTGTCATCATCACATCATTAGAGCTGAACGATATTTCAACTCATTGTCTGAAACTGGTATGAAGTTCAGGGGGCGATACCGGTTTCAGACTTTTTGAGCTGACAGTACATCACGGCTCCATGGTTGCCGCCAGCACACTGCGTTTCACTCCTGCCTGCCTGCACTGTGCTGTCAGAGGCCATGGAGCCATGATGTATTGCCAGCTCAAATTGCCTGCTCACCCATCTGCCTGCCTGCCTGCACATTAGTAAGCAGGGCGGGCTGCCTCCCCCCCCCCCTTCCTGGTCGATTGCTCCTCCTGAATGAATTCACTGCCATATGCTATGGTAGTACCTTCACAACCTTTGATGCAATAAGATTAAAAATGCCCGCTTGCCACCAGTATTGCATACTGAAAGAGAACGAAATACACTGGCACCTCAGGTTAAGAACTTAATTCGTTCTGGAGGTCTGTTCTTAACCTGAAACTGTTCTTAACCTGAAGCACCACTTTAGCTAATGGGGCCTCCTGCTGCCGCCGCGCCGCTGCTGCATGATTTCTGTTCTCATCCTGAAGCAAAGTTCTTAACCCGAGGTAATATTTCTGGGTTAGCGGAGTCTGTAACCTGAAGCGTCTGTAACCCGAAGTACCACTGTATAACAAAGCAAGTATCTACAAAACAGCTACAAGTTTAATCACTGTAACATGACTTGTCCTTCTGTAATATATATGTATTGTTTAAGGGTGCTGCTGCATCTAAAATCACTATTTTACCACAGCCCTGCCTACTCTGGACAGGAAACTCTGTCTACCCTGCAGAAGTACAAGTTATCATTTTGGAATATGGATCTGGTAAAGACAGATCAACCTGTTGCAATCTGGGGTTTTTTTATTTTAAAGAGTTCAATGTTAATAAATTATTTTAAGGTTTCCTTAAGGCTCAAAGTGGCACAAACAAATCAGTAGATTTCTTCAGTATGTTTTGCCCCTGCATATTTCATAAGCCTTTGTAACGTAAAACTTAGTTTACTATAAACACTGTAAACATCAGCAAAAGTACTGTGTAAGTTATAATGTCGACTATGTTATAGGCATGTTTCTGGGTCAACTCTACAACAAAAACTGCACTCAGGCTAGGATTTTGTCCCAGCCTGACTGCTGAAAGTATGCTAAACACTGCTTTAAAACTATTTTTAAGAAGACAGGAACAAGCTTTCAGAGTTCCATATACAATTTCATTCTATTCATAGGTTGTATTTTGCTTAAGCTTAGATAAATCTTTCTTCCTTTCATTAAGATTGCATCACTTTTGTTTTAATTTGTTATTTTACTGAACAGAGATATAAAAGGGCTAAGTCTTATAGACTGAAAAGCCATAGTAATGTTTTCTTTTTCAATGCAAACAATGAGTTTGTGAATCTGCATTGCTTTGGTAATATTCTGCACATACTACCATAGTATCTATTTTTGTTGAAGGCAGCTTTGTCAGTCAATAAATAGAAAGACAAGAATGAAGAATTTAAAAACACCTCACCATACGCTGGCCTCCTACACTGACTAAGGGATTATGAGGATAAAGCCAACTCACACCAGGAAAGAAGCAGCTTAACACAGTTGTATGCAAAACACATTTTTCCTGCCTTTTCATCAGCTCACATTTTAGATCTATCACTGTTAAAAGCAACTCACAGGCATGGCAAAATAATAATAAAAGGAAGTCCTCTCTATTGAATCTTGCCAGCCCTACAAACTCACTAGTCTTGTGTATTTTCAGATAAATCCACAAATCTATTAGACCGCCTTAACCACACACCTATGTTGCTTACTTAGGAGTAAGCCTCCCACTGAACTTTTTAAAAACATCCCTTCATGATCTCCTGGGGGCATTTTTTACTGGCTATGCCCAGTCATATGAATGGCTACTTACAAGCCCCCTAAAGAAAAATATAATACAAGAGATTAAGTTCATAAAAAAGGGAAGGCACAACAATGTTTAAAGATCAGAATGTAGATCCCAAATGGAACAGCGCTGGCAGGCTGGATACAGTCTTAGGCATCTGTGTTTATCACTTGGGCACTGAAATGCCTGCTGTAAAACGACTGCTAGGAAATAGAGGTTTTCCCAAAAGCTTGTTGGAGGTCCCAGCACAAAATTATCAGTGAGGACAAATAAGGTTCCTTGAAAGGCCACTTCTCCAGCATAGATACAGTCTCCTGACATGGCATACAGATGGAAAGGAAAGATTGAAATGATTCTAGGTCATTCTCTTGGCATGCCTGAGGCAAGAGTAGGTTGACACCCGCACATACTGAGAGTTCCCTCTAAAAGTGTTGTATAATCGAGGTGTTTATGGAAAACAATGACTCTCCTGAGCTGACTAATTCATGTGTAGAGAAAGTTGGAAACAGTACCTGTGAAGAATTTTCTCCTTCATACCTTTCAAAGAACTTAAACTGCTGAAATGCCTTTTGTCTTCAAAACTAAGTTCATTCAAGGTCCTCAAAATTCTTGGGCATTCTTTTTAAAAAGGCTATCTCCACCCTTTTCCTTTCTTTTGAGAACAAAGCTTTTGCTGCAATTTATCTGATGTTGCAAAAAACCCGAAAACCCTAGATTAAAATTTCCACATTCTTGTTTCAGGGAAGGGTCATAGAAAGATGTGATTACCCCACCCCCTCCCAAAAAAGTGGTAGTGATTTGAGGCAGAGGTGGAAGAGTATTATTTTGGAGCAAACATTATCACAAAGGTAACAGTCAAAGACTTGGGTGACATCCAATGATGGCTTCTCACCTACACAATGAAAAACTACTTGTGCAATGGGAATTTCTGTTTCTCTTTTCTCCCAACTTTGGAGTCACATGGGGGGCTGTGGGAGTCAGGAAATAAGGAATCCCTGCTGCACAAGCAGATGGGACGTGGGTGGGGCTGTAGTCTAAACCACAGAGCCTAGGGCTCCCCGATCAAAAGGTTGGCAGTTCGAATCCCCGCAACGGGGTGAGCTCCCATTGCTCAGTCCCTGCTCCTGCCAACCTAGCAGTTCGAAAGCACGTCAAAGTGCAAGTAAATAAATAGGTACCGCTCCGGCGGGAAGGTAAACGGCGTTTTCGTGCGCTGCTCTGGTTCGCCAGAAGCGGCTTAGTCATGCTGGCCACATGACCCAGAAGCTGTACACCGGCTCCCTCAGCTAGTAAAGTGAGATGAGTGCTGCAATCCCAGAGTCGTCTGGACCTAACGGATGCACTGCTTCCTCTACAAGGCACAAGGCTACCACCTTGCTAAACAGGAACATAGGAAACTCTCTTATACAAAGACCACTGATTCATCTAGCTTGATTTTGCCTAAACTGACTGCCTCTCAAGCAGGGAGTCTATCCCAGCCCAACCTGGAGATGCCAGAGATTGAACATGGGAACTTCTGTATGCAAAGCACATTTTCTACCACTGGGTTACAACACTTCCTATAGATCTAGACCCAGATCTAAGCAGGTCTGGGTCAAGTTAGTACAAGAATGGATGGATGGATGATTGCCTGGGAACCACAGGTTCCATTACAGCAGAAAGGAAGGATGTTAACGTAAGAAAAATTATGAAATAAATGCTACAACATTCTTTGATTTCAGTGATTTTTCAACACCAGATGTGGAAGTAAGCCTCAAACATAGTTGAATATATGTTTAAGAGAACACAAAGATACCTTGTTAGTGCTTTTGAAAATGAAACATGTTCCATTGCCTGCATGCATTCTCGTTAACAACAATGTGGGGAAGAAACTGAGTAGGAAAAAGTGACCTTACATAATCAAAAGACTTGCAACAATAGGACCAGGGACAATTAGTTTTGCCTTTTTCAACTAACCAATATTCAACCACCTCGAGCATTTGCTTGCTTGTGTTTGGCATCTGTTTTTTATTAACTCAATCACAATGCTAGGTAATGACAATTTTTAAGAAATGGAAAGCAAATTCAGTTTAGTCTCTGACCACCTTCAGCTCCTACCACCTCCATGTAGGAGATGGCCAAAGAAGTATGGCAGCCATTGTGGTGCAGGCTAGAGGGTTGAGCTAACTAGAACCAGAGAGACTGGAGCTCAAACGCCTGCTCAATCACAGAGTTCACTGGGTGATCTTATTTTTATTTATTTATTTAAATATTTTAAAACCACACCTTCGTATAAAATATCACAAGACAGTATATAACCTAAAAACACAATACTACAATATGTACAATAAGAACGTCAAACACATCAATAAAAACTTGTTGACAAAAAAAAAATCTCAGTATATTTTACTTAAAATATTGGACCTGTCTCTAACCTATCCTACCTCATAAGGTGGCTGTGAGTATAAAAGGAGAGAGTAAAGAACCATGCATGCTACTTTAAACTCCTTAGAGGAAAAGCAATAAAATAAATTATGGAAGCCCAAGTAGTGGAAAATGCATGCTCTGTAAGATTTTAAAAAAACAATTTGATGAATTTTTAAAATAAAGACAAAATACAAACATTGAACATACTGATACAAAAGGGAAGAAAGGGAAAACTAAAATGGTTAAGAAGGGAAGAAAATGGAAAATAATATCCTACATTAATTCATGTGATGCATCTTTCATAATCACAATCCAAGGCATCGAGAAACCATTTTATTTCTAATGGTTGTTAACTACCACAGGAGAGGTCAGAAAGCTTTCTCTATTGCTATTAATGCTTATTTTGGTGCTTCCTAATGGACTTCAGAATACTACTTACAGTGAAATCATATGTATATTTACTCTGAAATATTTCCCGTTGTTTTCATTCTTTTTACTCTTAGGAAAGTGTAGGCTAGATTGCAGAATAAATTTAGGACACTTCTGTGTTTTGATATGAAACCTTTGTGTTTTTATGGAAGGAGGTTGGTTTTGGGGAGGGGGTAGTTAAAGTGCATGGCCTGAGCAGTCTCTCAGCCACAGGATTTCCTGAGGTTTTGTTCTTTACCATACAGTCACATAATAGACTGTATGCAACTTCCTACTGCAAACCAAAAGGAGTTGACTAAGCTCAGAAATATTACATGACAAAAGGTTTGTATATCCTGATGACAGCATGAACAGTTCACACCTGGTACAAGCTCAATGGCACTTTTTAAAAGATTCAGTTTAACTCTCTTTTATAATGCCAATCCATCAGTAAACAGCAACTGCCTTCCAAATATTGCTATTCAACAAACTTTTACAGCATTGGAAAGGACTTTAATTTGTTTTGCGGTCTTAGCCATGTTACCACTGTATAGTATAATTTTAAGGAGATACTTGACATTGCTGATGTGTTTTAGAGATTTTGAGCGTTCAGGATAAGGTAACCTATTAACTTGCAAGCACTACAAAGTGTATTAGGCAACAAACCATAATAAATATTCAGAGGCAAAAATGTAGGGCATGATCCACTCGGGTGACTCTTTTTGCTCTTTCCCCTATTCTGCATACATTGCAGCATTTTTTTCTATGAACCCAGCCATCCCTTTCCTTTTCCAGGCACCAACCCATAAGTGTTTTTTTTACTCTAGAGCAGAAATAACTTTCAAGCCAGGGTCTGGGGACCAGAGGGATGACTGGATGTATCTATGGCAAGCACAAAGGAGTCTTGTTTAAGAGGAACAGGAAGCACAATGGAAACTAAATAAAAAATGGTAACAAGAAATAACAGGTCTACATAGCTTTAATCACTCAGGTAGATAGTGGCCCAAATCTAAACTATTAAATGACATTACATATACAAAATAAATTAAACAGCACTGACTTGCATATTGGTGCAATAACATCAAAATTAATTATTTGTTACTTGGTGAAGTTCTTGTTACAGTCTGATGAAAATTACATTTCTCACTAGTACATGCATTCAGTTTTACCAATAGAAGTTGGTTAAATAAAGCCATTATATTATTAAAGTGTCTCTCCACTTCTCTGTGATGAAAACAGCAACAACTCTCCAACCTTAATTAAGATCAAACAAAGTAATTAAAATACTGCTGAGGCCCAGATCCCCAACTCTCAGGTGTTTAATTACTGAACCCCTCTTCCATTTATCTAACTTAAAATTCAACATAAACAAAATTAAAATTTGATTTCTGAGAGACACGTATGTATTACACCACAATAGTAAAAGAGAATGCAGTTGAGATGCTCAAACCTTCTTATTAAGAGGGAAATTGCTATGTACCTGGACTGGTGAAGGTATGTTACCTATGGAGGAAATATGTGCTTTTTAATAATAAAGCCTGAGGGACATTCCTTATAAATATCCAAAAGCTGCTCTGCACTTTCATGTGTCTCAAGTCAAGGGCTAACCCAGTTTTTCAGGGCTCTAGGAAAATTAAAATACACACAACACACACATTCACGGCATCATGCCATGCCATTATGCTGAGAAGCACAACAGCCCTCTGCGCAATAAAGAGTATACTGGGATATTTTCATTTTTAATTTCAGTAACTATGCTATTACACCATTGCAGTCCACATTAGTTAATCTGAACTAAATGCTAGCTCTGGATTCCTGAGTACAATCATTAACATAAATTAGAATCACTACGACCCGTTCACTGAAAAAAGGAGAGGGATCCAGAAGAGCTGACAGCAACTCCCTCCGCAAAATATTTACATAGCTGAGGCAAGCACTCCTGCAATTCACCTTCCAACACCTTGCATGCAGTGCAACTCTTTGCAATATCAGCACTCAAGGACTGGCCATTCATTCTGTTTGAATCTACACCTGCCTTGTCCAACAAAGTGACACTGGGAGATGCTGTTATGTGAGACAGGTAATATGGTGGTGTAAGGGAGGAAATTCAATTTGGAAGATTGGAGAACAGAAAGAAAAAAGGAGAAAAAGAGGGCAAAATTATCTTACAAAGAAAAATAAGTGAGAAGGCAGAGAAACAGAAAAGAAGGGAAGGGTATAGGTGTGAAAGAGAGAGGGGATTATGGGGACATTCAAAATACATGGCATGGTAGGAACAGTTCATGTAACCTGACTGAACTGTACATATTACTGGAAGTGACTTAAAAGTGAATTAATTAATGATGATTTATTGTCATCTTATGCTAACATAAAAGTTGCCCTGCAGGATGCATTGAAGGACCATCTAATCCATCATTCAGCCTCTGACAGATGGTACTGGGAGGCTCACAAGCTGCACATGATGCCGATCCCCAATTATTTTTCAGCAGATTAATCTTGCGGCAAACTTATGCATATAATAATAATAATAATAATAATAATAATAATAATAATAATAATTTCTTATTTATACCCCACCCTCCCCAGCCAAGGCCAGGCTCAGAGCTTACAAGCAATAATAAAAACAAGTGAATGATTACAACTTAAAAGCAAAATTAAAATACAACATTAAAATAAAATGTAGCCTCAACGCAGGAGGAGAAGGAAAGAAAAAAAGAAAGAGAGGTAGGGAATCAAATTGGCTCCAAGCCAAAGGCCAGGCGGAACAACTCTGTCTTACAGGCCCTGCGGAAAGAAATTAGATCCTGCAGGGCCCTGGTCTCATGAGGCAGAGCGTTCCACCAGGCCGGAGCCAGAGTTGAAAAGGCCCTGGCTCTGGTTGAAGCCAATCTAACTTCCTTAGTGCCCGGGACCACTAGGGTGTTGCTATTTATGGACCTTGAGGCTCTCCATGGGGCATACCGAGAGAGGCGGTCTCATAGGTATGAGGGTCCTAGTCCATGAAGGGCTTTAAAGGTCAAAAGCAGCACCTTAAATCTGACCCTGTACTCTACCAGGAGCCAGTGCAGTTTGAAAAGCACTGGGTGAATATGCTCCCATGGCAGAGACCCCGTGAGGAGCCTCGCTGCAGCATTCTGCACCCGCTGGAGTTTCTGGGACAGCTTCAAGGGCAGCCCCGCGTAGAGCGAATTACAGTAGTCAAGCCTGGAGATGACCATTGCATGGATCACTGTGGCCAGGTCGGGGCGGGAAAGGTAAGGGACCAACTGCTTGATGCGGCGAAGGTGGAAAAATGTCGCCTTGGCTGTTGCTGTAACTTGCGCCTCCGTGGAAAGGGAGGCGTCAAGGATTACACCTAAACTCTTAACGGAAGGCAATGGCACTAATTGGGCCCCCGCAAGAGAAGGGAGTTGGTCCCTCATCCCCATGCCATCCCGACCGAGCCATAGGACCTCTGTCTTCGAAGGATTTAGTTTCAATCGGCTCCCACGAAACCATCCAGCCACAGCTTCCAAGCATCTGGTGAGTATGTAAGGGGCCGAGTCGGTGTGGCCATCCATCAGCAGATAGAGCTGAGTGTCATCAGCATATTGGTGACAGCCCAGCCCAAAGCTCCGGATAATCTGGGCAAGGGGGCGCATAAAGATGATAAAAAGCAGTGGGGAGAGAATTGCGCCCTGTGGCACTCCACACACCAAGGAGTGGTGCGACGACATTTCCCTCCCTAGTGCCACCCTCTGTCCCCGACCAGAGATAAAAGAGCACAGCCAGTTACCGTAGGCTATGCCCAGTATCCCCACGTCTGCGAGGCAGTGGTCCAGAAGATCATGATCGACCATGTCAAAGGCCGCTGATAAATCTAAAAGGATCAGCGGTCCTGGCCCGCCTCAATCCAGTTGTCTACGGAGATCATCTGTTAGGGCAACCAGAGCCGTCTCGGTCCCAAAACCAGGACGGAAACAGGACTGAAATGGATCTAAAGCCGATGTTTCCTCCAGAAACCTACCAAGCTGTTCAGCAACCGCTCTCTCAATTAACTTACCCAGATATGGAAGATTTGAAATTGGGCGGTAATTGGATAGGTCTAAGGGATCTAATGAAGTTTTCTTTAAGAGTGGACACACTACTGCTTCCTTCAGTTCCCCTGGGAATGTCCCCGTGTCAAGGGACAAATTGATAATTTCAACCAGGGGGGTCCGCGCAACATCTGGACACTCCCTAATCAGCCAAGATGGGCACGGATCCAGGAAGCAGGTGGTGGGCCTACCAACTTGGAGGAATCTATCCACATCAGCAGGGGGTATCCGATCGAAATGGTCCAACACTGGACCTGAAGTCAGTTGAGGGGCCTCCAGTTCAGTAACTGTATCTAAATTGGCAGGGAGGTCACGGCGGAGCAACAGGACTTTCTCCGCAAAACAGCTCGCGAATGCCTCACAGCTGTGGGTCGAATTTGTGCTTAAATTTGGTTGTCCTCCTAAGGACGTTATTGACCTAATTATTCTAAAAAGTTGTGCCGGGCGAGAGCTAGCGGATGCAATGGAAGCTGCAAAGTAAGATTTCTTAGCAGCTTTCAAAGCCATCTCATAGGCTTTCATAAGCGTCCTATAAGATGTTCTTGAGGCTCCGTCACGAGTCTGTCGCCATACTCGCTCTAGCTGTCTGAGATCCCGCTTCATTTTCCGGAGCTCCTCAGTAAACCAAGGGGCCTGGTTTCGACGGGGTCGCAGAGGGCGCTTAGGCGCGATCTTATCAATGGCTGCCAAGAGCCGGTTATTCCAGTCCTCAACAAGGTCATCTAATGAGTCACCAGGAGGAGCAGGGTCCTGCAAGGCTTGTCGGAATCTATCAGGATCCATCTGTTTTCACGGACGAGCCCAAATAGGTTCGCCACCCGAGCAGAGGAGGAGCGGGAAGTCAATCTTGGCTTTCAGATTGTAGTGATAGGACCATGGCACTTCCACAGGGGGAAGCATGATCACATCTATGCCAGCTCCAAAGATCAGATCCAGCGTGTGGCCTGCTTGATGAGTGGGGCCCAAAACAAACTGGGAGAGCCCTAGTGTTGCCATGGAAGTCAGTAGGTCCAGAGCCTGTGAGGAGGGAGCGGCATCGGCATGGACGCTGAAATGTCCCAAAACCAGTAGGTTTGGGAACTCCAAGGCCCAGCCCGCCACCACCTCCAGCAGGTCTGACAGGGTGGCTGCCGGTGTGCTGGGTGGTCGGTACACCAGCCAGACAGGCAAGCTCTCCTTGGTGCCCCACACAAGACGAACACATTCAATGCCGGAGCTCGCCGGTGATGGCAGAGCTCTGAAAGAGCAATCCTCCTGGATTAACAACGCTACTCCTCCCCCCCGACCCACAGTCCGCGATTGATGGAGGACAGAGAAACCTGGGGGTGTTATCTCATGTATGGAAACTACTTCGCCTTCCCGTACCCAGGTCTCCGTCATGCAAGCCAGGTCAATCCCCTGCGAGACAAAAAAGTCACGCATGGTGGCGGTTTTGTTGCCTATGGACCTGGCATTGCACAGGACCAATGATGGAGGTGGGTAATCCTTGCTCTCCCTACCCTCATCCCTTGGGATGGGGCGTAGATTGGAAGGGGTTCGAGGATCACTGCATCTCGAAACCCTTCGCCAATAGAGATATTTAGCCCCACCGCCATTCCTCCCTAGCCCTTCAATAGTGGAAATCCCAGACCCCATACTAGCCTCCCCAATAGAGGGGTAACATCCCCTCAATAACAAGTCATCCTTGGGCCAGGACTCCTGGGTCAAAATGGTATGGGGAAGAGGTGGAGGTTTGATGGGGTAAGTATCCCTAGAAGATAAAACCCAACCAACCACACTCCAAGTGGGGAGGACAGTCCAATGGTGTTTCATTAACGGTCAATCCCCCTCTCCCTCCTGGGTTGGTTGCAGGATTGTTGGTTCTATCTGTGGCTGTGGGAGTATTAATGAGGTATGCGCTATTAAATGTGGATCACTGGCCAACAAAGAGCCAGCTTCGGAAGATCTGTCCATCCTGTCTCGCCAGGAGTACAGTAGAGAAGGTTGATCATTCTGATAGGTTTTTGGAACATTAGGCAAAGGTCCAGATGTAGATTTGGTGCTGGATATCTCCAGATTGTCAGCAACATAGAGTTCTTTAGGTGTTGTTGCCATAGAAATGTCGGAGGTGCCAAATTCCTCATCTAATTCGGTGTCGTTTGAAAAAGGAACAGGGAGTTGCACTGATGTCTTTCTACGGGATAAAGAGCTGCTGGACGTCTTTAAATATTGTGCTCTAGGCTCTACTGGCCTTATATTTTGGGTAGAAATCTCAGTCTTTATACTCATTATATACACAGTGTTCCTAATACAGAAATAAAAGTAGCCACAGAATTGTAATCTTAGATGTTAATCTGAACTATTCTTTCACTAGTCAAATGCATTTTCCAAACTGGAGGGGAGTGAAAATGAAACACATTTCCTATGATGATCTAAAGCGTTTAGACAGATAATGAAATTCTCCAGAAACTGCTATTTGAAAAAGCATTTTCTATAAACTCTTCCTAAGCACACAAAAATCACAAAAGTATATCTGTGTTAGCTTCTACAAGAATATTAATATCATTCCAATTAGGACCAAACAGAACAGCATGCTTAGTCAAATGCATTGCAGGGGATAGAGGAAAAAGCCCAGCTGTTCAAAGTCTGTTAAGAATTTAGCAGAGCCAAATGCAAGCCAAACTGGGTAAAAATACTTGGATTTCTGAACAACTGCCCTGTGGCATTTTCTGTCTGAAATGTTAAAATCCAGATTTCTGGGTGTGTTAAGAACTATTTTAGGCAATTGCCCAGCAGCTACAGAGTCCATTCATGAAACAGGCACTGTTATATATAAATATGGAAGCAGTATACACCACTCTTACAGTCTAAGATGAAATAGCCCTTCAGTTGAAGTAAAAACCCATTAATTACTGTCAACTGTATATACATAATCAAATAGATGATCAAAAGTATCCAACAGCTTCATCCATTTCTCACTATAGTTAAAAGTTACAAATAAATATGAGTGGGAAGCTACAGCATGAGAACACTCCAGAAACATGTACATAACAGTCCATCTCTCCCCATATGAATTGACCCGGACCCTGCAATCATAATCTGAAGCCCTTCTTTGTTTGCTCCATCCGTGAGAGTTCTGAAGGATGGCAAAAGACAAGAACGGGACTTTCCTGCAGTGGCTCCTCATTTGTGGAATGCTCTCCCCATGGAGGCTTGCCTGATGCCTTCATTACATATCTTTAGGCACAAGTGCCCTCTTCTCCCAGGCCTTTGGTTAACTGAACAATTGATGGTTTTTTAATGGGGGGGGATTGTTTTTGTTTGTTACTATGTGATGTTTTTGTGTTTTTATATTGAAAACTGCTTCATGATCCTTGTATGAAGGGCAGTACTGTACAGAAATTTAATAAATATTAATAATAATAATCCAAGTCATGCCACTGGAAGCCAGTTTTTTCTTCAAAGAAGAAATGCCTTTGGTTATAACAATTATAATGAATGAATCACCAGGTTATGCATCATTTCCATTGTCGAAGAACAAACTCTAAGATATACCTAAATTTGGAATGAAACACTTGAAAACTTTCAAAAATCATTTACCGTATTTTTCGCCCCATAGGATGCACTTTTTCCCCTCCAAAAATGAAGGGGAAATGTGTGTGCGTCCTATGGGGTGAATGCAAGCTTTCACTGAAGCCTGGAGAGCGAGAGGGGTCGGTGCGCACCGACCCCTCTCGCTATCCAGGCTTCACGCAGATCTCCGCAAGCCGTGGGAGCCTGTGCCAGGCACCCACAGCTTGCAGAGAGTTGCCTGCATGCTGAAGGCTGGGTGAAAAATACAGTACTTTTAGATATCCTAAATATGAAAAGATAAGAAAAGAGGTAGGGAAAGAGGCTAGTGTTTTAAAGCCGTAACATTAATTTTTGTTGGTGTACCAGGAAATGAGGCTCAGTAAACATGAATGCCAAAAGAGGTTATGTGAACCAGCAATCGCATGGCTTCTCAAGTGGCATGAGATTTTATCAGCAATACACCTGAAAGAGTCAATAATGGGTGTTTCTGAGCAAACGCTCCCAGATTCAGCATTGACCTTAGTCATATATCCTACACTGGAAAAAAATATTCATTATTATGAACCTTACAATAGGCGCTCACAGATTTCCTGTTAAGCTTATTCTATTCAGCAGCATTTGTAGAACTGTTAAAAGCTAGGCTCCCAGATAAAGTAACGTATCTCTTCCTTCACAGAATGTACTTTTCAATCTTAATTATTTTTTCTTCCTTCCCCTCTCCCCTCCCCCAATTTTAGTACTTCTTTCTCCACTGGTATAGGCAGAATAGTCCAATGGTGAAGAGAATGTTACATATTACATGTTACATATTAGCTCAAGGAAGTCCAACAGTCACAAATTTTACAGAATCATGGGATTAAAATGGTTATTCTGTACAGTATCAGCCTTGCTTTTTTTGCAGAAAAGAAAAAATATTTTAAAAATTGGAGAGTGGGAAGGGCGTAACTAGCTGTCATCTTAAAAATATTTGGTATACAGTATATCACAGATCCACCAAAGTAGGTAAGTGACTTCATTTGATAACAAATCAACCAAGTGATCAAGCAACTGCAAGACTATGCAACAGTACATGTACCAAAAGATCAGGAAAAGTAGGCTGTGGTGTAACTATTGCCCTCAAACTCCCTACTTATGGCACTGAAGGATTCTATGTAGATTCTAGATGTTTCTTCTACCTTATAACAGCACCAATACATTTTAGTTTAGCAGGGCAAAACACATCTCTCCACCTCTACCCCAAGTCCTAACTTCCATGGTTGTCAGGGAAAGTAACATTATTCGAAAAGTACATTGTTTTGTTATGAGTTTAATTAATAAACTTAAACACGAACTCATGGCTCTTGCAGGCAAAATACTGGATTAATTCTTAAAGCTTCAAATATGCTTAAGCCCTATTTAGTTCATTAATCATGTCATGAGGCTTGCAACATAGTTTCTAAAATAGTTCAGATCTCTCTATTTTTATGTTTTTCTAACCAAAAGCATACCAAGTATCTCAGGATAGAATAGGAGGAATTCCTAAAATACTTGTAGATGCAGCATTAAATATTTCTCTCTTGTTCCCATTTATTAACGTAGCTGCAATCCTCTGAAATTAAAACAATCAAACTTCAGCTGTCAGGCCAAACTATACATATGTTAAACACACTTCTTTTTAAAGTGTCTTCAAAGCTGGCCACTTTTAGTTTGAAAGTTAAAAAAAAAAACTGCACAAGGACCTAATCAAGGATCCTGCACTTGTTTCAAGTCTCCTTGCCAGCCATTATTTACATCCAAATATGGTATAATATTGGTAAACAGCACCTCTGGGGGCAAAAAGTAGCCAGGGGAGGTTCTGGTCAGGAAAGGAGGAAAGTGGCTCAAGGCCCACACAGCTGCTTTTTCTTCAAAATAAGAGTGCCCAGATTAAGCACACATGTAATGTCATAGGTAGTGCAGCTCCTATCAAAGTGTCTCCTAAGAAGGGCATGTTGAACCCACCACCCTCCATCTTGAAGTCTGCAAGTCCAAGGCTTCCAAAGCCAGCAAGCAGATGTAAGGCCTGGGAGCTTTACAGCATCAGCTCCTAGGCTTAAGTTCAAGGTAAGGAATCCTGTGGGTGACCTGAGCACCCTGCATGCCCCAATCTGAGAGCAGTGCCCAGCAAGATGAAGCATAACTTCTTTTTACCTGTCTGGGAATACTTTCTCTCAACTTTCCTCATCCTGGATACAATCTCTGTCAAGGGATGAGACCCCCCGGGAAGTGAAATTCCCACCACCAGAGATGTAGGCGGCTCTGCCCTAAACTCAGGGTTGCTATAGGATAGTGGCTTTCCACCTGGCTGTTCCCATCACAATAGCTCCTCCAAAAGCTTCCTTTCCTCCCTGGGACTTTTGGCTTGGCCCTCTACACCTGTGAGCTAGAGATTGCCAGACTCCCCAACCTGCTGCTCCCATCCAACCTGTTTGTGTAGGCCACTCTTCCTGAGCCCTTTCCTCTTTGTCTTCTCCAGTCCTGCTCTTCATGCTCCCTTTCTGCTGCCTACCTGGTTTCTTCAGGCCATTTAATGGTTTCCAGTGGCATGAGGCCACATCCCTATAGTGACCCTTGAGAGCACCCACTCTTTACAAATCTAGAGATCACCTCAAATAGCTCAAATCATGGTTGGCTTGCAGTGAAGACAACATTTAGGTTGAATTTCTAAGCTCTTTTCAATTAAGAACTATGTATGTGAGAGTGTGTGTGTGAGTACAGTCACAAGTACAGTGGTACCTTGGGTTACATATGCTTCAGGTTACAGACTCCGCTAACCCAGAAATAGTACCTCGGGTTAAGAACTTTGCTTCAGGATGAGAACAGAAATCGTGCTCTGGCGATATGGCAGGAGGCCCCATTAGCTAAAGTGGTGCTTCAGGTTAAGAAGTGTTTCAGGTTAAGAATGGACCTCCGGAACGAATTAAGTACTTAACCCGAGGTACCACTGTATATGCCTGCAGTTTCACAGTGGAACAGCAGGTGTGTCTTCTGGAGACCAAAGCAGAATTCCTACGTTAACAAATGGTCCTACATTTATCATAGGCTCTCCAAAGCAGTCACAATAAAACTAGTCAGTACTTAGCAAAGCATACAGAAGCAGATCCGAAATAGATGTTGTAGACAAGGCCAAATAATACTGGGGGGGGGGGACATGTCAGGAAGTTAGTGCTGTAGCATTCCTAATTGTAGGTTTGCTCTGGGTGTTGTTCTCACTTAAAATTGTAACTTCAGCCTGACAGTCTGAGCCCACAAATGGGATACTCCCATGCTCTCCTCCCATCAATTACATTTCATGTTTAAATATTTAATGTCAAATATACAAAAGAAACAACAAAGTTGTATTAATTCAGTGACCAAAACACAGTTTTATATATTGAAATGTGTGCATTAGACTACTATAAATGAACTCAGCCTCAGAGACAGGATTATAGTCAAGCACATGTATATTGCTTATCTCATCCTCCAGTTCCAACTCTGAAAAATATATATATGTAAATTTCTGCTATATATGCTGTGTATAATCCCTTTGCTTTCAATGAAAATTTCCTATTTAACTTTAATGTACTTTGAAGGTCTTCACTTTGCTGTGCTTAAGTCAAAATATCAAAATGTAATTGCCAAATTATAGTAGTCAAACACTAGTAGCATATAATACAACCTCTGATAAATACAAGACTAGCATTAAATGTCAAATCTCTCTTTTAAAAAGATGAGTTGCTTGCTCTATTTTTTTAACATTTTCAGATTAGCTATCAACTGCATGGAATTGGAAGTTCAAGTACTTTTAATAGTAAGGTGGTCTCAAAAACATTCATTTCTGCATTTATTATGCAAAGCCTGGGAAAGAAGTAACATTCACCACCCCCTGCCACATGCATGTGAAGAAAACACTTCCACATTTACATACTGGGGAAAGGACATCCCCCCCCATAGCCCTTCGTGCTGCTCCAGGAATATCTTGGGTAGAAGCCTTTTGGAGGGGGGGATACATGTGACTACTGTATGAAAGGGGGTCCTTAAAAGTCTCCATGTGCAAGTAGAGATACTCAGGCTGATCAAGACTGCAGGCATAATATTTCCCCTTAATAGGAAAAGGAAAAATTCACAAATATAGATTCCCCCATATCATGGAATATTCCACCTTTGGTAGAATAGAACCATCAGCACTTTTCTAACACTGGAAGTATATCAATGACCAGATCAGTAATCCTGACTTATAAAATAACATAACTATCATACAGTAGAGTCAAAATATGAAGTTCTGTTTTTCTCATTGGTATAAGACTATAAATCATTAATAATGCTAATTATTGTAGTGGTTGTCTATGCACATATTTCCAACAGGAGTAGCTGAGTTTTAGCAGTGATTTCCATGCAAGTCACAGCTTGTCACCTGACTTATTCTTGCCACATTATTAAGTGTTTCTGATATATATTTATCTCATTTATTAATATTAAGATAAAGAGCCAGAAGAATCCATGGCACGCTGAACATGTCAGCTCTGAAAACCCCTGCAGGCCGTGAAGACACTGGTACTTCAGCTTTGGTTTGATGCTATAAAACTGAGTTATTGCCATCTTAACACATAAGGCTGTACAAGTGAAAGAGTCTATGTTGTGCAACAATGGGCATACATTAAAAGTGGTGTCATAATGATGAGCTATTACAGACTAAGGTGTGAACCAAGATCCTTCAGATCTCACATATTCTATGAACTCAGAAGGTGGCCTCAGGCAAGCCACTCCCTTTCAACCTCAGTTCCCATTGGCAATATAGAGATAATACTACCAACTCATGTTATGTGGTTATCATAAGCATAGCTAAGATAAAGTACATTAAGCATGTTGAACATGCATTATAATCATTTAAATAATAGCTTAAATTACTCCCTATGATTTGCATGTGACTTACTAAGAAATTAAAATAGTATTGGGACTGCAGCCTTAAAGGTTTCCTACTTGTAGCTTTCATTCCAACCCTAGAAATAATGCTGATATCTTCCTTGAACGAAAAAAAATGTTTTAAAATTAACCAATATCACACTTTAGCATTTATTTCACTGCTGTATTACTTCTTCTAATCCTCTGCATCCTTGTCCTAAGTTACCTCTTCCAGGGTCACCAGCGACAACGGATGCTGTTATACAAAAGGAGGACAACATGCTTTGCATTCTCAAATCTTTCCAGCTGGCAGGCTCCAGTTGCTACAAGGAAAGGATCTCCTTATTCTGTCACTTAAGTGTAACTAGCGATCAGTGGAGACTAAAATTGCTCATGTATACATGGAGTACACTGAAATAAACAATGTGGCTCAAGGCCAACATTGTTATGTATTTCCAGGATTTATAAAGATTGGTCCTCAAGGATTACAAAATAGTAAGTTATATATGAAAGAAGGTGTTCTGTAAGGATATTTTTACATCCAGAGTATCTTTAAATACTTTTTTTAAAAAATAAAGACAGTGTGTGTTTCCATAAACAAAAGCATAGAAGAAGATTAACGTATGTTAATCTAAAAACAGCCTATCCCTGCCATCTTTTTCCACTACTCCCACCACGATTAATATGTAAAAATCAGAAGCTCTACAATCTTTAGCTACCAAATTATGCTAACATGAACCCTAACATGAAATCTTTAAAACAGTAAACTGTACAAGAAATTTACAGACAGATACAGTAAGGAATAAGTATGATAGTCCTGGCTTTAACTAAACACAAACATGCAACTATAAACCATTCTATAAATGTTTTACCATTCTTCTGCCACACATTTTCATTCTGACATGCATTTTAAAGAAAAGGCAAGTCATAAAGAATTTTAGAAGATCACTCAGAACTAAACTGATTTGGTAGCCATCGTGAACCCTAAAAACTGGAAAAACAATAACCACACAACAGTGTAAATAAAATGTGCAACTTATTAACAAAATATGTTATCCTTTGCTATACTACCCTTTGCATATAGGGTACATGATAGCTTTTCCAGGAAAACATTCTTCCCACCTTCAGTTTTGGAAACTATTACAAAGCAGCTACAACAGAAGAAAAGATGGGCCTGCAGGGCCACTCCATTACCTCTGAGAGACCAGTTCCATTAGGCTCCTCCCTCCCTCAACTGTCAATTAGCAGCAGCCATTCCATCAGGCTGCAGCAGAAAGATGGGAAGAAGTGTTAATCCAGCTCTGCTGGGAGATCAGTTCAAGCAGGCTCTTTCTGACCCATTTCCATTTAAGCTGGTCATCCTAATAACTTTGCAGCCAAGTTTGCTCCCCTCCCTCCCCACCATCATTTCCGTTTGTGTTACGTCTTTTAGATTGTGAGTCTGTGGGCAGGGATGCCTTGTAATCTTATGCAAGCCAAAGGGAGCCACTTTCTCTTGAAAACAGCAAAAATGCTTTAAATACATAAAATAATCACTCTCCTGATTAAACACAGTAAGACTGAACAAAATCCAAATCAAGCCCATGTGAATGACTTCAAAATGATGTTTCCTACTGAACTGCTACAAATATGTGATCTGCTGCAGCCTTCACAAACACTATTCACACCCATCAATGTAACTGTAAATTAAGGTGAAAGCAATGAAAATTCAGATGCTCAGCATGTTTCCGCAAATATTTTTTGTCCCTGAGAAATTAATATAAAAAAACAGAAGACAAGTCACGAGAGCAAAAGCTGTAGCCCTTATTCCCTACATTACATTTCCTGTTTCCCATAATCCCTACAGGAACTGCACTATACTACAATTTACCTTCAAATACTCTGTTAATATATGTACTTGCTTGCCTGTTCTCTCTCTCTCTGTGTAAATTATATAACCATACACTTCAAACAAACTGAGTATCTGAAATGAAATTAATATTTTCCTTCTGTAGTTGTAAAGTTATATGTGAGAATAAAGTAAATTTAAAGACTACAGAGGCACATGTATAGAAGTATTAAAATCTTCATGATAGTATTTATCTTTTGACAGTGTACAGTGTAAGTTCCTAATGAGTGTACTAATTTACAAATCTGAGGTTACTTCGAGAATCATGAAACAACATTCATTTGTCAAAGAGCTCTCACTGAGAGACTGAAAGATGTACAGTACATTCAATGTGATGGAGCCTTACTGTCATATTCACACCGCTAAGTTTATCCTGCTTCACACAGATATTAATCTATTTATTTAAACCTGTTTGGTACAACTTTAGAAAAACATTTTACATAAGAGAAACTGCCAAACTTCATTTATACAACCAGGTTAACAATTTCAATCTAGTTTTCTTTTTAAAGGCGACCAGTCAGGGATATGACCTAATATCAAGCTGCAACTGTTCTAAACTGTGCCAGAAACAATACAGAAATGTCTAGTATTCTAATTATTTCAATGATGCTTACTACCAAGTACAGTAAGTGGGTATAAAACTGCAGTGTTAAGTAACACTTAGGCTACAATCCTTTACCCACAGAGATCAATGAGACTTACCATACAATAAACTGTTCAAGTTTGGACTGTTAGTGCCTAAGCTGCCTTAACTATCTGTACACCAAAAATGCAGAAAAAAAGAACAACCTGCTATGCTTATTTTGAATGCAGGGCACACAATGGCTTTCTTTCAGGGATTTTATTATGAAGATCCTGGTTTTGTGATATAACTAGCTTAAACCAAACCGGTTAAAAAAATTTCTAAAAACGTTTCTTGTACTATTTTGTACTATTTTGGTCAAACATTTTTAAAAATACATGTTTATCTATAGTATGACTTTGACATTTGAAGGTCATACAATAACTGTTCTTATGTGACTTCATCTCTTGTGCTCTAACTACTGTATATTTAGAAGGAAATAAATAACCAGCCTTGTCATGATGCCAGCATTGTTCAGTCACCAATTATCATTTGACTTTCATTAAAAATCCTGAAGTATTACAATACTGTGTTTAGAATGAGAACATGCACATTTGCCTGCCTACCAACTTTACATTTTTCCAATGTGTTTTACAGAGGTCAACAGTAGCTGAGGATACATCTAACCCTTTTGTACTCCCACTTCTCCATTTTTTTGCAGATATTGCAAATATTTCAGGCAAGCAACATACAATTTCACTATCTTTTAGCTAAGCAAACTTATACATATATATAATAAGTCATATGGTGTTCCACTGTCACTCATTCTACAGATGTAAACTTCAAATGCAGAGCCTTAAAAGGCCCATCATCAAGACCAGTACTCCCTAGGAGATGTGCACCTGAGATTCCTGATGTAAAATTATGGTTATTCACCAGTTTTGTATTGTAAAATACAAACAAAAATGACTTAGTAGCTATAAACTCTAGCTATAAACACATGCAATCTTAAAATAAATCATACCAGAATACTAAAAGTGGACAGGAATATCATGTTTGATCAAACTTACCCCATTCTAGATACTCCAGAATATTCTTCTCTCTCCTCAGGGGTGAATTATTACATTCATCATAAAGGCAGATGAGTATATCCAACAGCGTTTCCACACTAAAGCACTGCCCATTTGTCTGAGTTGGTCCATCCAAAATAAACTGTTCCAACTGTCTCAAGCGTACCTCTCCAGACATGATTGCTTCAGTTCTTAATGGGCCTCTCCTCAATTATTATTACTGGTTATTTTCGAAAACTCTAACACATCAGAATGTTTTAGTTTCTAAAAAGTGTTTTGAAAAGTCAGTGCTTCTTCAGGGATGGTGCTGAAGGTACAATGCATCTCAAGAATTCCCACTCCGAGTACTCTGTCTTGGTCAGCTGTTTCCACACACACATACACACACACACAATATATATACAGGATATTGGAGAAAAATAATTACCCTAAAATCTCTTTTAATACATTTAAAAAGAGAAAATATATATTTTATACATTTAAATAATAATATTAAAAAGAAACCCAACCCAAGACTGAATCCACTCTTCCCTCATATAGATGCGGTTTTATTCTTTCTTTCTTTTTTTTAAAAGGTCTCCTCCTTCATTCAAAATTCAGATCATGCAACGTAATCCCGAAACGAATCCTTACTGCATCATTAAAGTGTAAAACCCCCATCCAATTTGCACCGGCGATTCACTTTTCGAGGAAAAAGCAGCAGAGGGAAAGATCGCTGGAGATGGGGAGAGGGGAGGCCCCCGGCGAAAAACAAAATGCACAGGCTTGGGAAGGTCTAGCGCTGGAGAATATCCGCTGCTGCTGCCGCCTCCGCCGCCGCCACCACCACCTCCTCCACCACCACCACGGCTTCCACCTCCACCACCTCCACCTCCACCACCCTTTGGAAAATGCATCAGTGGCAATTCTTCAGAGAGCGGGGGGTGGGGAGAAGAGGAGGAGCAGCAGCAGAAGGGCAGGAAAAGTCCCCGGGAAAGGAGCCTTCTTCTTCTTCCCCTCAGGGCCGGGCTCCCTCTTCTCTCTCCCGTCGCACCAGCTCCTCTCTCCGGCTACCCGACCAAGAAAGGTGAAGCCTTCATTTCCTCAGGCCGCCGCATTGCCGGCCAAGGGGAGGCTGAGCGAATAATCCCTAGCAAATCCTTTCCATGTCGCCGCTGCTTGTTTTTGTCTTGCGGGTGGCGGAGGAGGAGGAACAGGGTGACTAAGGGGGGCTCCTTCACACACAGCCGGCTTCCCCCCCCCTCCACCCTGCCGCTGTTTTCCCAATCCGGGTGCCGCGTTTAAGGCATCTTCTCAGGGCGACGCGGCGCTGGTGCTGCAGCTTCCCGGCCTCCTTCTCCTCACAACTGCTTGCCCGCCCGCCGCCGCCGGTTTCCTTTTCCTCCTCTCGGCCTCCGCTTCTCCCCCGCCCCGCGGCTGCTCCTGACGCCCTCACGCACAAACTGCCGCCGCTACTGAAGTCTCGGGATCCAACATGGCGGCCTCTTCCCCTCACCCCCCCCTTCTCTCTCGCTCCCCAGCAACTGAGCCAGCAGCGGAGAGGACAAGCCGCGGCTGTTGGGAACGAGAGAGAGCGAGGGGATAGAAGGGAGGGAGAGAGGGAGAGACGAGCTGGCTTCGGAATGGCCGAGCCTGGGAGGGATGCTGCTGCTGCTGCTGCTGCTGCCGCCGCCGCCGCCGCTTCTCTCGCAGCACGGAATGCAGGGATACAGGCGGACTGAGGGGAGGGGAAGGCAAGCGCGGAAACGCCCTGCGGGCTGCTGCAGGACCAGGTTGCTAAGCAGAGCTGGGAGATTGTCTTGCTGCCTCTTGGTCACCTCGCGAAACTGGCCCCCTGCTTTTTCTTGTCTCATGGATCCCTCAGAGGAGGGATCCCCCCATCTGCCTTTTCATCTCTCTCTCTCTCTCCCCCCCCCTCTCTCACACACACACACATATACAAACACAGTGCTTTGGGCTATGAACCCCCATTCCTAGTTTGCATTGTATACTCCCACCTCTTAAAAAGAGCACCCTCCCGGGTTGGGGGCTCTCTCTGTCCCAGAGTATTTAATAGCCCCCTTTTTAATACTTAAAAACGAACAGGAAAATCTTGGTTTGTTTTTTTAGGAAAAGGCACTTGGGTGAGGAGGGCACCCATTATTTCAGAACTACAGCTATTGACTTTTTTTTTAATGAATGAGTTGAAAAGGAGAATTAACAAAAACTAGGATGGCCTTGATCCCCCTACATTAAAGGTGTAATTATACCCAATTCCCCAGGAGTAAGTCCCATTAAATTCAGTAGGGCTTTCTGAGTAGACATATTTAGCATTGCGCTGTTAATGTTTTCACACGGTGTTGTCTACACAACCTTAATTTCCTTATTCCCTTATTTTCATAGTGCCCGCAGAGGATCACTACTCAAAATGCAGGGTTGCCAAAGTAACTGCCCCATCACACTGATTTGGCACTTCCATCACACACACTGAAGCTTTTGTTGTAGGTCCTTCCAGCACTTTCCATTTTTAGGTAGTCCACTTTCTATTGTATGTGTATTTTCTCCCCTACTTGCCCACATTCACCCTTACATTTCTTTCTAGATCCTGGTGTCTCTTCATCCCCTGTGTCTGCTGCATATGCATGGACATGGAGGGGGGAATGAAGCTGCCCCCCCCCAGTCGAGTTAATAAATAAAAATACCATATTTTTTGCACCATAACACTCACTTTTTTCCTCCTAGAAAGTAAGGGGAAATGTCTGTGCGTGTTATGGAGGAAATGCCTACAGGTGGCATGCCTACGGATTTTCCTCCTCTAAAAACTATGTGCGTGTTATGGTCGGGTGCGTGTTATAGAGCGAAAAATACGCTCTAACTAACTGACCAATCGCATCACAGACAGCTCGGTTCTGCCCCCCAATACAAATCCTGCCCCCTCCAACATAAATCCTGGCTACTCCCATATACATAGGCACACAGTCTGCAAACACAGTAGTATGGTAGGGACATCCTTTTTTAATATACAGGGAGACAAAGGTATATTAACAAAGGCCAACATTTCTAAACAACTTGCACTTTTAGAATTACTCTAATTTCACAACTTCTTACTGAAACACATTTTTCCATATTTTCTCATCCAGGGCAATAGACTGTCTTTAAAGCCAAAGCTGCAGTTTGGGGAAAAGGCAGGGTTCGTAATAGAAATTGTCTGCAACTTAAATATAAAAAGGGCTAATGGATTTCCATTATGCTAGCATGTCATGCCAAGGTACACAAAGGTATAAATAAAATCAACACATATTAAGCCCATAAAACTTAGTGTTTTATTCCAGATGTCTTACATGATAATATCACCTCATCGTAAAGCATCATCCCATTTCAAAAGTTCCAAGAAAATAATGAACTAACAAATCTAAGTTGTGGGAGATAACATTGGCATGGAAGATTATTTCTACACCCAGTGGAATTTTGCATTCCTGCAAAGTTTAATTTTTTTTAATGTTATAAAGATTTATGTTGCTATGAAACAACAAAATGAAACCTTTAAAATGTTTTGGAGGATTTATGAAAAGATAGTACAAAAGAGTAATGATGTATTTTAAAAATGAGGAATGGTAAGTTGATATTAATAGCACAATTGGAGACATGTCTACGCACAACCAAGTTCCATTGAGCTCAATGTGATTTACTCCCAGAGGGTTTCAGCTTAATCCTTGGAAGACAAGCATGGGTTTAAAAATATTTTTTCCCTGAGTCAAGCTTTGCATATTTGTGCAGGGAAAGAAAGAAATGGTTGATGCTCTAAATTTATCTAATGTTATGCATTAATTAAGCACTGGTGCTCTGTTTAAGCCCTAATCTTCAAACAGATTCATTTCAGTAGACATTCTCAGTGACAATCATATAATTTAGCCCCTATTTTGCAAATCCCACATCTCCCATTAACATTTACTTGAAAGTCCAAAGAACGTGGTCCCACTAATTTATTTTTATTTTTACTTTGTCGTTGTTGCAGCTTATTATTTTACATGAGCTGGATCACAACTGATTTTATTATAAGACTCAGCATCCAGTCATATAAACAGCCATAGTCTGAATCTCTTGACTATACTTACTACTTCTAAAGACCATTTCCCAGCTTCCCCACTTCATAAGCATGAGATCTCACTCTGTTTAGAATGCAACAGTGTAATGTAAAGCAGAGCTGTTCTCAACTCTAGTTAAAGTAATTGTAGTTGATTAACCATGTGCGTTTTACAGCACAATCCTAACTATGTCTACTGAGAAGTCCTTCAGAATTAAATGGTGCTCACTCCCAGGTAAGTAGGGTTATGATTGCAGCCTTTAGTCAATAATTATTGACTGTGCCACTGAAGCATTGGGTTGTTGTTTTTAGGGAGCCAGGCCCCCTCAATGTTCAAATGGTCTTGCACATGACATTCTGACTGTGCAACGTCATGTACATTGGTCCTTCCATCCTCCAGAGAAGGTGGCACCTCTGCTAACAGCAAACTGCAAAAGAACACAGTAACGCTTGCTGGTTTGTCTGTCATGATTAACTGTTACTGAGTAAGGAAAAGAAAATGGTAACAATGTATTTGTTGGGACAAACCAAGATTAGAGCTTTCTATGTAGAGCACTTTTAAGTCTGAAGTTTTACTCTGAAGTCACATCAATCAACTGCTTTGCCAACAATGCAAATATCCTCTGTACGACACAGAAGATAAAAGGTGTGTTGTGTGACTTAAAATATCTGTTAAGAATAGCACGTTTATGTATGTAGATAGCTATCTCAGCTGTGCAGCTGTAGTTAAGTATCTGTCAGTCTATCCATTACATTTGTATATCATATGATATATGTAAATGAATATGTGCTTGTATCATAGCTATTTATGGACATATGCACAGATAGTATGGCAATGTATGCATAGATAGGCATGATATAAGCACATATTAATGCAGAGAATTTAAATATAGTTAAAAGTGCTGTGCTGAAAAATACATGCCATCTGTTTTCAATCAAAGCATCCTATTTTAGATGAACCGTGGGATCCTGAGTTTGGATTCTTGGATTCCATCCCTGTTTCCGCAAGTGAGATACTGCGCCATGTGTGTGCCTTCCATGCCCCATGCAACTCCCCCCCCCCTATTTGCACAGAATTAAAGAAAAGCTAAGAGGAGCATGGGATGCGGGTGGCGCTGTGGGTTAAACCACAGAACCTAGGGCTTGCTGATCAGAAGGTCGGCGGTTCGAATACCTGTGATGGGGTGAGCTCCCGTTGCTCGGTCCCTGCTCCTGCCAACCTAGCAGTTCGAAAGCACGTCAAAGTGCAAGCAGATAAATAGGTACCGCTCCAGCGGGAAGGTAAACAGCATTTCTGTGCGCTGCTCTGGTTCGCCAGAAGCGGCTTAGTCATGCTGGCCACATGACCCGGAAGCTGTATGCCAGCTCCCTCAGCCTATAGAGTGAGATGAGCGCCGCAACCCCAGAGTCGGCCACGACTGGATGGACCTAATGGTCAGGGGTCCCTTTACCTTTACCTTTTAAGTGGAGCACTGAGCATAGAGGCTGTTTGGCAAATTATAATATGGAAATTGATTTTAAACATTCCGTATTTCTATTTTAATACAAGCAGAGGAAACTTGCATGCTGGTAGACTGTAGTCAACAGAAGCAAGATAAATCTCTTGTGTTGCGTTGGAGTTTGGACATTTTCCAGAGATGGCAGGAAAGGAAGCATGAGTGACACACATGCCACCCCCAACATATTTCTGTTTGAAGGGGGGAAGATATGTGTGTTCTTTTCCCACGTTGGGGGAAGAGTCATATTTTGCTTTCAAATATGACTCGCAAGTGTGAAGATGGGAAAAGAGACTGAATCCAAAGACATTTGAAGCGGCACTAAGTGCGTTTGAAGATTTGGTGTCACTAAACCCACCGAATTGACAAAGGTCATCAGACGTAGACCGAGGGTTAACACTTAGTGATATTTATTCACAGTAATGATAAATACTAGACCCAAGTAGAAATGAATTCCTTCAGAATCTCTGCTGACTCCCAAAGGATCAGAATTTCTAACATGGATAACACAGAAACCCAAAGATATCACCGTAGATCAGGATTAAAATGGAATCAAATTTTGGAACACAGATAAGTAACTTAAGTTACATTACAATGGCTACTCTTAAACAAAACAACAGACAGTGGAGAATTCTGCCTGCACACCTAGAACAATTCCACCACTGGTCCATCCTGTGTCCTATTCTCACTAAATTTTGGGAGATAGTGTTTGACTGTATAAATATGACTATATGGGAAAACTTAAAAAATTAACAGGAAAATATTCTTCTGTATATACTATTAAATGGAAGTTGGCAACTGCCTATGAACTCTGCAGCCAAGAGACTGGTACTGATGAACTGGAAGAACAAAATTATGGCCCTCTCTAATCAATGGATTGAAGACATGACAGCACTCACAACATATGAACAGATTGCTTATAGATGCAGACTTTGTTTGGGTAAATATATTGAAATTTGGAATGTCTTTATACAGAATATAGTAGGTTATTATTAATAATATATGTATAAGCAGTGCTTTTTTTCTAAAAATGTTTAGGGGTGCTCTCATTTTCCTACTCATGTTGAAATGAGGCCAAACTTAGATTCACAAAATGTTTAGGGGTATGCATACTCCTGTGTCTCTCCAGAAAAAAGCACCTTGTATATACAGTCATATACAGTCAAACTTTGGTTCTCGAACAGCTCCATTTTTGAACATTTCGGTTCCCGAACACTGAAAACCTGGAAGTAAATGCTCTAGTTTTCGAATGTTGCTCAGAACTCAGAACGTCCAGCGCGGCTTCCTCTTGAGTGCAAGAACCTCCTGCAAACCTATCGGAAGCTGCATCTCAGTTGTTCAACGTTTCGGAAGTTGAAAGGTCTTCTGGAACAGATTACATTCAACAACTGAGGTTTGACTGTATAAGAACCATATATGTATTAACATATATTGCACTTTTTTCTCCTCTTTTTATTTTTCTTTCCTTTATTTTGTACAACTGAAAAATAAATAAATAAATAAGAACATATTAATCAACACTGCATTTAAAAACAACCACACCAGTATCCTATTGCACTAGTCTTCTTATTCATTTCCTGAACCTTTTAAACCTAACACCCAAATTTAGCAGGATGTAGGCATAAGAGTATGTGCTGAGGAGAACTCAGTGGGACTTTGAGGAAACACGTATAGGATCAGGATGCATGGTAACCAAAACAGCAATTCTGCACATAGAAGACAAGACATGAACGCATCTTGACAACTGGGGTTGGCGATGCAGAGTCCTGCAATATGCAGTCAGGTAGAGGAGCAAGTACTGTCTCTAGGGCCACCTACATTTTCCCTAGTCTAGAATCTAATACCAAGCAATCATACAGAAAAGTGCCTTTAGAAAGCACCTGTGTGAGAACCCACAGGGAATAAAGGAGGGGAAGCACAGAGGCAAGGAGAAATGGCTTTCTTGCACTGTTTCCTTTCAGCCGTGGCTGTTCAATTCACTGTTTACCAAATGTAAAACTTCATATAGGATAGGCTAGTGGCTCTCAGACTTTTCACAGCCAGAGAATCCTCTCTACATCCACTTGCATGCTGAAGAACCCCTGTGCACTGCAAAGAATTCTAGGGCATTTTCTAGAAAGCACAGACTGCTTATGAAGATGATTTGCCAGGGCTTTTCTGCCTCATCATTGCTTCAATGCAAACTGGGAGTGTGCCTTAGAACACACCCAGCACTGCCCCAGAGCGGTGCATTGCACAAGAAGATCAGGAGTGGTGACTGAGCAGGGAGGTTTTTCTGCTTTTACGGATTTTCTCTCTGAGAAACACCTGGTGAATCTTAGAGTTCCCTAGAACAGTTTGGTTACCATTGGGATAGGCCATTATTTTCCATTCATGTTAGTAGGAGTGTTTAAGGTAGATACTATATACTAAATTTATATCCTATCCTTCCCCTTAAAGGAGACCAGGATAGCAAACATCATGTGATAAAACATTAAAAACTTATTTTAATTTTTTAAAATAAATTATGTACAGATGCAGACTGGGAAAGATTTCAACTTAAAAGGCTTCAACTTAGGAGGCACTGAAAAGACAGCAAAGGAGATGCCTGTCTAACATGCAAAAAGAGGGATTTCTGAAGGGTAGGAGCCACAGCACTGATTCATCCATTGTATACAATAGACCTCCTGATAAGGTGTTATCTGCAGGAGGTCCTCACCCACAGGTTACCAATTCAGTATATGTCAGGGAACTGCCATCTAAAGCGCCGGGGGCGCAAAGGCTCACTGAGGTTGAGAGAGGAGTAGCAGCGGAAGAGGGAACCAGTAGAGGGCGAGCAAGTACTCCAAGGGAAAGTGAGTCGGAGGGATGGCTCAGAGACGCTTCCAGCGAAAACAGTGGGGAGGTCTCAGGACCTCCTATAGGGACACCCACACCTCGCCGGAAACTGTCACGCCGAGAGGCCAGACGACGTGTTTCCGTTAAAGAGCTTTTATGTTGGAAACGATTCCGAAAGCAGCCACTTTCGGATTCTACTAGTGATTGACGCAGCCATGCTGGAGGGGCTCCGTCACAGGCAGAGGTTTGAAAACCTGATCAAACTCTGAGGGACTTGCATTTTACGCACAAGCAGCTCATCGTCCCATCACAGCAATCCGAAAGTCTCCGAAAGCCAGCTTATGCAGGGAGAAGCATCATGAGCAACCCAGCCGGAACCGGAGGAGCAGGAGCAGCTGGAGGGGGTCCAAGCCTGGAAGAAAGGTACAGGGCGTTGGAGATCCAGTTGGCGCTGCAAACGGCGAGGCTTGAGGAGAGGAGGGCTCAGGATGCAGAAAAGGGAAAGGAGAAAACCACCCCGCTCGCCAGAAAGGTGCCAGGATTGGTGCAGAAATTCGGGGGGGATCCCAGGAACTATCATGCCTTTAGAACAGAGATGCAATACGCTCTAAACTTGCAGTTTGATGACTTCCCCGACGAGGAATCGCGAGTGGCTTTTGTGATTGGCCATCTCGAATCCGGGGCGAAGGATTGGGTTAGACCCCTGATGGCAGCGAATAATGAGATCCTAAAGGACACGAGGAAGTTTTTTCGTGCCATGGACCTGATGTTTTCCAGCGATATTGAGCAGGGGGTGGTGCGAAGGCAGTTAATGGCTTGCCAGCAAGGAAGCAGATCTGTCCGTGAGTACTGGACTGAGTTTACTATGCTGATTCATAAATTGGGGTGGGACCTATCGGCGGAGCCCATCCAAATGCTTTTCGAAGAGGGGCTTTCTTCAACCGTCAAAGATGAGCTTTCCCGGGGGCCCAGGGCGGAGTCTATGGATCAGTTAACCAAATCTGCGCTGTGCATAGGAGCGCGCCAGGAGGCGAGGGCTTTGGAAAAGCGGGAAGGGAAAGGAGACCGTTGGAGGGAGTTCCGCATTCCAGACATTCCAGAGCCACCTTTCCCGCCGGCAGAGCCGATGGAAGTTGGAACAGCGCGGGCGCGCGCAGTTTCAAATCCCAGTGAAGGGCGGAAGAAGGAGGGAAGGAGCGCCAAGAGATGTTATCTCTGCCAACAGCCAGGGCACTTTGCCAGAGTCTGCCCACAAAGAAAGGAATGGCAAGGGATGGCAGGAGCTGTTGGGGGAAAGGAAGAGGAAGGCAAGGAGCAAGTAAAAGCCAACGCCTGGCTGCCACCGTCGGGGCACAGCAGCCAGGCCAAAGAGCAGTGAAAGTGCCCATGCCGGAACCTCCCAGACCCGCTTTAGTGATAGAGGTGTTACTAGAACTGCCAAACGGACACCCACTAAAGATCAAGGCGCTTTTGGATTCAGGCAGCTCCTGTAATTTCATGAGTAAGGAGTTTGCAGCTGAGCACCAGATACAGACCATCCCTTTAAGTAACCCCTTGCAGGTGACTACGATTGACGGCAGAGAGCTGTTGGGGGGAGAAGTTAGCCAACAGACTGTCCCGATGATAATGAGGGTGGCAAGGCACACCGAACAGATAGCGTTTAATGTGGCCATCCTGGGAGGAGCGCCCATCATTTTGGGGATGAGCTGGCTGGCGCTACACGATCCGCTAGTGGGCTGGCATCAGAGGGTGGTCTCCTTTGGGTCAGCGCATTGCCTAGAACACTGCAAGGAGGGGAAGGTTTCGGGAGGAGACAGAGTCACCCTAGCCGGGATGGAAGTAATGGACAAAGGGAAGGTGCCCCCGCAATACGCAGATCTGAGCAACGTATTCAGCGAAAGGGAAGCAGACAAACTGCCACCGCATAGACCCTTTGACTGTCAAATCAACCTACTCCCTGGGGCCCAACTCCCAGTAGGCAAGCTGTACGCCATGTCAGACAGGGAGATGCAGGAGCTGAGGGAGTTCATTGACAAAAACCTGAAGCGAGGTTTCATCAGAGAGTCCCGAGCGGTGGGGGGCAGCCCAGTGTTTTTTGTGGACAAAAAGAACACAGACAAACCGAGACTGGTGTGTGACTTTAGGGCCCTCAATGCAGTGTCGGAGCCCCTGGCTTTCCCTATGCCCCGAATTGATGACATTTTGACCAGAGTAAGGAAGGGAAAGATTTTTACAAAGCTGGACCTGCGGGGGGCGTACAATCTGATACGCATAAGGAAGGGAGATGAATGGAAGACCACCATGTTTACCCCTTTGGGAGCCTTTGAATACCTCGTTATGCCCTTCGGTCTACAAGGGGGCTCCGCGTGTTTTCAAGCTTTTATAAACCACGTTCTGGGACCTTTGCTCTACAAGAATTGTGTGGCCTTTTTAGACGACGTGTTGGTGTATTCGGAAGATGAGGAACAGCATGTGAGGGACGTTCGAGAAGTGTTGGGCAGGCTGCAAGCCAACCAGCTGTGGGTGAAACTGGAGAAGTGCCAGTTTCATACCAAGGAGGTGGAATTCCTGGGGTACCGCTTGTCAGACAAGGGATTGGCCATGGATCCAGGCAAGGTCCAAGCGGTACTGGAATGGAAGACACCGAAGACCAAGAAGGACGTGCAAAGATTCTTGGGGTTTGGGAACTTTTATCGGAAGTTCATCAAGAACTTTGCCCACTTGACGGCGCCCATCACCGACTGCCTCAGCAGCAAGAAGAAATTTGTTTGGACGGTAGAGGCGGATCGAGCCTTTGAAGAACTGAAAAGGGCTTTCGCCTCGGAAGAACAACTTCTGCATGTGGATTTACGAAAACCCATGAGAGTGGAAACCGATGCATCCGACCGGGCGGTAGGGGCGGTCCTTCTTCAACCGGGGAGGAGTGCGTCGGAGTGGAGACCGTGTGCCTTCTTCTCGCGGAAGCTGAATAAATCCGAGAGGAATTACACGGTGTATGACAGGGAACTACTTGCCATTCACGAAGCATTCCGGAGGTGGAGACATTTATTAATTGGGGCACAACACAAGGTGCAAGTGTGCACCGACCACAAGAATTTAGAGTATTGGAGAACAGCTCGAGTGCTCAACCAACGACAAGTGAGATGGGCACAGGAATTCTCCAAATTCAACTTTGAAATTTGTTATGTGCCAGGCCCAGAAAACGTCAGGGCGGACGCGCTCTCACGCAAACCAGAGTATTGGGAAGGGGAGGGGGTGATCGAAGAGAGACATGTCATCCCTGAGGACCGCTGGGTGTGTGGGGCGGCGCTGGTGGGGCAACGAGAACTGGTAGAGGAAACGGAAAATGATGAATATGCCCAGGATAAGCTCAGAGGTCTCAGGGGGGAGGGCGAGAGCCCCGGAGGTTTTGAGGAAAGAAATGGGGCATTGTATTACAAAGGGGCACTGTATATACCCGAAGGTGAATTGAGGGGGAGAGTACTCAAGCAGTTGCATGATAGCCCCACGGCGGGACATTTTGGACAACACAAGACCATGTGGTTGGTTACCAGGGAATTTTGGTGGCCTAAGGTGAGGGAAGATGTAAGGGAGTATGTAAGAGGGTGTGACCAATGTCAGCGAGCCAAAGGGGAAAGAAGGGCGCCGGCAGGGTTATTAGAACCATTACCCACACCAGAACGGCCTTGGGAAGCGATATCAATAGATTTTATGACGGATCTGCCAAAGTCCAAGGGGAAAACAGCCATCATGGTAGTAGTAGACCTGTTAACTAAGATGTGCCACTTTGTAGCATGCTCACATGCAGTCACAGCGGAAGAAACAGCGAAGTTGTTTGTAGAACACATCTTTAGGTTGCACGGGGCTCCCTTGAGGGTGATCTCAGATCGCGGCAAACAATTTACTTCCAGGTTCTGGAGGAAGCTCATGAGCTTGCTGCACGTGGAAGTCAATTTTTCAACTGCCCGGCACCCTGAAACCAACGGGCAGGCGGAAAGAGCAAATGGCATTCTTCAACAATATCTGAGGTGTTATGTCAATGACAGAGAGAACGATTGGGTCGAAAAGTTGGCGTTGGCAGAATTTGCCTACAATAATGCGGAGAATGTGTCCACAGGGATGAGTCCCTTTTTGGCTAATTACGGGTGTCACCCCAGGGCATTTCCAGGGGAAGGAGGGGAGAGATGGAGCGTCCCAGCGGCTGAACATTTTGTAGAAGAGATGGAAGCGATCCATCATCAGCTCCAGCTCAACTTAGAAAGGGCTAAGGCACAATATAAGAAGCAGGCAGACAAGAACAGAAGGGAAGGTGAAACCATAAGGGTGGGGGATCAAGTGTGGTTGTCAACCCAAGGGTTGCCGTTCAAAGGGGGTTGTAAGAAATTGAGGCCCAGAAGATTGGGACCCTTTGAGGTCATTCAGCAGGTCAACCCGGTAGCTTTCAAACTCCGATTACCCAACCACATGAAATTGCACCCAGTGTTCCACAGGTCGTTACTGTCACCATACAGGGGGGGACGTGAAGGGGAGTACGTCAGGGGACCAGCCTTGGAAGAGAGGGAACGCCGCAACCATGTAGCGGAAATCCTCGATTCCAGGTGGAAGGGAAATCAGGTGGAGTATTTGGTGGCGTGGGAAGGGGAACCGGAGTCAGAAAACACCTGGGTGAATGCAGAGGAAGTCAATGACGAGGTTTTAACAGAAACGTTCCACCAAAGGTTCCCGAGGAAACCTCAGCCGATAGCAAGGTTTAGGAGGGAGTATTTCGGCACCACCGATGAGGAAGAGGAAATGGAAGGGTTCGCGGAGTCGGAGTTGGAAGAGGGAGTGGACTCCGATGACGAAGATTACCGAGAGAGTAGGAACAGCAACAAGTGGAGGGAAGTGTTCGCGACGTCGGAAGACGAAGGAGGTTCTTTCAGGGGTTTTACCTCCTCACCGCCAGTAGGGGAGGAGACGGGAGGGGGTGAAGGGGGCCCTGGAGGGGAGGTGGATGTCAGGGAACTGCCATCTAAAGCGCCGGGGGCGCAAAGGCTCACTGAGGTTGAGAGAGGAGTAGCAGCGGAAGAGGGAACCAGTAGAGGGCGAGCAAGTACTCCAAGGGAAAGTGAGTCGGAGGGATGGCTCAGAGACGCTTCCAGCGAAAACAGTGGGGAGGTCTCAGGACCTCCTATAGGGACACCCACACCTCGCCGGAAACTGTCACGCCGAGAGGCCAGACGACGTGTTTCCGTTAAAGAGCTTTTATGTTGGAAACGATTCCGAAAGCAGCCACTTTCGGATTCTACTAGTGATTGACGCAGCCATGCTGGAGGGGCTCCGTCACAGGCAGAGGTTTGAAAACCTGATCAAACTCTGAGGGACTTGCATTTTACGCACAAGCAGCTCATCGTCCCATCACAGTATATAATGGGTATGCCAATTGTTCAGGTATGCTGGTCCCAGGCTACACCCAAACCAGCACCTTGAACTTAGCCTAGCAGCTAATTGGCAGCCAGTACAATGATTCCAACAGCAGCTGACCTAAGACACTTTGTTGCTTGACAAGAAGGTAAATATGGTGTACTCTCTATTCTACACACAGAAGCCAGCCAAATGGCAGCCGATCCTTACTGTAATGCTGGTGATTGGCAGCCTCTTCTGCTGTTCTTGAGGGCAGCAGCCTAGGTCAGGGGTCATAGGTCAGGCCATGTGGCATACATTGCTCTGTCTTCCACTACCTCACTGCTGCTCCCCACCCACCAGCATTGGCTGCCTGAGGCAGCCACTTCACTCTGCCTATTGGTAGGGCCGGCCCTGGGCCTAGCTAATCCAGAGGCTTCATACCGCATGCGAGACACAGAGGCTGCTGTTGCATACTTCTTATACACGTTTGTGCCTGAAGAGAGCACTGAGGTTTAAGAACCACTTTGTTCAAGGTAGCTCCCCAGGCTAGGTCCCATCCTCACGCTGCAAGTTTTTTGGTTCAAATACCGAGCACCCTGGCAACATCAGACAGAGAGAGCAGTTTGCTGTTATTATAAATCAATGTATGATTAAATGTCTGCATATTCCAAACCACAGTCTTCCTAACATCCTCATTGTTCCAAGTTTGATGAGGATCCAGATGCCAAGGAAATTTTCCAAAAAACAAAATGAAAAAGGTGGAGCGGGGAGTGAGATTTGGCTCTGCTTATTGAAACCTGCAAGGAATCTAATACAGTTCCTCAACATTTTCTTTGAGGACATTTTCCATCCCTCTGCTTAATGGATCATATTTACTTTTTCCATTTTGTTCATAGCTGCTGCTATGACTATTTTCATAGTGAAGATTAGATGCAGGAGTTCTGTTTTCTTCCTTACCCTCCAACTAATCTCATAATCCTCGCCCAAGTTGTCGACAGAAGCCAAGATGTAACGTGTAATTTGAATACTAATTCCTGCTCTTTCTTTGCACTTTTCCTTGTGCATTTATTAGATTAGCTAAAAAATCCTGATGGCTGTTTTTAGCAACACTGGGAAATGGGGAGCCGTGAGAGTACCAAGGGCTGGCTTAGACGACGGAAAATGAAACCTTTTATCTCCACGTGTGGGTTTGAGTCTGGTCTAGGTCAGTAATAAGTCAGAAGCTACCACAATCCGACATCTGGGTGGTGATACATGTGGAAAGAGCCTGTCACAAAGAAAACTCCAGCCAAATGACAGACTGCCATTAAGCTGACGTCTTTGCTATAATTCATTTAAATAATAGAAGGCAGCCATTCCTAAGCACGGTGCCAAGAGAGTACTGCTAGTGTGCTTTGAGAAATAAGTTAAGTGAAATGAGGAAAAGTTCCTGGGATTCCAGAGTGCAAGCCCTCAAAAGAGGCTCCCCATTGCCTCTCTGCAATGATTCACAGCTTTGGCCTTGTTTCCTGAAGCTGCAGGTAAGTAATTTTGTTGTGAGGTTTGGGCAGGTGTGAAAGGAGCATTCAACCACTTTTTATGTACAGAGGCAGCAGAATTATCCGGCCTCTCAGTGTGAGTCAGTACTAATTAGGACATACACCCTGGACAATGAGTCCGCATTCGTGGGGACACTTGGCTCAGATGTCTTCAATCCTTATTTCTTTCTCCCTCTCTCATTCTCAATTGGAGAGCCAATGTGGTGTAGTGGTTAAGAGCGGTAGACTCATAATCTGGTGAACCGGGTTCGCGTCTCCGCTCCTCCACATGCAGCTGCTGGGTGACCTTGGGCCAGTCACACTTCTCTGAAGTCTCTCAGCCCCACTCACCTCACAGAGTGTTTGTTGTGGGGGAGGAAGGGAAAGGAGAATGTTAGCCACTTTGAGACTCCTTCGGGTAGTGATAAAGCGGGATATCAAATCCAAACTCTTCTTCAATGGAATCCAGTGACTGAAGCATGCAGCTGTATTGAGGCAGTACTGGGTGTTGACATTTTGTGACCCTAACAATTCTGCGCTAGGGGCAACTGCTCCTGTGTTCCCCACCTCCAATGCTACACCACTGCCTCCAGACAGGACATCTCTTAAGGGGCATTTGAAAATTACAAGAACCTCAACTTCCTGCCTTCTGACTGCACTAGACATCTAGCTGGGCAGAACTTGGAGAGTGTCTTCTGCAGTATGCAATATGCAAAGGGTTGAGAATGGATGATGCCATGGCAGGTGGCAGTCCAACACACTGCCTCACCTGCAGCAATATAAAGGGGAGGTTCGGTTGGCAGAGGAAATAGAGAGTGATACTGGAAGTTCTTAAGAAATGCAAACAGGATGTCCTTGTCTTGAGCACATTCTGTTAGCAATAGGTCCTTGCCTTGCTCAAAGGGCTTGGACTTCACTAGAAAGGCAAAAGCATTATTTGATATCATAACAGTAAGTAATGCTTCCCAGCTGATAATAATTTATTCCCCGTGGGAATTGTTTGCTGAATTAAGGGTGCTGTTTACATTAGATGTGGTGTTGGATTCTGGAATTAGTTGGGTGCTCACATGAGTTGGGTATAACTCTCACACGTTATCACTTCCTCAGTGAGGAATCACCACTGTGATATTCTTATGAATCAAGCAAAAATAAAAAATAAAAAATATTATAGTCATGGGGCATGTGCAGAATACCAGCTGAACTAAGCTACCTGGTTACAGGATATGGCAGACCCCTAAGCAGGAATGGGTTGCTCTCTGTAAAGGTTCCTGTGGAGGGTTCCAATGTTGAGCTTGGTGTCTGAACTCAGACTAAAAGTAGCAAGGACCCTCTGTCACTCCTCTGAAGTAAGAGGTAGTGCCGGAGCCCAGAGCACTTTTCAAATCCCCCATCCCAGCCTTCTCACGCAGTCATCACTTTTGCTAAAGAAGCAGCTTTCCTCACCAACCACTGCTTGAGTTAAATCTCATTCACCTTTGTATTGATTCCATATTGGATTTCCATATACCTGAAGGAGCATCTCCACCCCCATTGTTCAGCCTGGACACTGAGGTCCAGCTCCGAGGGCCTTCTGGTGGTTCCCTCACTGTGAGAAGTGAGGTTACAGGGAACCAGGCAGAGGGCCTTTTCAGTAGTGGCGCCTGCCCTGTGGAATGCCCTCCCACCAGATGTCAAGGAAATAAACAACTATCTGACTTTAGAAGACATCTGATGGCAGCCCTGTTTGGGGAATTTTAATGTCTAATGTTTTATTGTGTTTTTCATATTCTGTTGGGGTATAAATAAATTATTCTTATTCTATGTTATTGTATGTTTTCTTTCACCAGTGGACTTTTCCCCAGAGAACAAGCCAAGATTTCATTGGACCAAAGAAAGAAAGAAAGAAAGAAAGAAAGAAAGAAAGAAAGAAAGAAAGAAAGAAAGAAAGAAAGAAAGAAAGAAACCACTTACATCAATAATCAGACTATCCAGAGCTCTGGTATACAAGATCTGGATGAGGAATCTGTGCTTCCCTGCAATGTTGCTGGACTACAGCTTCTGATCATTGGTTGGGCTGGCTGGAGCTCTTGATAGCTAGAGTTCAACAACATCTGGGTGGGGGGAGCAAAGCTCCTCTGTAATGCTATTAAATAGTTTGTCAGCTATATTTGTATATATGCTAAAATAAATTTCAACTAATATGATATGTGACCCCCCATAACATTGTATTATTTCTTTTTACCTTTCTCTAAAGTGTTCTAAAAGGCTGCAAGAGAAAGAGAAAGGCACACCAGGAGAGGGAGGGATAAGCTTCAAGCTGAATCCTCACATTTTATGCTCGAGTAGGACAGAAGTCCTTTCTTCTTGCCGCAGGCCTACTCTGTGGGCATCTAACTGTGACTGTTGGAAAATAAAAGCCGGCGACCTCGTGTCATAGGATTGCCAGCAAATTCTGGGGGGAACTGGAAGTTTGGCAACAGATGCTGGGGTCCAACTGAGCTGAACATATCACTATATTTGGATGGAAACAAGACAATAGGAACTGTCTTGGCCTAGAATAGTGCTCTGTCATGCCAAGTTGTACTGAGACGCATAAAGGGTCTTATAGCTCAAGAGTACTACAGCTTCCACTGACTCCAGTTACACAGCGTATGCGTGGAACCAACCAGATGCCCCTTGTCTTCTGCACATAGCTGCCAATCGCCCCTTATTTGGCGGGAAAGTCCCTTATCCCAGCACCGTGTCCCGCTGCTGTTCCTTGTTGATTATGTCCCTTAAATTTCCCGGGTTTCAAAGGAAGCAGCTCCTTTCCCTCCCTCCCTGCCAGCCAAGGAGGAGGGAGGCTCCAGCTGTGTTGCTTGGCTGCATTGTTCACCCAATAAGGAGCCTAAGAATGACTGGGGGGTGGAGCTTGCATGCCTTGTGCCGATCAAATCAGCCGCGTTGCCGGGGGACTCGGTTTTGCTCAGTGCTTCCCAGCGGAGAGGTGACAGTGGTTTTCCTTGCTGCATCCCCTTTGCCGGGTTACTGTGCTGTGGGAACCACCGCTTGAGGCTTCGTTTGGCTGCTGGCTGGGCTTTCTGCCTTTGGCTCGAAGGGGCTCAGAAGTTGAACATACCTGTGCTCTGAAAATCCCTTATTTTGGCTGCTGATCCCTTATTTTCGAGGCTGCTGGTCCCTTATTTTCAAATCTGTAAGTTGACAGCTATGCTTCTGCAACCTACACAACGCCAACCTGGACCTTCTCTGGTCCCTGAGGTGACTATACTGTAGGAGCAGCAGGGAGGGTGAACTTTATTCACAGGTTACACCAAGCACAGATTATTCTAGCCCCTGGTGCTGCTCATCAGCCATGCACACCAGAGCCTAGAGGATTATGGGAAGGCACGGCATTTCCTTGCATAAAAGAAGAGATACAGCAGAGCCTAGCAGGAGTGCATGAGGGGCACCTTCCTGGCACCATTGCATTCACTGGGACTGTGGATGGGGCAGTGTGAGACAGCAGTGAGGTCTGGGGAGCACTGTATTGGTGTCTGCATCTTGCAAGTGTGTACGCAAGTGCAGGCCATCATTGCTGCCAATCTACAGCTCCCTTGACCTCACCTGTGTCTCACCCTGCCCTGTCCCCATGAAGATAGCTGCTTGCCGCTGAGAGGATGCCCCTGCTGCTCCCTCCTTATGCACAAACCCCAATAATTACCAGGTCTCGGAGCACCAGATGGGTTCGAAAAGTGCACCTGTTGTGAGAGAGAAGGAACTTCCTTATATTTTGTGATTGCTTGCAGCACAGGCAGAAGCTTTCTAGAATATGGATGCTGGGCTCTGTGACTAAACATGGTGTAACACGCCTCTCTTCTTCAACACTTGGGCAAGCTACAAGGTTTGGCAACCTACAAGAACAAGACTTACTGGATCACTCGGGATTAAACACACAGCAGGTGTTGTCACCCATGTTATGGTCTGAGTGTTTGGGGAAGCTACCACAGCTGGCGTTTCCATAAAAACTGGGGGGGAAATGAAATGAATGCTAATCAAAGAAATAGCTTTAATCCAGTCTCCTTTTTGAAATGAAATCTCCACATCATGTTTATGTACCATAAAAGTCAAGGGAGTGCAGTGCCCTATTCAAACAGGGAGGAGTTCCCCGTAGGCATTTAAGCAATCTTAAATGGAACAATTGCTTTCTTTCCTCTTGAGTTTCCTCCAGGCATTTTATAAGTAAGAGCTCTATAGTTTCTGTTGACTACAGCAGGAAACCAGGGAGATGTCTGTCCAGCAAACCGAAGCCAGACTTCTACAGAAAAGCTGATTAACTCTGGGAAAACAGTAATGTAAATCTCCCCCCTCCTCCCTGATTTAATTCCCCAGCCTTCCTCAACATGTCATTGTATTGCACCACAGCTTCAGCCTGATATTATCAGGCCCCATAGCGCACTAACCCTTTTTTTCATCATTAATGAAAGATTTCTGAGTTGCCAGACACAGTGCAAAGGTTTACGGGCTGATATTTCTCTGCGTCCAGAAGGCTAGCACGAGGCCTACAAACCTCTTAAACCACTTAAGCCCTTAAGTGGAGTTAAGTAATACAAGGGACATGCTCTAGCCCTCAGCAGAGAGAGGAATTTAGAGCTGGTCAAATAAGGATTCTTGGATTTATTTTTCTTCTTCTTCTTTTAAAAAACCCTATTTTCTTTGTATTAATGTTTTCCAAATGCCATGCATGTGTACTTCTAGGGTCACCAGACAACTGCCAAATTGGCCGGGCTGGTTGTTTTGCTTTCTGGCCAGTTGCAGAAAAGCAAGGGGCAATGTTGTTGTTTTCCCCTCACCATTTTTTCCATGTTCTATATCTCTGTATTGTATTGTCATGCATTTGGGGGTGGGTCTGGATGATCTCCCAAAGAGTCTCACTCCTACCCCAGCCGCCCTGTGAGTCGATAGCAGCCTTTCTCAATGCTGCTATCGTTTATTGAACTCCAACTCCCATCAGCCACAATCAGCATGGCCAATGGCTTGGAATGCTGGGAGTTGTATTCAAAAAATCTGACAGGTTGTGGAAGGCTGGTTTATGTGTGCCCAGATCTTGCCTGGGCATGTCCCTGTGTTCACTGATGGTTATCAGTTATGGTTATCGGATAACTATTGTGAATGGGCCAGAAAGGTGGGAAGATGACTCATCCTTTAGTCATCTACCTGGTCAGCAGTTTTGAATTCAGACTGAGTCATTCAGAGCCAAGGGTCAGAGCTGTAGGTTTTCTTGGAAGTTCTGAAGGACCTGAGTGTCCCCACAGAAACCTCATGGGGAATCAGGATCTGTTGGAGTGCCAGTGCTGTGAGCCCTTCCATCTTCTGCTCAGACATGGAGCTTTAAAGTATGGACCTGTGCCTGGAAAGAGGCAGGCAGAAGGTAAAGCGTAGATAAGCCCAAATATGCAATCCTATGCCTAAATCCAACTGCTCAGTGGGGCTTACTCTTTGGAAAGTGTGGATAGGATTGTAGCCTTAGGCTATCGTTCTATGCATACTTTGCTTTCAGGAAAATGTGAACATGCATAGGATTATTCCATTAGCCTGGAATCCTATGAACATTTACTTTGGAATAAGCTCATTTGAATTCAGTAAGCATTATAACAAAGTAACTATACAGTCAAACCTTGGTTTTCGAACGTCTCAGCTGCTGAATGTTTCGGAAGCCGAATGCCAAAAACCTGAAAGTGAATTCTTCTGTTTTCGAATGTGCATCGGAAGCTGAATGGCTTCTGAGACACGTTTCTCTATTTCCCCCATTGAACTTGCTAACAGCCTTTGATCCTTGGTTTTAGAATGTTTTGAAAGTCAAATGGACTTCCGGAATGGATTACGTTCAAAAACTGAGGTTCCACTGCACATGGATTGCACTATTAGCAAGTTTTCAATTTTGCAAAAAAAATTATTTTTTTAATTCCCCCCCCCCCCAATTCTCCATAATCGTTAACAAATTTCAGTATGCAGTTTAATAAGGATTCCCTTTCTGGACACATTTTTAAAATGCCAAAGAATTCCAGGGAGGAAAGAAAAAACCCAGATGTTAAGGGAGCTAATTATTCTTGATCTTTCCCAATTAGAATATTTGTTTTTGTTTTATTGCTTTCTCTTCAAAGTAGACTACCTTATAAATCAACTCTCCATTTTGTCGACTCTTTATTTGAAACACCCCCGGTATTGAAATACCCTGGAAGCTATGAAACATTTTCCACGAATAATCTGATATCACTTACATCCTGTACACAGTTGGGAACCACCTAAACCACTCCTCTTTTAATAATGTTTGTTTTTTTGTTTGCTTATTCGTTTATTCATTTATTCGATTATAAGTAATATCTCTCCCCTCCTCACACATGTGAACATAGGCAGGTAACAACAGTTTTTAAAGAAAACTATAACAAAAGTTAAAATGTCACAATTTACCCAGGAGGACACCATATAGAACAACAGGTTGCAACAGTTATCAATACCTTCCCTGACAAAATTATATCAATCGGCACCAAAACTTTCCTCAGCAACATTATAGCAGCTACATCCCATAGAATATATTCGATCAGTCCACTCTAAAAGCCTGGGAGAGTAAAAGTTGTTTGAATTGGCATTGAGTTGCATCGAACTCCATTAACGGTCCATCAGTGCAAGGATTTCTGCTTGCGCAACAGAATATTCCCCGGCCTTGTGTTCCAGTTTTTCTAGGGGGTTTCCCTAACCCTCAGGAGCAGATTTGTGGAGGTCACTGGGGCAAGTCCTTGTGCTAGTGAGATGTGTTAGTTGAATAAAGGTAAAGGGACCACTGACCATTAGGTCCAGTCGTGACCGACTCTGGGGTTGCGGTGCTCATCTTGCTTTATTGGCCGAGGGAGCCAGCGTACAGCTTCCGGGTCATGTGGCCAGCATGACTAAGCCGCTTCTGGCGAACCAGAGCAGCGCATGGAAATGCCGTTTACCTTCCCGCTGGAGTGGTACCTATTTATCTACTTGCACTTTGACGTGCTTTCGAACTGCTAGGTTGGCAGGAGCAGGGACCGAGCAACGGGAGCTCACCCCATTGTGGGAATTCGAACCGCCGACCTTCTGATTGGCAAGTCCTAGGCTCTGTGGTTTAATCCACAGCGCCACCCACGTCCCTCTAGTTGAATACTGCCTGTCAAAAGTTACCGCTTGTCAAAAGGTGGACAAAGATGGCAGCAATCATGTTTCAGACTGGGACGGAGTTCCATATCTGTGGTTCTGTCACAGAAAACCTCCTACCTCAGTTTTTACTTGTTTCACTCAAACGGTAAAAGTCTCTTTTTAACGTGGATGCAACTTCTGTCAAATCAGCAAATCCTTGGGACTCTTGTTATTCTGTTCATGTGCAACCAGATGCTGGGAAAAGGATGATGTCTCATTTCCCTCAACATTCTGGTTATTTGTGCGTTTCCTTTTTTCTGTCTGACTTTTTTTTTAAAGCAAAAAGGATGTGTGAGAAAATTGAGCACTGATGGAACTGAAGCCTTTCATCATGGACTAGTCATGTCTCTGAAACGGTTCAGGTGACTGATAATAAGTGGATTTGCTTATTCTGTCTTCCTATCTGGAAAAGAGCTTTATGACCAAAGTAAAAAAAAACAAAACAAAACCCTGCTTAATAAGGATGCAATCCTGAAATCACTTATGCATGTATCTCAATTTTGGGGAATGGTGGCGGTGGTGATTTATGAATGCCGGATTGTACCACAGGAAAATCAAGTGCACAGAACAGTTCAGCATGCACTGCATGTACTAAATGTGCAGTGCCCTATAGCCACTGGCGGAGGAAGAGGAGTGCAGGGGGAGTATACTGCCCCCAGCAGCACGATCCTGGCAGGGTGCCATCATGGCTGCCCCCCTTGCCCACACTGGGCACCCCACCCCTGCAGGCGGCATGCCACACCCCCAGGATGTGCGCCAGCCTCACACCCACCTGCTCTCTGCCCCCTGGTGCGCCACATGAAGCTCTGCCACTGCCTCTAGAACTGCTTCCCAGTTGGTGGTCTGCAGACCCCAGGTGATCTGCAGGCACCAGTCACATACAGCAAAAACTACTACAGTGGTACCTCGGGTTAAGAAGTTAATTCGTTCCTGAGGTCCATTCTTAACCTGAAACTGTTCTTAACCTGAGGTACCATTATAGCTAATGGGGCCTTCTACTGCTGCCACACCGCTGCGTGATTTCTGTTCTCATCCTGAAGCAAAGTTCTTAACCTGAGGTACTATTTATGGGTTAGCAGAGTCTGTAACCTGAAGCGTCTGTAACCTGAGGTACCACTGTATAGAGATATCAGAATTTTCAAAAGCAGGGATCTATGGCTTGGCTTTTGAAAAACGGAGGTCTGAAGTACTTAGCTATCTGAGAACCAGTGCCCTACAGGGCATGAGATAATCCTGGGATCACTGACCGAGTGCCCATGGCACAATAACACTTTCACTGGGTGCCTACAAAACCTTTGAAATCTCTGCCCAGTCACTGTCATGACATAGCAAGGGTGGTTTCCTTTTCTCTTCCCAAGTAAATGCTAACTTGTGGGGGGGAAAGTCTCATTTGCAGTCAGCCATTGCAAGCTCTAATTTGGTGATAGTTTGGGGGATCATTTATAAAATCAGGCAAATTCAAGGGGATCTGCTTTTATTTCTACTGGGTCCAACTTTTACCCAGACCCAATGGAAAATGGGGAACAGATAAGAAATCAGAAGTGATTATGCCTGCTGCATTCCCTATCAACATGCCCAATATGCTCACAGGCCCCAAAAGGTCAGCCATCCCACCTTAGTTGATTGTAGACCCGTTTAAAGTAGCCTTGTCTTCTGCTTCACAAAAAAGCTAAAGGACTTTTGGTACCTTGTTCTACTTCCCCTCTCAGAGGCAGTGGGCATCTGGATATCAGTTGCAGGTAGACAGAGTGCTGTTGTGCTCAAGACCTGCTTGTAGGCTTCCTAAGGATATCTGGCTGACCACTGTGCGAACAGGATGTTGGACTAGATGGGCCAGTGGCCTGATTCAGCGGGCTCCCCTTATGCTCTCCTGTACCTCATTTTGTAATTTGTAAAGAAGGTAAGGCAGCACAATGCCATAGATACGAATGCCAAGACTCCCCATGTCAACGTTCTGAAATCTCAACTACCATTTCCATCAACTCAGTGGGAAGATAATTAACCTATCTACTATACCTGCCAACAGCTGAAAATGGAAATTAAGTCGGTGAAACTAGGTCAGGTGTATTAATAACTCCCTTCATTTAGACAGCATTTCAACATTACATGTTAAAAAAAATGAAAGCCTTAGTAGCCTGATTCAATGAGCCACAATACTGGAAAATAAGGGCATAATCCAGGAAAACATTTTGACTTTTAAACACGTGCTTAACTTCCAATTGGATTGTCCAAATACTTTGGATGGGACACAACTCTGGCGCCAGTGTGCCATCTGTGCTGGTGTCATGAATTGATCCAGGATGGATTAATGCTGATACTACACCATCATCAATCTCTATGGCTGCCTGCATGCCCAGAGACTTGGGCAACAGTGGCTAATGAATGGGCATGGGTGAGGCAACGGCAGTAAGGCCAGGGATGCTCTGGGGCTGTGGCTCTGCAGAACCACTGTCACCAAGCTAGAACTCCCCTGTTCCTGTGTCCCCACACCCTGTTCTGAGGAGTGCAATGCTGCTGGGGATGCTGAAAGGACACCCTTGGACTCCCACCCCCAAGGAACCACCACTGGAGCTGGGTGACCATAGAATCATGGAATTGTAGAGTTGGAAGGGACCATAAGGATCATCTGTTCCAATAACCTGTGATTCGGGAATCTTTTGACCAATGTAGGACTCAAATCCACAATCCTGAGATTAAGTGTCTCATGCTTTACCGACTGAACTATCTCTGGTGACTGTTTCTTAACCCGTGTGCAATCTGACAAGTAAGAGTTTATTTCTGGTTTAACAACATTTAAAAAAGAACACCCCACACCCATGCTTTATTATTTCCTGCATTCATCCCCAGACCTTTTTACCATGGGAAGAGTTATTTTTGCAGCATTCCAGCTGCTGTTTCCTTGGCTCGACACAGTCACCCCACCTCCCTTACCTGTAAACTTTGCCTACATCTTCTTGGCAAATGTGGTATGACATAGTATGACACTTACTATTCATATTTCAGATGTACTTGTCGCTGTATCCCACAATCTCAGGTTGTACATTTTTTTAAAAAAAGAAGAATGTACAAATGTAACTAAATATATAATCTCTGTTGACTCAACTCAGAGTTTGCCTGACATAATGTTTTTTTGTGGTTTCATCCTCATGGAAAGTGGGAGTAAGAGCAGCTTGTGGTGTCTCATGTTTTCATGCATTCCAGAAGAGTGTTAGTCTGTTATAAGGGAAACGGTACCAAGTCCTTTGGCACCAAGACTGATACATGTATTATGGCTCGAGCTTATGTAGGCTTGAGCTCACATCATCAAAAGCAGCTTGCATCTGATGAAGAAGGCTTTAGTCCAGTCTATGAAACCTTATGCTACAGTCAACATCAGTCTATCCCAGGCCTGCACTAGTTCCCACCCATTGTTGCCAATCTTGGCAGGGGGTGGGCTAGTTTCATGTTGGGGGGTGAGGGCTTCTAGGAACATAGGAAGCTGCCTTATACTCCATGAGACCATCTGTCCACCTTGCTCTTTATTGTCCACTCCACCTGGCAGTAGCTCTCCAGGGTTTCAGGCAGGAGCTTTCCCCAGCCGTACCTGGAGACACCAGAGATTTAAATTGGGATCTTCTGTAGGAGATTTGCCATCCAACATAAGTGTGCATGATTTGCTAGTTGGTATATGAAGGGGTTAAGGACCACAGAGCCCTAACTGATAGAGTAGGCTCAGTGGGGTCATGCCTCCTTATCACTGTGAGGAAGGAAGTGGTGTTTTTCTTCTCTTTCTTTCCTCATTCTCTTCTTCACAATGCAAGCCATGGAGGAGGACGTGCTTCACAATACCTCCCAGCTTCAGGCACAGGCCTGAAGTTATTTTTCTGTATTTAGATCCAGCAACCTGTGTTGCTTTTGCTACTGCAATGAATAACACATGCAGCAGACCTTGGATTATGTAAGTAAATTTTAAAACTTACTTTGCAGTGTATGGTTTTTCATTGCAGAGATGGGTAGAAAAAGGTTTAATAGTGTATAGTGTTAAAGTCTTTTAGGGGTGTCTCCCATCATAGAGTCTCTTTGGCCCCACACTTTGAATACAGGCAGTAAGCTGACTATTTCTTTGCCCCCACACTTGGGTATCTAGGATTAAATATTTATTCCAATTTATTCCACATCCCCTTCTGTGTGCAAGGCAGATGCTGTACCACTAAGCTATGGTCATTCCCCGAGAGAGAGGGCTCCAGGCTTCCACTGAAAAATTGCCACCCTTCACCTGGAAAGTACGAGGTTGTGTGGGCGGGAATCTTTTTTAGGGGTGTGGCTTTGATAAAAACTGGGCCCCTGTAGTTTCTTTACCCTGCAAAGGCCATAGCTTCCTGTCCAGGGCTATTGCCTCTCAGTCCCTTGGGGCCCCCACCTATAAGGAGTGAACACCATGCTCTACCCTCAGGGCACTACTTTACCTCTCCAGACAAGCCTGGCCTTCACTATCTCTTCCTAGCCTTGTCCCTTCTTTTACTAGTATCAGCATCATAACACTGTGGATGTCACTTCTGAGTACTGCCTGCCAGCTTGGATGTTGTAGGGGACCTCTGATTTGCAGAATACTTGGAGAAAAATAAACAAAGTGGTCTTCTGTCTCTAGATGAGAAAATAAAAAGTGGGGACAGAAGATTTCCAGCCAAGAAAATGTCTTCTGAGAAAATGTCCTTCTGAGAAACAAGTTGCTCTATGAGGAGTAGGAGCAGCTTCTGAGATGGCTACAGTACAAAGGAAAGCATAAATGACTCCCTGGATTACTGATGAACTGCTGAGTCAACAGGGATCAGCCTGAGTGTGGCAGACTTAAGGCTGGCTGTGTCTGCAGTACCTCCTTTGGCCAGCTGCCCCAGTGGTGCTCAAAAGCAGCAGCTAACTAGTTTGATGGACTTGTAGCTTCCTTTTCTGGCAAGCCGCCTTTTGTGGCACAGAGAATAAGTTAGTTGGGAGTCTCCCTGGTTACTCCGCTCACCGGTTCAAGGCTTACAGAGCCTTACTGGGAAAGATCATTTGGATGTAGTTCTGATTTAAGTCTGTGGGTTCTCCCCCTGCGCCCTCCATACAGAAAAGTATGGCTCTACTTTTAGACCTATAATTTATTACCAAGGGAAATATGTGTACAGTGTTATGTAAGAATTTGCTGCTGCCTTTTTTTTTTTAAACTCAGCCACTTGTCTAGCTCTTGAGGCATTCAGCATTCCATTATAACAAGCACTTGTTTTTCCAAGCAGAGGGTGACAATTGTTTCTGCCTTCACTCATTCACTAGCACTCCTGACTGAAATATCCAGCTCCTGAAAAGGAGAAGCCAGCCCTGAGACTTTGTCTCAACTTTCTCCTTGGAGCTGAAAAAACAACCAAGAGTCATGCAACACCTTGAACAAATCTATTGTGGCATAGGCTGCAAACCTCCCAGGGGGCTGGCTTGATAAAGATGTAATGAATAAAACAAACAAAACAAATGAGCTTTGGTGCATCTGATATGTGGACAAATGTGTATGCCACATTATATAATCTGTTGGTCTTTGAAAGCGCTGCAAGACTCTTTGTGATTTTTGCTGCCGTAAGAGATTTTGTTCGGAAATGGCACCCTTGACAATCTGTCTGAATAAAAATAAACATCGGGAGGAAAGAGCAATAAAGAAGAATGGTGTTGCGGCAGCCTGAGTCACAACAGGTACTGGGCAACCATTGCCAGCCATAATGGTTGAAAGAATCTGCCACAAAGCCAAAACCTAGAAAAAGAGCAAGTGAAATATTGCAGTGTGGAGTGCTCCTGTTCAGGGGGCCAGCCAGCCACACCCTTTCTAAGCACACTCCATTCTATTTGCCCTCCCCACTGGATTTCCATCTCTCCCCCTCCAACAGCCAGTCGGAATTCCATGCTCACTTAGCATTCTCAGTGCTCACTGGCCTGGCTTGAAACCCTTTTTGGTGTCCACCCAAACCCTCCCATTCTGCCCCCACCCCCCAAAATTCCGAGTTTTCCTCAGACATGCTGATGCTTATCTCTTGTGCATGGATAGTGCCATTTTGGCTACATGCCTATGGCACTCCTTCTGACCATTAGTAGAATATCCAACCTTCCTTAATGTTCTAGGAACATCTGCAGCGCTGGTCAACCCTTTTGTAGGACAGATTCAGACAGCTGGCATGCAGCCTCCTTGCACAGAGTTAAGGGCATGGAGTTGGACCCTTCTTCAAAGGGCTGATATTTATGGAAGACCCTGGAAATGGAATTTCACACTGTGTGAGGGTAATCAACTTCTGCACAGAACAGGTAGCCTGGAAGCAGCTGCCCTTGGGAGCATCATTGATTTATTGATGATTGAATACTCCCTTCCAGTTATAATTAACATATCATGAGCAAAACAGCCAAGAGAGAAATAACCCCGCCTCTTAAGAGCTGCATTTTATTATTGGGCAACCATTCACCATAGCCGTAGGTAATATGAACTATCAATACATTTAAGGAAGGGGGGGGGGGAGAGATTCACATTTCACCACAGTGTCATATGTAACCAACGCAGCAAAACCCAAATCTTCAACACCTGATGGTGATAATGATCTGTCACTTGCCCTTCCCCATGAGGTGCCAGGGCAAGTTGCAACAATTTAAAAACAAGATATTAAAAATATTTAAAATCAACTACAGTCAAGAGAATAGGGTCAGTCCTAAAAGTATACCTCTCAGCTATCAAAGGCCACCAGAGATATAGTGTTTAAGTCTCTTGACTGTACAGTGGTACCTCGGGTTTAGAACTTAATTCGTTCTGGAGGTCCGTTCTTAACCTGAAACTGTTCTTAACCTGAGGTACCACTTTAGCTAATGGGGCCTCCCGCTGCTGCCACACGATTTCTGTTCTCATCCTGAAGCAAAGTTCTTAACCTGAGGTACTATTTCTGGGTTAGCAGAGTCTGTAACCTGAAGCGTCTGTAACCTGAAGCGTCTGTAACCCGAGGTACCACTTTATAACCAAGAAGCATTTGGATCTGTAGACTCTGTCATATTTGGTAGACTGAGAAGTGTTGAACATACAGCTGTCCCCCAAGAGAAATATGAATGGATACTGTCTATTCTTTATGATAAATGATTAAATTAAAGGGAAATCCTCACAATGTTCTACTGCTCTAAAATTATGGTTACAAGTTCCAAACTTTCAATCCAATCAATTGTATGTGTGTCAGGTGGGGATGTAAGAAGGCATCATTTTCCACTCTGCCCTGTAATCATCGCATGCAGCACTGTCTCTCTTCGGCTGCAGCTCACCATATGCCAAACACTACATCATAATAATAACAATTTTATTATTTAAACCCTGCCTATCTGGCTGGGTTGCCCCAGCCACTCTGGGCAGCTTCCAATACACATAAAAATATAATAAAGCACCAAACATTAAAACCTTCCCAATGAAGGGCTGCCTTCAGATGTCTTCTAAAAGTTGTATAGTTATTTATCTCCTTGACATCTGATGGGAGGGAATTCCACTTTGTTCGTCTTGCTGTCTACTGCGGACGCAGACATGTAATGTCATTGCATTATTCCACCCCATTGATTTCAATCCAAAGGAAACACAGTGCAGATAAGGGAAAAATGTAATCAACTACATATCATCTGTAGACTGAAAGAAACTTATCAGTAAATACAAATCATATTCGCTGCATTGATTTCCATTCCATAAATGTGACAAATAAGCCAACACGGGCAATTTCCTCTCCTGTTTTCATCAGAATTCTCCTACATCTCTAGAATTGCCTCGCATATTGCTTTGGGATAAAAAGGCAGTTTTTTGTGAGTTCCATGTGATGAACGCTTCAAATGACCCTGCTATCATGTTAAACATTTATCAAGCATGTGAATAATCTGGTAATAATACCCTTACTTTCATTTGGAATGGTAACTATTTGTTCCTCTGCAACTAGCAACTTGAAAAACAGCAATACTGTTTCATTTTTTTGATCTATTTACAAGGTGGGTGGTTACAATGCCTGTATTAAGGACAAATTCCTTAATTTTTTTCCTCATTACTTTTTTGTGTATATAGAGCTTCCACACTGTGTCTGAAGATGTGCCATGGTTGCAACAATCATGATGTTGTACATTTTGAGCACATAAAGACAATAACAGGTCTCCAGATAACCAAATAATTTTTGTTCATTAAACATTTGCCTTTTACCTATTCATAATAAAGCTGAAATACATCTGTACATTTCCAAAACCTTGATGTAGGTACCTTTAAAATGCTGAAAGAAAGTAAAGATGACTTACAATGTAATAAGAACAAGCTACCTCTTGTTGTTTTGACACTTGTTATTTTATCTTTATCCCCGATGGTATAAGAAGAAGAAGAAGAAGAGTTTGGATTTGATATCCCGCCTTTCACTCCCTTTAAGGAGTCTCAAAGCAGCTAACATTCTCCTTTCCCTTCCTCCCCCACAACAAACACTCTGTGAGGTGAGTGGGGCTGAGAGACTTCACAGAAGTGTGACTGGCCCAAGGTCACCCAGCAGCTGCATGTGGAGGAGCGGAGACGCGAACCCGGTTCCCCAGATTACGAGACTACCGCTCTTAACCACTACACCACACTGGCTCTCTAACAGACAAGAACTTAAACTAACCTGGATAAATAAATCACCATTCAATTAATGAACTGTCCATCCTATTAAGATTTGCCCTCACAAAATTTCCCCCACTGCTGATAAATCAACTAAAGCTTTAGTTGATTAATCTATCAATTTAAGTTATTATAGCTTGAAGCCTTTAATTAGGACAAGAAAAACAAAGTTCTAAAACAATTATTAATCTGTTCTTTATTTTTTATTTTTGTTCTGTTGAAATTGATAAAACTTTGCAGTGCTATAATGTTTTGTGTCCCACACCTTGAACAATTGTTTGCTTTCTGTCTCCTGACGTTTAGTAGTTCTCATGTTAGGCCATTCGCAAATGCAATGATCTGTATGTTTCAATCTGAAAGGCAGATGCTGACGAATAAACACAAGAGCACACAGACAGCTTCTCTGTGGTGGTGATCTTTGAAATTTGTAACTGCTTTTTTACCTCAGCAGAGTATTAACGGTCGGGGGGTTCCCTTAAAGTTAAGATTTTTTTTATTAAGGCCCGAAAACATACATTCATACTTCTGAACACAGTTATATGTTCATCAGTGCTTACAGCAAACACTTAAATGTGTGTGGTCTGATTAGCAATTCACATCCTATGTGCAAATGTTATTTTGATGTGGGAAAAGAAAGACAGAACTGAGTCATGAGTGGTAATTTTTAAGTCATTGCTATACCAATAAAACAGCTGTGATTATCTATACTTCATGGAAAGAAAGGCTCTGTGAAGCCCACTGTCACCGGTCAATGAGACAATTTGAAGATCTAGGAATATCTGGCTTGTTACTCTGGCTTGTGATCTGAATTTCGAGATCACAGCTGAGGTAAAAATCTTGCCCTTCAGGTGAATCAAACTTGGGTTTTATGCCAGGAACACTGGGTGGTAACTGGGAATGTTTACAGCTGTTGAGATAAAGGTAGCTCAGGAAGAACTTTGTGAGTTTGGTCAGGGAGGAGAAGGAGGAGTATGTAAAAACATAAGATGAGCCTGATAGATTATGCCAACAGTTCTTCTGTTTCCACATCCTGTTCTCACAGTGGCTGAGCAGATACCTGTGAGAAGCCTGCAAGCTGGACATGATGAGTGCAACAGCCCTCTGCCTACCTGTGATTCCCAGAGACTGGTATTCAGAGGCATAATGCCTCTGTAGTGGAAGTAGAAACCAAGCCTAGAGAGGGTTGAGCCATAGAGACCTGTGAGATCATTGTAGTTGTTGGAAGATGCCTTGCTGACTGTGTCCCAACATACAATATAGCTGGTGGCAACATGGCGGCCAGCATTCTCCACGGTGCTACCCACTTCCTGGTAAGGGGACAAGCAATACCTAGCCAGAGAAGACTCCTCCTTGCACCAATAGGATAGAGAGGATCAGCTGATACTTTCTGTCCATCATAAAACGTTCCAGGCCTGGCTTCCTTGCTGATATGAGCAACAAAGTGACCAGCCCTGGGTGTCTGCATGTCACCTCCATCACATTTCCCTTTACCTGACCTTATTCTCCTCTCCCTTTGTATTGCTCCACCACAAATGCACAGGTACTGGGTCTAGCAAGGAGGTGGAAGGAAAAAAATAGTATACACAGACCTGCCATTCCAGTTTAAAACTGAAGCTCATTCTACACCAGGAAGGCCTTTGTGGTAGAGAAACTTGTCTCCTCTCCAAGATTTGTACGTTACTCATGAACACCTCTCTGTCTCTTTCTAGCATGACTTTTATGAGACTGATGGTACCAGCAGTGAAATCTGGATTTTTACCGTTACAAGAATTTTCACAGAAGGACACATGGAATTTTAGACACTCCCCCTTTTTTGGGGCTTTTTAATCAAAACTTAAAACCAAGGGGAATTATAATGTAATATTCTGTGTATAGTCAGGACTTCCTTGATAAACCAGACTGGGAACCATGCTAGGAAAAAACAAGTGACAATCCTGTGGTACCTTAAAGACCAACAAATTTCATACGGCGCAAGTTTTCATTTGCCAAAGCCGTGCAGCTGAAGAAGTGAGCTCTGGCCCATGAAAGATTATGCCACAAGACTCATGGTTATGATTGCTTAAGTTTGCACAGCAGGTGATCCAGAGAGTCCATATCAATCATTATCTGCTAGGAAGTTTGCCGAACAGGCAAACAGGCAGGGTACATCAAAGGAGTTCTTTAAACAATGAGGTGTGATGAGAGATTATTTGCATTCGTTGGCACATAACACTTAGCCAACTCTCATGTCTATAACTAAGGGAACTGAAGTCTATAATTTTGATACACAGCAGCATCATAAACAAACACACACTTTATAAATGTAGGGAATCCTTTTGTCACAGATGTTGAGCTAAACATATCATCACAAGCTATGACACAAAACCGGTAGTGAGCAGCAAAGTACTGTGTATGTTTTAAAAATGTTTATCTTATAGCTAGGGAAAAGATTCATGTTTTTACTCACAGAAATCCTAAAATACGTTTTTGAGCTGATTTTTTTTAAATAAAAAAATACATGCTGAATATTACCTTTTTCTCCAACATGGGGCATAGCTTATTTACTCAATGTTGGGTGGGCATATATGATACGATAATCTTTATTGTCATTGTCCCATACAAAACAATGAAATTGAAAAAATCTACATCAGACATTCAAAAACCAACAGGCCTGCTATCCCAGCTTATCCCAGCCTGGTTAGCCCCCTAAAAACTCTGATAATTTCCGGGGTGTGCACTATATGGGTTAAGGTGATCCTGCAAGTAAACTGGTTGCAAGCCATTATTACCACAATAAGAATTGTACTTCAACACAGCAAAAACTGAAGAGCCAGAGGTTTCTCACGCCAGGTTTAACCCCTTCAGGAGCTGTTGCCCAAGGAGTCAACTCTCCAGCCAATATTTCACACTATTGGGAATCTGCATTCTTCTTCTTCAGAAAGTCTCATGCTAATTCCAGTTTGCTGCTGGGATTTGAACTCAAACTGCAGTGGGAAAGGCCTCAAATGCCTTTGGTGGTTTATGGTGCAGAGCTCCTCCATTCAGCCAGAGCCCAGGTCTTTATTACAACCAGATGGACAAACAGTAGTCTTGCTGCCAAGTGTATGCTCAGTCTTTCAAGAAACATTTTATCCCTGAAGTGGATTAGTGTCAGTGCTGCCAGGGGCAGATTTTGGGAGACATATCAGGAGCACAGAGACCTTCACTTGTATGCAACCTCAACAACCCAAGATGGATTTAGTTTTGGAAAAGGCCTTCTTATAAGTATATAGTTAAAAATTCCAGAAGGGTGAAGCAAATGATGGAAGAAAAGACAGCAGAGAGACTGGAGCCAAGCTGAGACTAGGAACTAGTAAAAATGTTCTGTGTAACTCACCAGCAGATGACTTGTTAAGCATTCAAGGAAGGCCATGTGGAAAATACAGCTGTGGTCTGGACTACAGCTCATTTGCATACTTCATTGGCTTGTAATAGGCGCAGTACGCTTATCATTTCCAGGAGCACAATAGATGCCAAGACATGTTGCACTTATTTTAAGATTTATATCTTCTGGAATTGTTTACCTTATTGGCAAACTCCCACTCCACCCAACGCTACTTTAGATTGTCTACCCTCTGGCAAAGATGCATGTCACATCTGGGCTAGCATGTATTGTTGCGGCTAAATTAATGCCAAATACACTATGCTTGTGGGGGAGGGGAGTACAGCTGATTTCATAGCTCAGCATTTTAGGTGGGAAAGGATCACATAATCAGCTCTGGCCTCAGAGCAGCTGCTTGGGTTGGGAACCACAAAGTAATGGTTTCCATGGAGCTTGTGGACAGTGCTAGTTTTCTAGAAAAAGAGGTGCTGGAACTCACCTTTGTTCTCTTAGAATGGCAATGGTGCCCACCTGAGAGGCGCCAGAACTGAGTTCCAGTGAGTTCCGGCTGGAAAAAAAAGCCCTGCTTGTGGGAGTGTGTGTGAAGTGAGTCTTTCAGTGTTTGCAAGTGACCATTCCAGCATGTATTTTGTGACTCCTCTGTGTCTCCTGACTGCTTGGTAGGATGACGCAGACGAGCCTAGTTTACTGGGCTTGCTCAAGACGTTTTGTTGCCTTGAGGTGAAGGACAAGATGATGCCCCTCCCGTTCCATATACAAAACTTGACATAACTGGTAATTAAATCTCATTTCGGTTGGCGATGGTTTACTATCCTCCAAAGCACCTGAGGGCAGGAGGCTGGCTGGGAGGTCACAGGGCAAGCTGTGAGGCATAGACAGTGGGATGTCCTCCCAGCAACTCACTGCTACTCCCTGTCCTTCAGCACCTGCTGCACTTTACTCAGCTTAATAGTAAGGCTATCCCTGCTAGTTTTCTTGCCCTTATGAACTTTTTTGCCATGCAGTGTACTGACATGCTCAGAGAGTATCAAGTGGACATAGTGATAAGCAGATCGCTCTGGCTGCATAAGTCAGACTCGATATCTTCTTCCATCCCTCAAACCACCTACAAGCAAACTTTCACCATCCTTTAGCAAATTTTAGCACAATTGTCAAGTGTTTCCTTACCACCAGAGGGCAGACCAAAACAGGCAAACAGAAAGTCTTCCACAAATGAGATGTGGTTATTATTATTATTATTATTATTATTATCATTATTATTATTATTAAAGATTTTCTTGGTTTACAAAAGCATGAGCAATGTCTCTCTTTTTCCCCCGTTACATTTTTACAGATCAGTTTCATTTGTTGAGACATCAGTGTTACATTAGGAAGAAAAAGGGGGAAAGAGGTGGAGGGGGAAAAAGTGAGTGGGGCGGGTACGGGTGGTGATGTTTCTATTTTACTTAATATATGTGTGGGGTTTTGTGTCAGCATCGCTTGTGCAGGTTGTCTGCTATTTGTTTGTATTCCTTTGGTAGTGAGAGAAGTTGGGGTTGGCCTAGGGTGTGGTTGTTCATTTGTGATTGGCTGTGGTGAGCTTTCTTTTCATGTGTGAGTGGGGTGGGTCCCCCAGTAACCTCACCTAAATGCTGGAGAGGGCGCACCTCCACAGGCACATACCTCCACATGCAGTGGGAATACCCCCAAATACAACTATTCTGGACAACAGCCATACAAGAAATATGTAAAATAACTAAGCAAGTACTAGAAATCACCCCAGAATTGGCCCTACTAAACACCTTCCAAGACAATAATGTCCATTTACATAACAAAGAACTCATAACCTCATAAGAACTCTTTCAGCAGCCAGAAACATCATAAACAGACACAAATGAGATGTTAATCCAGAGCAAGGGTCAGCAAACTTTTTCAGCAGGGGGCCGATCTACTGTCCCTCAGACCTTGTGAGGGGCTGGACTATATTTTTTTGGGGGAAATGAACAAATTCCTATGCTCCACAAATAACCCAGAGATGCATTTTAAATAAAAGCACACATTCTACTCATGTAAAAACAAGCTGATTCCAGACCGTCCGCAGGCCGGAGTAAGAAGGCGATTAGGCTGGATCCGGCCCCCAGGCCTTAGTTTGCCTACCCATGATCCAATGCAATAGTAGTAACTGTCACCCATAAACCAAAACAACAACAGCAACAACAAAAAATCTAGGAAGAAGGAGGTCAGAGTAATCCAATGATGCTTGTGAGCTTCGGAATCCACTTTGAGAACAATAGCAAGAGCTATCAAGACTTGCCCTTCTGAGCAGGGCTGGGATATATTTTCAGGCATTTGAGGAGGCTGGGCAAGTATACTTTTAGAAAATAGATGTGTCAGCCTAGAATCACATGGGCATGATCTCATATGCTGTTATTTCTTCCAACGCACCACCAGGTCATAAGTAAGTAGTGTTTTGCTCAGTGGGACCGAGTAAAAATGGTGCTAAAGGATTGGGGCAGGGAGAGACAATCACCATAGCTAGCATGTTTGGAGTCACCACCAAGCCGGTGGATTTTATAGCTATAAGATGTGATTATGTAGGAAAAGGGACTGCTAAAGTGGCCAGACCAGTGAGTTCAACCTCCCTGGCTGGAAACGATGCTGCCAGTGAGCGTAAGAGAACAACAGATGAAGGGCCATCTTGTCTTGGAACTGGGCTAGGGAGAGACTTGACTCGCTCTCTACACTGAATCCAGAGCTATCCCTATATTGTTGGTTTAAGGGAAAAAATAGGTGCAGAAGGAGAATTCCTGGATGCCAAGTTCCAAGTACTCTTTAGGGAGAGAACCCCAGCAGTTATTTAAAATCACCAAATACACATCAAAGTAAAGCATGGAAATATAGGCCATTAGACCTTTAAAATGTGCCCTTGCAGATTCCAAAACCTCTCTGTTCCCCTAGCCTAGAAAAAGACTGGTAAGTCAAAAATGGTTTAAATACAAATGTCAATTTAGAACATAAGAAGAGCATAAGAACAATGGCCCATCTAGTCCAGCATCTTGGTCTTGCAGTGACCAACCAGGTGCTTGAGTGAAGCCCCAAGCACAAAAGCACTCTCTCCTCCAGCAACTGATATTCTTCTGGGATTGTGTGGGTGCAAAACTGGGGGTAAGGCCTATTATATATAGCTTTCCTGTCATATGCACCCTGAGGTCATGGTTCTATTCTCGATGATAACTGGACAAAGCTGGCTACAGAAAGAAAGGAACTGCATTCTCCCTTGTCTCGAGCTGTCTGCCCTCATCTTCATTTCTCATATAGTCATCGTGTTAGCAATGTAAAGAATGTGCCAACGGCTGTGGTAGTATTCAATATTTACTTAAGCAGGGAGCAACTTCCTGTGTCCACTTTTAGTCATTCACCTCCCTCTGAAATGAAATTCTGGACATGGTTCCCATATGAAATATCCCCTCACCCCCCTCTGCAAAGTAGTTTGTCACCAATTGCTGGCCCTGACATAAGATCCCACTGCTCCCATGGGATTTGTGAATAATTGCTGTTATGCACTGGCCAGGTCACTCCAATTTTAACAAGAACTGTGCTTCTAATTAAAGCGGCAGGCTCAAGCAGAGCATGTCATTTTCTGGAGTCAGCGGCAGGAAATGTCTCAAGCAGCTGAGGCCATCGTGTGGGTCTTGAATGAACTACAACCAACCTGCCAAATGGAGACAGCAACAGCAAATGCATTGTGCTGAGCACACCCAGCCAAGGAGGACCAATTCAGATTTGCCTGAGAATGCAGACGTTTCTTTTTGACTCTAGATTCTGATTCGAGAACCGTGTCAGCTGATAAGTGATAAGAGTTATCTGTCAATCCTTAAAGCTAAGGTCCAAACCAGATGTTAAATACGTCTTTGCATTTAAAATACAGTAAAAAATAAAATAAAAATGCAAATAGTATCAGCCAGGGAGGGGAAGGGTAATATCTATAAGGATTGCAGCAGGCGGGGAATACAGTTTAACCCAGTCCTATTCTGCACTAATCCTGAGAAGTATCTCTCTCTAATGAAGTTACTTGCACTTATAGGGCAGTGCTTTGCAGATGATAGGTGTAGATCACTGACAACCTTGTGCATGTTTTTTGAAGACTGACAAGACAACATTACAAGACTCAAAAGGCAACCAGCAGCAGAAATGAGCCCACAGGGCTGGCAAAGTGCAATGGAAAACTTGGGTCATGACCTAATCTATCTTGTGGTATTGCCGTTAAAGAGTTGGGAGACATCTCCTGTAGAGCTTTGTCCTCGAGAAACAGGAATCATGAGATCAGTCCTTGGTGAAAGCGAAGGGTTCTTCCAGATGGCTGCTATTTGAAATGGGAATCAACCACACTTCAGGTTGTGCAATTGTAGTTTTACTAGCTTTTACACAACAAACCCAATTACCCCCAAAGTGGACTGTTTGCTATAAGGAAAGTGACAGGAAAGTGTGTGTTAACCCTTGCTTGAACACAGCACCCTCTAACCTCCCTGCAAATAAATGGGTCATCTGGAAGCAGCTGCAGTAGTGGAACCTTCTTGTTCCTTTTTATTACAGCTACTTTTTTCTATCACAAAACCAGCTCAACTTGTTCTTTTTTTGTTTCCTCATCCTTCTCAGCCACCCTTTGCAGTACTTCTTCCAGCCAAAACAAAGCAGCTACAAGTTTACCTTCAATTTTCTTACTAGAGCATACATGCTCATTACTATAGTGCGCATGCTTATTAACAGCTTTTGTGATTGGGGGAAATTCAGTGTAAAATGCTTCCTTACATAACACCTTGATGTTTGCAGATCACCTTTAATGACATAGCTTGCTCCAGCGTTGAGTTCTTTTGCAACACAGGATATATGTGATAAAAGTTGGTTATAGCTTAGTAAACACAGCAGAGGCATTATAACATTAGCTGAGATGACTATGGTGTGGGCTTCAAATCCCTGCTGAATAAAAAATCTCCTAGGGAATTCTTGGGAAGAGTTATGAGTTCTTTCAACCTAATCTACTTTATAGGATTAGAATCATGGAATCATAGAATCATAGAGTTGGAAGAGACCCCAAGGTTCACCTAGTCCAACCCCCTGCAATGCAGGAATCTCAGCTAAAGTACGGTATCCATGACAAACAGCCATCCAACCTCTGTTTAAAAACCTCCAAGGAAGGAAAGTCCACCACCTCTCGTGGGAGTCTGTTCCACTGCTGAACAGCTCTTACTGTCAGAAAGTTTTTTTGAATGTTTAGTCGGAATCTCCTTTCTTGCAACTGAAGCCATTGGTTCGAGTCCTACCCTCTGGAGCAGGAGAAAACAAGCATGCTTCCTCCTCCATGTAACAGCCTTTAAGATATTTGAAGATGGCTATCATATCTCCTCCATCTTAAACTGTGGTGCCCAGAATTGGACACAGTATTCCAACTGTGGTTTGACTAAGACTGGGACTATTCTTTCACTTGATCTGGACATTATACTTCTGCTGATGCAACCTAGAATAGCATTAGCTTTTTTTGCTGCTGCATCACACTGTTGACTCATGTTAAGCTTGTGGTCCACCAAGACCTCTAGAACGTTTGCACATGTACTGCTAGTAAGCCAGGTGTCCCCCATCCTATATTTGTGCATCTGGTTCTTCTTGCCTAAGTGCAGAACCTACATTTGTCCCTATTGAAATAGATTTTGTTAGCTTGTGCCCAGTTCTTCAATCAGTTAAGGTCATTTTGAATTCTGTTTCTGTCTTCTGAGGCATTAGCTACCCCTCCCAGTTTGGTGTCATCTCCAAATTTGATGAGCATCCCCTCAATTCCTTCTTCCAAGTCATTTATAAAGACGTTGAACAACAATGGGCCCAAGACAATAAAGGCCATGGGTTTAGTGGACATAAGATGAGCTTCAGGTGCATACAGAGTATCTTTCCCAAGTAACCAGAAACAGGTATATGATGTAAGGCATTCTAGGAGGTAACCTGGTCCGAACTTATTAGAGCAATATGCCACTGTTTCATTTAATGTTGTAATTTATTTCAAGTATGCTCTGTCTCAAAAGTAGTACCAGCAATGAATAGATGAGATGTCTTTATATTGTCTGAGTTCGAGATGTTTAACAGTCAACTTCTCCTGATTTCTCAATGGCTTCATTGCACAATGTAGGTTTCCAAGGACATTCTTTTTTAACTTTTCAGGACATCTAGTGAAACCGCAGTTGCAGTATTAGATCAGCAGAAATGGCCAGACAACCATCTCTTCCAAAGACCATGAACAACGGTTGCACGTGGCCCTGATAAACACTGCCAAAGTGCACAAATTCAGCTGACCCCGTTTTGAAAGTCTCCCCCTCCCTTACAAAGCTGTTTTCCCACACCAATCAATTCCTAGGTTCACTGGAGGTGTGTCCCTTGCCCTCGCAGCTGCGGCTTCTTCCTGGGAATCTTGCATTGGCAGGCACTGTGCAAATAACTAACTCATCCAGAGTTTCATAACATGGCTGTTGTTCACAGTTCAGTTTGCCTGTCAGTCGCTGTCTCAAGCTACATGGTGCGGCAATTTCCTGCAAGCAGCCACTAGATGGCTGAGTGGAATTCTGTGGCCCAGGAACACACTTTTCAGTTCTGTGGAAGATGCCATCATTCTTGTTGTTTTCGTTACAGATACAGACATTAGGGTCTAGCTAAATATGTTCATATTGTTCATAACTTTAGCCCTTGAGTGGCTGCCCCCTCAGATAAGTAGCCAGTGTGCCTCTGCCTCATTTTGAGTGGAAGAGTGGCATAGGGTGAGGGGGCATTTACCCTTTGCCCCTTGCTGCATTCAGGGCCTCCTATGTTTGATATATGAAATGGGGGGAAAAAACATCATTGCCATCATTGGGAGCTTTCTTGCCCTGGCAAATAGCAGACACCACCAATTTAGGGGTGCAAAGGGTTAAAGCCCTCTCAATATGGCCCTGATGCAGCTTGTTCCCTCCACCCACACCAATTTATTGGGAAGAAAAACCCAGTCACACAAGGGCTAATGGCACTGATAATTTCATGTGCAGTTTGGTTATTAGAGTGATGTGCATACAATTAAAACACCCTGCTCCCTGAATCTTGGGACCTGTAGTTGGTGAGGGGTGCTGAGAATTTTACCTTTGTGATGGGTCACCTACCATCTCCAGGTTTCTTGGAGGGAGGAGAGTGCTTTGAAAGTATGGTGTGTATTCACCCATCCTCTCCCACTGTTCAATTCCTTGGACTCTCATGCAAACTCTGCAAGAACAATTGTATTTTATGCAGACCCTAAGGAAATGAAGGGTAGCTTTGAAAGGGTACAAATAGAAAAGGAAAGAGGGTATGTTTTATCATATGTGGTGGTCATATGGGTGGTAAAAGCTTTCTGGGAAATGATATATAATGAGTTGAAAAAATGTTTAAGATAACTTTTGTTAAAAAAACCCCAGAGGCTTTTTTGTTATGTATTATCAGTGCGGAACTACCAAAAGAAAATAAAAGACTGTTTATGTATTCAATGACAGCAGCAAGGATGCTTCTTGCCCAGAGACGGAAAGAAGAAGTACAGACCAGAGAAGAGTGGCAGACCAAGCTGATGGAATATGCAGAATTGGCAAGACTGACGGGAAAGATCAGAAATCAGGAAGACCAAGTATTTTTTAAAAGACTGGAATAACTTTCTAACGTATTTGAGAGATCACTGTAAACAGCTGAAATCATTGGCTGGAATACAATGAAATTTGTAATGAACATGGATTTTGGATACTATGATTAGATAACAGATAGATGACAGTAAAAGATGCAGGAATAAAATTTAGAATTGGAACCCATGGAGGGAAGGAAGGAGTTCCCAAGGTTCGAAAGAACCCTTTTATTTTTGTGTGTGTGAAAATGTTATTTTTATGGTGTATAAGTTTTATGTAAAACTAATAAAAAATGACATATATAAAAGGGTACAAATAGGATCACACACAACTCCTATCCATTTCAAAAGGGTTTGTGAAAAGACCACCCCCTCTCCCCCCGGCTGGGCTGGGCTTGACTAGGGCTTGTAGTCAGTGCCGGATTTACGTATAAGCCAAACAAGCTATAGCTTAGGGTCCTACTGGATGTACATTTCCAAAATATAAGATAAAAAACAAATAAAATAAAACATGTGCAAATAGCTTTAGATACCTATAGGGCCATAAATTACCATATAGCATATATTCAAAGCAAAAACAGCAACAATTTGTTGTTGACAAAGGACAGCTGGACCCAAAGGGCCCCATTACCTTCAGTAGCTTAGGGCCTCATCAAACCTAAATCCGGCCCTGCTTGTAGTTGCTGTGTTTAGACACTTGATGAGTCCCAGGCAGTTTTGGAAGGGGGATTGTGGCGCCCTCTCTTACTATGTGCAGAACCACCAAGCAGGGCTAAGCATAGCGCCAGTGGATTCTGCCGCAATTTTTAGACCACATTCACAACCCATATCTTTTATTATGTTCATCTTCATGGCTATGCCATGAAGCAGATGGAAAAACATGCTGAAAAATGTGCCCCTACTAAATTCTGGTCTACACATGTTGCTGAATGAGATGATAAAATCCTGAGGAACTGGATCAACTCCCATGCTGCTTGACACTATTTTTTCCCCTTGTTGTAAGTTGCCTCGAGCATGGTATGAATTGTGAAAAGGTGGCATACAAACAAAATTATGTACGTGCGTATGTACTGTATAAAGGTTTGTCTTTGTCTTGGGAGAACTGCGATGGACAAACCTTTTAGAAAGTCAATAAAATCTCACAATGCTGCCAAGATCTTCTCATCAGATGCAAGGAGCAGGAGTGTGGAAGCAGGAAGAAGTTTAAAGGTGAATGTCCAAAGTCCATTAATACGGATTTGATATTAAAAGGCCAGTACCAAAGTTAATTGTTAAAATTCAAGGAAAGTGGTTGAACTTTGCGTCTGATACTAAAAGGAAATGGGTCGAGTTACTTGAGCATAAAGCTTAATGGAACTTGGTAGGACTATCAGCTATCACGCAAAATTAAGAACTTAGGTCAGAGACATGTGGTTATTAATCTGATTCAGTCTTGTTTTGATCACTGCCAATTTATTCAACAGGAAAAATAAACAAATAAATAAATAAATATCTGAAAAAACAGAAGAGTTTATGTCTTAGTTCTTCTGCAAAGAGCAGTGCAAAATTTGTAACCACAGAGAATTTCCATAACTATAATAAAATTTATGAACACAAAAGGGGCTTGATTAACAGTAAGGCTCTGTGGCTAACAGGACATTGGATATGGTATCAGATGCTTCCATGCTTTGGCACATACCACTCAGTCTCAAAAACTTGCCAGAAATTGTCCATTCTAAAAATGAATAGGAAGGGTATGACCAATAGATGAGTACACCAAAGTTAAGTTGTGGGTGAACATATCAGACGACACAGCGATTCTTCAAACAGCTCTTGTTTATTCACAGAACTGAACTGAACTGAAGGGTTCAGCCAGCCTGCTTATATAGAGCTCCACTACAACGCAACAGTAACAACTTTCTGTAACTATCCAATCACTGAACGTCACTTTCAATTCCTTATTTGCCTATGTGGACCTGAGTGAAAACTATCTACAGTATCCTCCTGCTGGGTGAGAACTTCAGTACATAACACAAAGGGCACAGGAAGATTTTGGAGACATACAGAAGATTTTGGAGACATACAGAAGACTACTGCTTTTTAGCCACAGTTGAGAAGAAATCTGAATATGTCCATCAGTATCACTATGGCTTTGGGAATAGGAAATCAAAGTTAGAGGAGAAGTCTTTTCCCATTGACAGCAGAAGCTGTGTGAATTTTTGGTTGTGTACACAGTCCTGTTTACTCTGGCTCCAGTACACTTCTACCGCTAATTTGTGAAGTGTTGTACGCACAATGTTAAACCACAATGCACATCTATCCTGTAGGTTCTTGAGAAATGCTGCATTTTGATGTGCTTTCCCCCAAACCAGTTTTGATCTGATTTGAAAATCCAAGCTGTATGTAATCCATGCCCCTTTTCCACCCACTGGTGTAGACACAGAGCAGGCAACTTGTTTTCCCCTACTGCAGTTATTCCTGGTTAAGAAAAACAATGGACCATTAACATATCCACTTTGCAGGTGTGGATATGTTCCTTATTGCTATTTTCCCTTCCTTTTTTTTAATTTTAAGGCTCCTCCTGTCGATCCCCGCCCCCCATGCTTAACCAATTACTTCTTTCTACCACAGCTAATCTGATTTCAGGGCTCCTCCTGCTTGCCTGTTGGTTTAATTACAGTCTACCACACCATACATTCAAAGCACCTGGCTTCCCCCAAAGCATTCTGGGAGCTGTAGTTCACCAGGCACAGAGCTACAATCTTCTGCACCCTTTACAAACTCAACTTCCCAGGATTCTTTGTGGGCAAACACATGCTCTTGAAAAGAATGGGCTGCAAAGAGGGAAGGAAGGAAATGAGTTGCAACGGTTTGAGATGGGCAGAATCTGATTTTTTTTAAAAAATGTATTAAAGCACACAAAATATTTAACGGCTAGAAGAAAAGGGCCTTTATGCAGATTCCATTATTGCTTCATGCTGAGAATACGTAAGTACAACTGTGAGGAGTTGGGGCTCATGCCCACTATGTTGTAGACTGGACATAAAGACATGTACATGGAAAAGCCCTGCACTAGTGTAGGTGCTCTGTTGTAAATTTTGGTTGCACCATAAAATGGAAAAGCAGCAACTAGACAGTGCTGAGCCCTCCCAGTTAGATGACTCGAGAGAAACAGTTTACCAGTTTTAACTAGTTCACTAGCTGTAGGCTTTACTTTAAATAATAGAGAGTAGCTTTAGATACACATTGTAAGGCTCCAGAAGACCTGAACTGGTAAATCTGGCAGCAGATTTCTCTGCACCAGTAAAATAGTTCTAGGACAGAGAAAGTGATTGCTCTGTTCTGCTGTGTTGTCCAGCAAATGGCTAGAGAGGGGTATTGTAGCTACTGTATTTGGCCCAGGTGATAGGGAGAGCTTACTGGGGTCTGGTTAGCCTTATTTAACTGTTGCCTTGTTCTCGGTTTCTCTTAACAACTTGTCATGTGGTGTATTTGCCCCTGAGACCTCTGTGCATTGCATTGTTTACCTTACTGGGACTTGTGTACTCACCATGCGTCCTTCAAACTGATATCTTGCAGAGCTGATGTTGCAGGGCTGTGACACTCCTGCTCCATAACTATTAAGATGTCTTGGAAGCTGCAACTGGTCTAAAAGGTGGGTGCCAGAATAATCCCAACATCAATTACAGTGATTCCTCCCCCCCCCCCGGGTTCCATTTAAAATGCTGGTGCCAACCCTGGAAGCCCTCAACAGCCTTGGTAGGACCAGGTTCCTTTAAGGCTCAGCTTATGAACCTGCCCAAGCTCTAAGACTGACTGCAAAGAGTCTGCTCTTTGGTGTAGTGCTTAAGAGTGGTAGACTCGTAATCTGGTGAACCGGGTTCGCATCTCCGCTCCTCCACATGCAGCTGCTGGGTGACCTTGGGCTAGTCACACTTCTCTGAAGTCTCTCAGCCTCACTCACCTCACAGAGTGTTTGTTGTGGGGGAGGAAGGGAAAGGAGAATGTTAGCCGCTTTGAGACTCTTTAGGGTAGTGATAAAGCGGGATATCAAATCCAAACTCTTCTTCTTCTTCTCTCATTATTGCTGGAGGAAGAACAAGTAATAGGGCCTTTTTAATGGTGATGCCAAAACTTAGAAATGCCCTCCCTGAGTATATCCATTGGTTTCTCTTTCTGCCTTTGTTTAGGTGGCTTTGGAAAATGATCTGTTTAAACAGGCATTTATTGTGCTTAGTGATTTGCTGTCTTAAGTTCCTTTTTGTTTAATCCTACTGCTCATACTTTTTAATGGTAGGATTTATTTCTTCGGGTAGGATTAAGCAATCAATAAAACCTGTCCTTTGCCTATGTGTTTATTAAATGAAGAAACACTGTCGATATGTAATCTAAATCCATGATCGAGTGTCATTTAAATCTATTGTCAAGTGTATGTTTACTATGGATATTTTTCTGGCATTCAAATCTGTTTCGTTGTATTCCAGCATTTGGATATTTTAGGTTTCATCTTCATTCTTATTCCCCCTTCTCCTTTGATCACCATAGTTTACACAGATTCTATGGAATAAAATGAGAGTTTCCTAAACTGATGGCCTTTGGGAAAGCCAGTACAGATCATTTGGAAGATTATTTGTGGTTCTACCTCACAAAGATTTTGATGTGGCCAACCAAAATGTTTCCTCTTTTTAGGAAATGATTTTATCCTTCTCAGAGCAGTATTCACGTAAGGGTTCTCAATTAATCTTGGGGAAAATCCCAGGTACTTTAGGCAAAGTCCTTTTGTGAGCAGTTTTGACAGTGAAGCCAAGCCAAGCCATTCAGTGCCTGCCTTTCAGGCCACCCAGTTAAAGACTGTTGTTATGCTGGTGCCTGCAGATGTGTCTTTTCTATTAAAGAAGCTTGTGTCTCCCCCTTATTGGGTACAGGACCCCACAAACTGGAAGGAATTCAAGGGATCATGCAGACTGAACCCCCAACTCAAAACAATATTTTTTTGTGGGATGGGTTACAGAGATGTTTTCCCTTTCACTTCCTCTCCTCGATGTTCAAGAATACCTGGGGATGGCAGAAGGCTCTTTCACTTCCCCTTCAGCACACCCCAGGAAATGCAGATTGAGCAAGGCTGATGGGTTAATCCACAACAGCCCCACCAGCGGCAAAGCAACAATCCCATCTTTCGGGGATCAAGCTGTCTCCTAGAAGTAGTTCTGTGTTGTGTCTAAGTGAGGAAAGTGCTATTTCCAGGTTCCTCAAAATAGTGCAATGACTTCAAAAGTGAACTTGCATCAACTTTCAGAACCATGTGATTCTCACCACACGGTGACTGAAAACCTAGACCAGGCACGTCCAAAGTCTGTTTCGAGGGCCTAATCCGGCCTGCCGGTTGGTTTAATCTGGCCCCTGTGGCAGTTTATTTCCTGTGGTAAAATCACAAAAAAGGTAAACAACTTCAGTCCTAACAAAAGGTCAACAACTTTGGTCGGCCCTCACAGCCCTTCACTTCATCAAATCTGGCCCTCTTTGAAAAAAATTGGACACCACTGACCTAGACCTTGGGCCATTATAAAGAGATTTAGTGGTTCTTAATTGATTGGTGATGTGGTAATGTTGTATTGTATTACTTATGCAAATTGATTTTCTCTGGAGTTAAAGATCTGACTGGGACAAACCTTGTTATGTTGAGTTCGTATTTTGCACAATTTGTATACGGTGTCTGTTTGATAATGTGTGGTTTGCTATGCCTAATAAAGGATATATTTATTTAATAATAGGAAATTGGTGGCCACCTAAAGCTACAAATGAGGAAAGTGGGGTCAGGCTTGAAGGAAATGCAGCAATAAGATTTTGCATCTAGCGATGTGGAGCTTGCCTACCTATCTTGCTAGGTTCTGAATGCGTATACAATATCTGAAGAGTCAACATGTAGTGCTAGCAAACAGCTTTTGCTGCTTCATTCAGTTCCCTTGGCTCCACCCTTATTCTAATAGGAAGCAGAGCAAGTTCATCTAGAATGAGCTTCTTTGAGAGAGCTGGAATTGCTTGAGAGATGGAGAGAGCAGGTGAGAACACCCACCCCACTGGCCCAGAAAGGAAGGGAAAGAATCAATCGACTTGACCTGGATAATACTGTACCTGTCTACACCTACTGGCTTCCACTAAATACCTAAATGGGAGCAGCTGCACGTATGCCAGGAGAACAGGACTCAGTGCATCATCTTTATCTCAAATTCAGCCCCTCCCTTTCCTCCCCCATCCACTTGTCGCCTGTCATTTTCCTGTGGTGTGTACATTCCATTCTCAAGCAAGGCACAGGGATGTCTTGTGTTCCTGCATATGTTTATCCATCTTCATTTTTAAGAGCTCAAGTCCAAGAAGGGTTTTCCCCCTGTTCCATCCCTTTCCCTGGGAAGGGCCACTGTTTACATCAATGAGGGACTCAGCTACGTTAGTCATAAAACAGTGTTTTGAATGCATTATAAACTTGTAACACTAGATGGTGCTGAAGTGCAAAAAAAATTCTTTGCGGTTTTCCATAGCGGTTTCCCCCCCTTTTGTTATAACCATTTAACTTCTGACAGATTTATATTTGTTCCAATTTAATGATATACAATTGGTTTTCCTGGGGAAAGGGGCAGGATGGGGGGAGGGAATCTTCTTGGTCCCATGCCTACAAATCACAGCCCCGTGCCTAGAAATTGCAGCACAAACAGAAGTGTGGATGAGCCCTGTCACTCAAAATGCGGCCATTAGTGGTATCAGGTGCAAGCTCTTGCGATGGGGTGAAGGACTTTTGGCCCATGGCTCTCAGCCAGCCAGTTATTAGAGAGACAGGCAAATCAGTTTAGTGTAACTGTTTTTGGTCACTACTTTTCTTTCAAATCACAGATAACACTGTGTTAAATGCAGGCCCCATCTGTACGGTACATTTAAAGCAGTATCATAGCATTTTAAACAGCCATGCCTTTCTCTTGAGAGTTGCTAGGAGACCACTAGTCCCCTACAGAGCTACAGTTCTTGGAGAGATTTAACAGTCAACGCCTCTTCCCAGGGAACTCTGGAAACTGTAACTCTGTGAGTGAAGTAGGTGCCTCACAACAACTGTCAGCACCCTTAACAAGCTGGGCTTCCCAGAGGCAAGACACGGCCGCTTAAAGCGGTATAATACTGCTTTAAATGTACAGGGCAGATGGGGCCTTAGTAAGAGCTGATGTAGTAATTGGGCTGGTGGCGGATAGTTGGTAAGGAGCTTTTATTATGCTCATGCAGTGAAGTTTTTTTCCAGACAGTTCAGTGGGAGACTGCACTGTGCATTCAAAGAGGGTGCACAGCGAACTCTCCTAAGCCACACAGAGCGTATCTGAGTCCCTGCAGAACTTTGGACTGATCTAACTCACCTCTTCCTGCACAGCAACTGCTCCTGTTGTTGTATCAAAACAGGAGTCGCCAGCTCTTGAACTCCTGCCTGCAAAGTTTGTCCCTTAGTACTGAACTACCCACCTTCCCTTTGCCCCCTATGATGCTGCACTCCCCAAAGATCCCACATCTAATGACTTGTCTCCCTGTCCTTATGCTGTGTTGCTATTTCATGGCAGAGGAACCTCATTTAGAACCAGGAGTTGGCGACATCTTTGCTGGGAGACATATTCCTACTTGGTGAAAAGGGATTACAGAAATGGCCTGTGGGTGGCCTGAAAGGACACCTAAAAGGATTGCAAAATTTGAAAAAAGCTTGGTTATGGGGAGTTGGCATCCATTAGTGATTAGGCCTCTTAATCTGGAATTTGACTAATGTGGGTTCTACATCCTGTTTTCCCCATCTCCCCTTGTGATTCTGGGCTACCCAGAATGCAGCCACATGACTGCATGCATTGATGGTTATTAGCCATGCTGCAGCATGTGCTCAGCTCATGTGCTGTGTTTGGGGCCCATCTGTGGGTTTTAAGTAGGACCAGATGCTGTTTGGTAACAGCAGTGTGTGTGTGTGAATGCCATGATTAAATAAAAATTCAGGCCTGCTTCCGTATTGAATGGGCGTGCAGCTGCACCTTCAACCATGCTCCAAATGTCATCCTTGCAACTGGCTTTAGTGGGACTGCGAGTGAGCAAGGTCATGTCGCCATCCTGCTTTTCTCCCTATTGCTTCGGTTTCTTCTTTAGTGTGTTGATGACTGCATTGTCCTGGTTCAGAGCAATGATGTAATGACAACCACAATAAAGTTTGTGTCAAGCTGAGGCAGTATAGTAATGCCACCATATCATGCAGCCTTGTAATTATAGCTGCGTTATACAGGTGCGCACTCTTACTGCTTGCTCAACGCAGCAGCTGGTGCTTGTGACTAAGATAGGCATTAAGTATTAACAATGGGCATTGCAAAACTGTTAAGAAATACCGTAATCAATGCTGAGAACACAGAGGGTGATGTGGGAAGAACAGAGGAAAAATGAATCTAGTTTAGTAAATACTTAAACATCACTTGCATATCATTTGTGGAGAAAGCCCTGCAGTCACTACTGATCAAGTCCACCAGATTGATACCTATTATGGGCATGAGAGAAAGTTGTGTAGACGTTAGCAATTTCTGCTTCCGTTTCTGTCTTTGTTGGACTGCTGAAACCCCTATTTACTTCTGAGTAAGCCTGCATTGGGACGCGGGTGGCGCTGTGGGTTAAAGCCTCAGCGCCTAGGGCTTGCCGATTGAAAGGTCGTGGTTCGAATCCCCGCGGCGGGGTGCGCTCCCATTGCTCGGTCCCAGCGCCTGCCCACCTAGCAGTTCGAAAGCACCCCCGGGTGCAAGTAGATAAATAGGGACCGCTTACTAGCGGGAAGGTAAATGGCGTTTCTGTGTGCTGCGCTGGCTTACCAGATGGAGCTTTGTCACGCTGGCCACGTGACCCGGAAGTGTCTCCGGACAGCGCTGGCCCCTTAAGTGAGATGGGTGCACAACCCCAGAGTCTGTCAAGACTGGCCCGTACGGGCAGGGGTACCTTTACCTTTACCTTTAAGCCTGCATTAGATTGTACTGTGAGTACCCGTCCTGAACAATTCCTGGTCTTGAGGGTATGCAAAGGTGCTTGTATGTTTCTTGAAGGCATTTGACTGGTGACTCCTAAGACCCTGGACCCGAGGGACCCTTGATTTAGTAAGACAGGAACCTGGGAATTGCATCACTGTCTGCCTAGCTCAGTATTGTCTACACAGACTTGCAGTGGCCCTCCCAGCCCTTCCTGGAGGAAGTTGGGGATTGAACCTGCCACTTCTTTCACATTCTTAAGGGTGTGTTTATTGTAACGCTGGCATTTCTTAGATGATCATTATATTTGAAAAAAAACCTACTGAGAAGCTGTGTGAATTGCTTTTAATTCTCAGACATTGCTGGGCAGACAGCACCACAGCCACCATCAGAAAAAGAGGACCCATATTTGACTGGGTATGCAAGTTTCAGCACTTGGACAGATGCCATGGTTTCAAAAAGCAAGCACTGACTGAGGCAGCTCACATTCAGCAGTGGCACCTGCCTGAGAACCTGCTGGAACGTGCCATCTTCTGCATAGACCTAATGTAAACGAAGCCCCGAGAGAGAGGAGCACAGAAGAAACCATGCAGACAAACCAGAGGGGAAAGTGACTGCATTCCTAAGCAGTGCTTGCACCAACTTTGTTTCACTTTACACCCAACCCCCACAAAATATTGCAAGAAATAAAACCGGGGCAAGGACACAGTTTAGCATAATTTTGTTTCCACCCAGCAAAGAAAGTTTGAAATGTGGCTCTCATTCAAGTTGTGGCCAATGTGCAGACTTGGGAGTCAGCCCTGCTGAACTCTGGGAGTTGTCTGTGAATCAACATGCACAGGATGCGATAGGACATATATTAATAGTCACAGTAGCTTCAGTTGAGATGCTTGCACAATTGCAGTTTGACTTGAAATACAGAAGTACAAGAACAGGATTCCTGCCCACTGCCTCTGTCCATGAATGGTGTCCGTCAACTCATCAAGAAGCTCAGTTATGCCAGAGATGGCACAATATTACAGATGTACAAAGCAGGAGCTCAGCAGAATAGAATTCTGGACTAACATTACCTGGGTTTGTAGAGCAGAAAAGAAGCACCCTTGCCACTCACCAAGTGACCTAGGGCCACTGAGACACAACATTTCCTACCTCCTAGGAAGAACACCCATGACAAGGAAGCCAGTGTGGTATAATGGTTAGAGTGTTGGACTCAGACCTGGGAGACCAGGGTTCAATCCCCACTCAGCTATGAAACTCTCTAGGTGGCCTTGGCCAGTCACCGTCTCTTAGCTTAGCCTACCTCACAGGGTTGTTTTTAAAATAAAACAGAGAGGGAGAGGACCATGTTCGCCACTGTGTTGGAGGAAAGGTAGGCTACAAATGTGACAACTGAAAGTAATAAAGGGAATAAGCCAGAGAAGATCCATAAGCCAGAAAAAAACTTCAGAGAGCTCTTTTTCCCCTGCTCACTGAAAAAACCAACAAACAGCCCCCCTCATCTGTTCCAAATGCTAGTTGCTCTAGGACTGCAGAAATTAAAGGAGCAAATTTTGATTTCTGCTACCTGTCAGGACATTGAGAACACATGGGAGGCTGCACACCAGCCTGCCAGGAAGATCATCACAGTAAAGGGGAGACAGCAGGATGTGGTGTGGGTTCAATTCAGGTACAACAGAAAGTAATTTGTAGCACAGGAAAGAATTCCTGTGAGATCCTGCCAGCACAGATGGAGGCAAGTAAGTTTCTGATGGTAGGAAACTGATAACACCCAAACTTCAGAGCACATTTATACAGTTCCTGAGAATCTTATCATAAGAAGATAATTACTCACTGTCCCATAGTTTAGATTGTGAGCCTAATTTGTCTTACTGCTTCTAAGCAATCCCTACAGTTTTACAATCTGTAAGGGTTTGCCCATGCTCACTGAATTACTTTCCCTAAACATTCCTAAAAGACACATAAATGGAGACATGTATATATCTTCTAGTTAAGGCAAGTTCTATGTTTCCTTCAGCAAGTGAATCCTAACATTAATGCATCAACTGTAGGCTATTCTTCAAAAAATTAATTATAGCTTGATATATACATAACATGTCATCCTAACTTACAATTCTACATCCATTAAAACGCCAATCAACCAAAACCAACACAGATTGTCAATTAGTACTCCTCTGTCTTACCCATTCTTCAATAGGGGAAAAGAAACTTTGGTTATATCGGTAGCATATGACTTAGTCCTATATTGGTGGTATCCAGATCTCTTTTAATATGGTACTGTTGGTATCCAATTGGTCTTTTCCTGTTTGCTATCAAATTTATAATATCTAATTGTTCCTAGATTTTCCTGACACTTTCCCATTTGCTTGGGTTCCTCCTGTTTCCAGCTCATGGCAAAGAATATCTTGGCAATGATCACATAGAAAATTTGCATCTGGTATTCCTTTATCACTCATCGGCCTTGTTTATAATTTAACAGGAATAGTTATGGTTCTGCTACCATCAGGAGCTTAAAAATAACCCAGACCATCTCCTGTACATTTTCCAAAAGTGTTGCACTTTATTATAAGCCCACCACACATGTTAAGAGTCTAACTTTGATTCTTGACATGTCCAGCCATTTCCATCTGCTGACTTGTTGACCACCTTTTTCATGGAGCCCAGTGCCACTGGGCTGCCATCTTATTACAGTTCTCTTTATAAGATACTGCAGTTGAGTAGTTTGAACACATTTGAAACAAATGCTCATACTATGCTTGGAATCTTGCTGTTCAGATCCTCGTTCCATTTTGCCATCTATCTTTAGGTTGTTATCTTGTGTACCTTGCCAATTATTTTATACAGTTTTGATAAATACCTGGGTTTGTCAGCCTCTAATAATAATGCTTCAAACATGGTCTTTCTTCTCCAAATATCTTGGCTTCTATAGAAGCTATTCAGGAACTTATTGATTTGTATGTACTTGAATCTGTCAGGTTCGAACCCTAATTTATCTCTTACTTGTCTCACTGACCTTTCCAGTCCTGAAATGTTTCCAACTTATTATCATTCCCAAACTCTGAGTTGCAAGGCTGCCCATCTCCAGGACTATTTCTATCTTGACATCCATGTGCCCAGCTTATCGTGTTTACACATTCCACAATCCAGATTTATTGACCATTAATTGATGAAGAAAACGTTGCCTTTATTACCTTAAATGATGGATCGAGCATTTCCCAAACATCAGTTAAACCTTTAACCTCAAATATTAGTTTTATGGTCCAAAATGAATATATGTCTATAAAACCAACCATTCCAGCTTGTGAATTAAGCTGATATCTGTTACCCACGATTTATTCTGAACTTGCTTTGAGTTAGTGTCCTTCCTTCATAATGTCACAGATCCAGGGTACCAGAGTTAGTGAATGGTAGAAATTAATAAATGGTAGTATCTAGATAATATTTGGAGAGTTGAAGGGGAGATTCCAGGCCAGTAGAGACAAACAGGATGGAGACAGAACTGCCAATATATTGACCAGTGGTTTAGATTGATTCTTGGGAGAAAAGAAAAGCTGCACTGGCTCCCAGTGGAGTACAGGATCAGGTTTAAGGTGCTGGTTTTAACCTTTAAAGCCCTATACGGCCTAGGACCCTCATACCTCCTGGACCGCCTCTCCTGGTATGTCCCACGGAGGACCTTATGGTCTTCAAACAAAAACATCTTGGAGGTCCTGGGCCAGAGGGAGGTTAGGCTGGCCTCAACCTGAGCCAGGGCTTTTTCAACCGTGGCCCCGATCTGGTGGAACGCTCTAGTCACAAGAGACTAGGGCCCTGCGGGACTTGACATCTTTCCACAGGGCCTGCAAGACAGAGCTGTTCCACCAGGCCTTTGGCCAAGGCACAGCCTGATCCCCTCCTTTGGTAATCCTCACAGAACTCTAGCCCAATGGTTGCCATTAATTTGATTTTGAATTGATTTTAGAATGAATTGATTTTAGAATGCTGTATTACTTTTACTGTTGTTAGGGGAGGGCGGGATACAAATAAAATTTTATTTATTATTATTATTAAAAGGGTACCAATGGCTACTAACCATGGTGACTGTGCTCTGCCTCCATAGTTACTGAAGGCCACAGGTTGAGGGAGTGCTCTTGCACTCAGACTGTACTTGCAGGCTTTTTATAGGCACCTGGTTAGCCAGTTAGCCACTCTGAGAAAAGACTGGTCGCTAGATGAGCTACTGACCTGATCCAGCAGGTTCTTCTTATGTTCATAATAGTTTTTAACAGAGTTGACCACTTTCTATCGTGTTATTTTGTCCAGCTGTTGATGTTTGTTACATTTTGAAATGTATTGCAAAACCTACTAAACCTATAGCTGGAGAAGATAATCAGATGAGTGTGCGCTTGACAGATACTTGTGGGGTAGGGACTCCTGTCTCCAGCCTTAAGCTACCTTCTAACTCAGGCTTCCCCAAACTTGGGTCTCCAGCTATTTTTTGGACTACAACTCCCATCATCCCTAGCTAGCAGGACCAGTGGTCAGGGATGATGAGAATTGTAGTCCTAAAACAGCCGGAGACCAAAGTTTGGGGAACCCTGTTCTAACTGTGTAAATCACTAGTCCCACGATCAACATGCTTTTTAAAAAAAAGTTAGTAAAATCTGCTATGAAGCTATAGCTAGGTGGGTGGCATAATGGGGTGGCAGAGACAGCAGAAGTGGTTAGAAAATCTACCCGGGAGCTGAAAGAACAGGAGCACGACTTGTTGGCAAACTTTCTTGTGCCAGGTTCTGGGTGCCCTGATCTATTGGAACAGCAATGTACTTGAAGAGTGATTCAGTCTAATCTTGTGCCATAGAAAGGGGCGGTGACTTTGTTTTGTTCAGCTTCTCCTGTGCTATCATTAGAGGGGGGGGGGGTGAAGAAAAGAGAAGGCACAGCCAAGTGCAGCTGGCACGCCTCCGGGTGGCTCTTATATAACCTGGGCTCTCCCAGGGCACCACCGTTGGAATAAGGTGAAAGATTCTTAAGGAGCTCCTTCTATTGCTTGGGCTGCCATTGCAGGGATTCAGATTGCTGTGGCGCTGGGACTGTTCGGAAAAGTGTGATCTGGGATCCTGTCCTGCTCTTGGATGAAGTTAGGAAGCTGAAGAGGATGGCTTCAGATGAGCTGGTCTTCTTTGTCAATGGCAAGAAGGTAGGGGAGACCCCTCACATTTTATTTTCTTTTGTTTGTATCTCAGCCCTTGGATTAACTTCACAAGTTGCAGACTGCACTATCGAGAACTGTGCTCCACATGCAGCTAAACAGCCTTGAGCATTTGTGAAACTGAAAAATCATCATTTCTAAAACAAGCAAACTTTATTGAACTACTAAAACTTGTTAAAATGTAGAGTAAGGGAGACACGTTAATCAAATGACCAAGTGGAAGGTTGCTGCTATTGCTCTCTCTCTTTTAGAAAGATAGTATCCAACTTTCTTTTAGCCAAAAAATAATAATGATCTGTAATGCTTTTCAGCCTCTTTCTTCCAGAGAATGCTTCTGTTTCATTGCTGAAAGAGTTACATTTTTAAAAAATAGACCCCAATTCAATAAACACCCACATTTCCTAAACTTACATTGAATAAAGCAGAGTGAAAGAAGGCTACTGAAAGATGCCCAGTGAATGAAGTACATGCAAGGAAAACCATCCTGTGTTTGCTTTCTATGACATTTTAAAAATACGACTACCTGTAATATAGGTAACATAACTATTCTTCACACCCTCTGCCTGTAGCTTGTCCAGCCAGCAACAAACAACTGAGTGACAGCGCTGGGCAGTTGCTGGTGGACTGATACCCTCCCTAAATTAAATTACAGAAGCAAGCACGATGATTACAAACCTACAGCGATTTCCACCTCTGCATAAAGAGATCAAATGTTAGTGATTACCAGCGAAGCAGCTGCATGCCAGAGGTGGGGTGGCAGGTTGTTCCATTCCTGATGCATTTGAGAGAGAGAGAGAGAGAGCATTGCACCTAGTCGTTCTGTCTGACCCAGCAAGGCTATGCTTAGGTTAATTTAGCCGGAGCTGCCTGACTGTGTGGAGATTTTGCTCCGGCCACGAGACTGCAGCACACAGACTGAAACAAATCAGCACCTCCCCTCTATAAATAGTGGTATTAATCTGATTCAGCATGGTGGAATTCTGTTCCTCTGCCTGGGGCTGGAGCTGACCTTCCTGAGCAAACAGATGGTTCTGTGTTGCTACTGCCCAGTGGTGTCAACCAGGGCGCACCTTTGTGCACTGGGAGCTTCCATATGGGTTGCACAGGAGTGGAGACGGGGTTGAGTTACATCAGCAAATCACAGAGCAAATTGACTTGTCTGTCCTGCGCTTTCTCCTTTAGTGACAGCAAGGCTGGACCTAGGAAAGCAGAGTGCTGACATCTGACTCCCCTTACATTTGGGCAGGAATCTGGCCCTCTCTGCAGTGTCTGTCCTACAAGTGTCACTCTAAGAAAGCAGTAATAATGGAAGGCTTAAGAAGAGTCAACAGCTTTTCCAGAAGCCACCAGGGCACAGTTGGGACCCCATTTACACACCTGTTTCTGAGATGAATTGTGCACCTGCAACTCATAGGGTTGAAGGCTGCATGTACCTTGTCCTATCCCTACCCCCCCAGCACCTCTTGCTAAAAGGATATTGGGTGGGAAAGCAGGGCATAGGACCTCCAGCCAATGTGGTGTAGTGGTTAGAGTGTTGGGCTCAGACCTGAAGGACCAGGGGTCAAATCCCCACTTGGCCGGGAAGCTCATTGGGTGACCTTTGACCAGGCACTCACTGTCTGCCCAGCCTAACTCACAGGGTTGTTATGAGGACAAAAGGGGGGGGAGGAGAACTAGGTACATCACCTTGAGCACCTTGGAGGGAAGGTGGGATATAAATGTAAAAAATACATCTCTTAACAGCTAAATTGGATCAGGCAATGCTGGGCTAGGTGGACCTGTGGTTTGACTCAGCACAGGGCAGTTACACAGGAGCATAGGAAGTTGCCTTACACAGTTGCACCATTGGTCAATGTAGCTCAGTATTGTCTGCACTGGCAGGCAGCAGCTCTGCAGGGTTTTAGACAGGAGCCTTTCCCAGCCCTCCCTGGAGATGCCAGGGATTGAGCCTGAGACCTTCTGCATGCCAAGCGGATGCTCACTGCCTCCCTATGCCATTTCCACTTGGGTTAGGGCTGCTTCACACATCATATATTTTAAACCACATTTAGATATTCTGATGGCAAGCGCTGTTTGGCAGTGGAACAGTCTCCCTCGGGAGGTTGTAGATTTTCCTTCCTTGGAGGTTTTTAAGCAGAGGTTGGGTGGCCATCTGTCATGGATGCTTTAGCTGAGATTCCTGTGTTCCAGGGGGCTGGGCTAGATGACCCTTGGGTCCCTTCCAACTCTAAGATTCTATGATTCTAAGTGCACACTTGCATTTCACAAATCCAGGAAATTGCCTAAGGTTAATACCTCCAGATAGGCTGGTATTTTACCCATCAGCCCACCCATAAGGATAGCTTACAGTAGAACCTCAACTAAGAGTAGTGGACTCGTAATCTGGGGAACCGGGTTCGCGTCTCCGCTCCTCCACATGCAGCTGCTGGGTGACCTTGGGCTAGACACACTTCTTTGAAGTCTCTCAGCCTCACTCACCTCACAGAGTGTTTGTTGTGGGGGAGGAAGGGAAAGGAGAATGTTAGCTGCTGCATGCACAGAACGGCGCTTCTCCCAGCGACTCGGATTGACTCACAAACAGACCTCCGGAACGGATTCCATACCTGAGTAGAGTTTCCACTGTATTTTGGTGCACGTGCTAAATAAAGCTGACCAAACCTGCAAGAGGTGTAGTGGTTAGAGTGATAGACCTGAGGGGCCAGGGTACTCAACCAGGAAGCTCCTTCGACCAGCCATTTACTGTCAGCCCAGCCTACCTCACAGGGTTGTCGTGAGGGTGAAATGGGGAGGAGGAGACCATAACCTGGAAGCTCTGAAGATTGAGCTCTGTTGCAAACCGTTTGTTCAGATCCTTGCAAACACGGCAGCAAGCAAAGGCCTGTCATTATGCAATGCTTACCGGAACAGGAGGCTTGAAGTACATATGGGTGGAGCATTGCAACACACCCCCTGGGAATGTTGACCGAGAGCCTGGAACAGAACATGATACCTTGTCCTGCAGCTGGTGAGAAAGGTTACTTCGTCTCTGTTGCCGATAGCCTGACATCGCAAAAATAACCAGTGCTGTATTGTGCTGCGTGTGACTTCAAGGCTATGGGGCCGGGCGATAAGGGGAAAACGATAAGATACGGCTTTTGCAGAGGCACACAAGCGACAATGAGACTTCACCAGCCAACTCTTATTTCACAGGCAAATCTGCTGGTGTGTCTTTAAGCACCTGTTACTTTTCTGCCATGTATCGGCTGCTAACATAACGTCCCTTGACCTCTTATGAGAGTGCAGTATGATTGTAGCTGGAAACTTTTTTCTTTTTCTTCTCTTTTTAACATCTTGCTCTTGGGGAAATAGGTGTGTTTACATGTTAACCACATAAAGATAAAGAGCAGTAGTGTGGGGAGGGCTTGTAAACCATTCATTTACACATTGCTGCCCGGACAAAATGAATTCACCTACTAAAGCTGCTAGTGCTGTCTGAGGAGGAAGCTGCTATGGGAGCTCTGAAGGGGACTTTCCTTGGGATAACAGCACCAAAAAACTCCACCCGCTCCTATGCTGTAGCTCCAATCCTGATGCCCCTCTCCAAACTGTATGGTGCCAAACTGTATGGTGCCTTAGGGAAGCCCACAAGCTTGGCTCTGAGGTTAATAGCTCTTTGTTGATTTTCTGCTCTTCCCCAGCTTGTGTTCAGTGGTATACCACCCTTGAATATGGAGGTTCCATATAAATAATCAATCCACCATTACAGCGAATAGCTGCTGCTATCCATATATTTGTCTAACTCACATTTAAAGCTGATTGAGTAGGTGTCTCCATGTCTCATGGCATATATGAGTTCCGCGTATGATTCAAAACTTGATTGAACCCAGTGACCATGAAATATACTCGGAGTCGAGAGTGGATTTCATGCTCTTTATTCAGCTCATAGTGGTGAGGAGGAATGGAAGTTCCTCCAGAGTGTCTGCTTTATATACCTTATTTACACAATGGGCCCCATGTGATTGGCTAATTCCGGGATTCTCCTGTACGCCAATCAGGTTGCGGATTCACTTCCACCTGGAGCTGGATTGGGTGGCTCCTGTGGACCAATCAGACTGCTGCATTCTGAATCCTATTGTTCTAGGACCAATCAGACTGCTGCATTTTGGATCCTATTCAACACCTTACATAACAGATCAGGATTAAGAAAGTAAGGGAGATATAATAGAACTGAGATGGCTCAGTTGGTTAGAGCATGTGGTGGGACTAGATGACCCTGGTGGTCCTTCCAACTCTACAGTTCTATGATTCTAGGGTAAAATAAGATGAAGAATTCCCGTAGATCTCAGTAAAAAGGGTAATACAGGAATCATAGAAAATGTAGAGTTGGAAGGGACCACGAGGGTCATCTAGCTCAGCTCCCTGCAATGCAGGAATCTTTTGCCCATTGTGGGGCTCCAACCCATGACACTTACCTACACGAGCCACCGATTCCATAGACAAATTATGTGTTATGTTTGTATGCCCTGAGTCTTCTGCCAATCTAGGTGATGCAAACATCGAATAAACACTTTTTCAGTTGTTTGTGCAGTGGTAAGAGCTAGGAGCACATGATCACTTTATTGCGCATGAGTAAGAAATGTGCTTAGATAATCTGTTAATAATAATCACAACAGAGACTTCATGCCCTACGGCCAGGAAGAGAAATGCAAAGGAATGTTGTCCTTCTGACCCTAAGGGTAAAGTCTTTGAAATAAAAGCTAAGTGTCTAGCTAATAAGGGCAGATAAAAGTAAGCAGTATTGCTAACAACAGAGGCTGAGCTGGCTGCGAAGTTTCTGATTAAGAGTTCTCCAGAACCAGCTCTCGCCTTTAGAGGTTCTGAATGAATTAAATGAATCAGAGGTCAGCAGACTTTTTCAGCAGGGGGCTGGTCCACTGCCCCTCAGATCTTGTGGGGGGCCGGGCTATATTTTTATTGGGGGGAAATGAACAAATTCCTATGCCCCACAAATAACCCAGAGATACATTTTAAATAAAAGCACACATTCTACGCACGTAAAAACATGTTGATTCCTGGACCTTCCGCGGGCCGGATTTAGAAGGCAATTGGGCCGAATCTGGCCCTCAGGCCTTAGTTTGCCTACCCATGAATTAAAAGGTAATGAGGAGTTGTGTCAAATTGAGCTCCTTGGCCGGAGCAACATTTTGGCCTCAGGAGGCTGCGTTGTGGGGACATTTGCCCTCATTCTGACTGGTCATTATTAAGTCAATCAGACTTGAAGTCAATGCTTCCTGCACTCACTCTGCAGCCTCGTTGTGAGGGAAGAGGATCTCCCAGAGGCACTGTCACCACTAAAAGGTAAAGGGACCCCTGACCATTAGGTCCAGTCGTGACCGACTCTGGGGTTGCGGCGCTTATCTTGCTTTATTGGCCGAGGGAGCCGGCATACAGTTTCTGGGTCATGTGGCCAGCATGACTAAGCTGCTTCTGGCGAACCAGAACAGTGCATGGAAACGCTGTTTACCTTCCCGCTGCAGCGGTACCTATTTATCTACTTGCACTTTGATGTGCTTTCAAACTGCTAGGTTGTCACCACTGCCAGGTTGATAAAGCAGGTGGCAGCAGCTTAAAGTTGGCAGGGCAGTTTTGTGAAACCTTCCGCCTTCCCCAAGGGATTTCAGTTTCAAAAGACAACGTGAGAAGTCGGAACAAAGAAACTGCAATTTTTTTTACTAAAATATACAATATGGGACAAACTATAACAATGAATGCAGTCGTCAAGTGGATTAGCTGCAAATTTACAGCCTAATGCAGCCAAACATCAAAACAGACAGGCTTCTAAGCACCATAAAGACATACATTGTATACAGAAAGATGGGAAATGGCCCAGGAAGCTATCCTAGATAAACCACCACTTTCAGTTTGCCACAACAGTCAGCAGGGAAATGGAACTTTCAATGGCCCAAGTGTGTTTCTTCAGTAGCACAGCTTGAAACATTAAGTCCTAGAATAGGCAGTGGATACTTCTCCCCTGAAGGTGGATGGATATTCTAGTGCTGCTTTTAATCATGCCTGTAAAGCAGCTTGCGTATACAACAATAACATGCAATTCTTTCTGTTTTAGTATAATTTGTAATTTTTAAAAAAATATGGAAGGGCTTGATGGAGGCCAAACATTGGAAGGAAAGAAGGGGTTCTGTTTCCAAAGAGGAAAGAGATTTCAGGAATCCTGCCTAGCAGACTGCAACAGTTACGACAGTTGGGTAAATTGTTATGTGTGCAGGGCATGGAATACCTGGGCATAGCAGGAAAGGATTAAAAAAGAAGTTGTAGAGCAAGTCAAACCAAAAGAGAGACAGCTGCACAAGTGGTTATTGTCTTGACACGTTTGGAAAATCAATCTCTTCATTGGGGAATTTCCTTCAGTGTTCCTTAAGAAGCTGCTTGGCACAACTTCTCTTCTTGCTAGAATTCTCAGAATGTACTGGGACAATAACAACTTGTACATAACTGAGCACCCGAGGAACACAAAGAAGAGCCTGTGGGATCAGACCAAAGGCCCATCTGGGCCAGCATCCTTTTCTCACAGTAGCCAACCAGATGCCTGTGGGAAGCAGGAGCAAAGCACAACAGGGCTCTCTCTACCCAGCAATTGGTATTTGGAGGCTTTACTGCCTCTGGCAGTTAGTGGAGAATGTCACCATTTTGGCTACTAGCCACTGACTGCTTTGCCATTCATGGATTTTTGTCTAATCCTATTTTAAAGCCAGACAAGTTGGTGGCCATAACTTCCTCTTGTGGGATTGAGTTCTATAAACCCTGTAAATTAATAAATGGTAGGATTTTGATTATTTGGAGTATTGAAGGGAAGATTGGAGGTCAGCGGAAAAATACAGACTAAGCTTCCTTTCCAAGCTAGGGCCTCAGCTGGGATAAGAGGCATTCTCGAAGCTACCAGCATGAGTTTGACCAAACTGCGGGAGGCAGTGGAAGACAGGAGTGCCTGGTGTGCTCTGGTCCGTGGGGTCACGAAGAGTCGGACACGACTAAACGACTAAAAAGCAACAACAACATGACAAAAAGTGTTGATGGCCACTGTAAGAGGAATCTTGGGCCTGGGCAGACTGAGGTTGCCACGGTGAAGGGGTGTATGAGAGAAGTGGCAGGAAAAGATTGCTTTTGAGCAAAGTGTGCTGGGAAGAAGGGAGAGAATAAAGATTGGGCTCCAGGTTAGGCTGGCTGGCTGAAGGCTGGCTGGGTGAAGGCCACGACAGGGTGAGCTCCCGTTGCTCGGTCCCTGCTCCTGCCAACCTAGCAGTTCGAAAGCACACCAGTGCAAGTAGATAAATAGGTACCACTGCGGCGGGAAGGTAAACGGTGTTTCCGTGCGCTGCTCTGGTTCGCCAGAAGCGGCTTAGTCATGCTGGCCACATGACCCGGAAGCTGTATGCCGGCTGCTTCAGCCAATAAAGTGAGATGAGCGCTGCAACCCCAGAGTCGGTCATGACTGGACCTAATGGTCCCTTTATCTTTAAAAGTAAAAAGCCCCCGCCCCGCCCCGCCCTGGCTGCCATAATCCCCAAGGCTGTATGCTTGGGAGGAAGTTGCAGCCATACCTAGCAAAGCTGGGGATTAAATCTGGGACCGCCTGCCAAACCACCGTGCTATGACCCATACATATGTGTACAACACATGGCTTGTAGGTACGTACTTTGGATTAGCCTACTGAGAAAGCCAGCGAAGGTTATATGCAAGCAGCTATTTCTCAAGAGCTGTTTTGTTGCAAAGAAATGGTTAATTTGGCTAAAGGCCAGGAGAGGAGTTGGCAAGGCCAAAAGTGTTAAGCCAAGACTGTAGGAATGGAGGGCAACTTGAGGTGCCACGAAGTCTGCTTTGCCTGCCTTCTACATGTAGGAAGAAAACTGTGCCATTTTGATCTTGACAAAAAGTCCTGTCCTGATCCTGTGGGCTTGCGATTGCTGCAGCGGCAGGAACAAAGGCTTCTGCTGCCCCAGGCATCTGAAGTTCCATCTAGAACCTGAGAGGCAAGGTAAACAAAGAAAAAAAACCACCTCAGATGTTGTCAGGCACATTTTAAGCTTTTACTGCAGGGGTCAGCAGCAGGGCATCCATGAGCATCAGTTTGCTTGCCAGTACATCCTATGGCACCCATGGGGAGGTGTCAGTAAAAATCCCCTCAAAAAATCACAATGCGTGAAAGTGCCCATAGCTTAACTGCTATTATTATTAATTATTATTTTATTTTATTTCACTTAGAAAGTGCCCCAAATTACCTGCCCTCCAACCACCATACATATTTTGAAAGGTAAGCGGTACCTGCCCCTGTATATTTTGTACAGACCCAAAAGGAAAAGCAAATGGGGAGGGAAGAGGAAAGCAAGCACCAGAGTGGCTGCTCTTTCACTGGCTAATGGATAGGACAAAGCTGGTCTTCCCTTTGCCCTTATAGCCTGCCTTTCTGCTCAGAGAATACAGTACACATGGGAGTCAGCAAGACTTTTATAAAAAGAGCGTGATGCTGATACTGCTCAGGTTGCAGGTTCGATCCCCTGCATATTCCTGCATTGCAGCGGGTTGGACTAGATGATCCTCAAGGTCCCTTCCAATTTTACAATTCCATGATTCAACAAAATAGAAAGGGGAAAGGCACTTGGAGCTTCTAAAACAAAACAAAACCCTGCATAGGACAGAAATACCACAATATAGTTATTGTCATACTATTATTTATTCCATTTTTTTTTAAAAAATATTTTTTATTAAAGATTTCTTAGTTTACAGTCACCCAATAAGAATAGCTCTCAGGATGATGTATAAAATTAAACAGGTTGAAAATCACAATTCCCATAAAACAAGAATCTATCAAGCAGCAAATAAATAGCAAACAACCTTTCCAAAAAAAAATAATCAAAAATCTGTCAAGTCAAACACCATAATGCAATCGCCTAGAAAACCAAAGGGGTAAACCTACAGTGCTAAAATACCCATGCCCATAACCATAGCATAATGCAGAGAGCTCTTTTATTTGTTTGCTTGTTTAAAATGATGGTTTGGGAGATTTACTGACAATCACCAGAATTTTCTGACTTCCAAAATACTTTCTGATGCTGGTGATGCACTGACTATAGCGCATGCATGAACACATATCTTAAGGAAATCATGTTTCTTGTCTTCCAGGTGGTGGAGAAGAATGTGGACCCAGAAACTACTTTGCTAACCTACCTTCGAAGGAAATGTATCCGATGTCAGCCGGCACGTCGTGCGTGCGATTTTAAAATGGCCAAGGCATAGTTGTATAGATGGTCCTGCAGAATTTGAGCTTCACTTGAATTTAGAACTGGGCACCTGCTAATACCGTTTCTCCTGCTATTTCTACACCTACCATTCCCAGTCTCAGTGATGTTTAATGTTCAAGACATTAAGCAATAGCTTAATATGTGGAGATGGGCAGTCTCTCTGTTGTACCAACCCCCCCTTTTTTTGGCTTCTGTCAGATGGGCTCTGAAATTCATTGAGCCACCTACTTCCATGACCCACAAATGAAAAACAGCTTGGCCTATTTCTGAGCGAATTTGACTTTGTAAACGAGTTGGTCTCCCTCACAGACTTGGAAGCCTCCTGTTTGCAGTAGTTGACAGCAAGCCATGGGTAGAGGGGAGGGTAGTCTCTCCCAGTCCTGTCTCTGATGGCAGGGAATGAAGTTAACTACTTTCCTCAAGGCCTCGTGGTCCAGTGCATGGCAACACACCATGCCAGGTGCAGAAATATGTCCCTCCCTCTCCCTGTTTTCCTCATGGTTTGGTCCTGCTGGAATACTGGTTTGGTCCTGCTGGATATTGGTTTGGGAGGGGAGTTGGATAATCAACAGATTGGAGAGAAAATGGCTGGTTGGGTGGTTTGGAGGAAATACCTCTCTGGTTTGGATTAAAATTGAAGCAAATTCTGCAGTGCTGGGGGTTCATATGTGGTAACATAACTGATTTTTAGGGTCCAACTATTTGTTTTTTCCACAAAAAAAGGGCTGGCCTCTATTTTCATGGACAAGTGGCCATGTTGTGCTAACTAGATTAAGAATACTTTTAAGGCAAATATCATGCATTTTTTTCATCCAAAGAGATACGCTAACATCCATAATAATCTTTGTCGGAACTGAACATCTATGAACTATGCTGGGGAAGTGATGCCTAAATCTGATGTTTCTTTAGCTGGTCATGTGTTGTTAAGAAGTAAATATAGCATGTGTTTGTAAACACAATTCTACATTTCTTTTTCACTGGCTGATCCACTCCAGCAATTAAAAAAGGATAATTCATATCTAGATATTTAAGACCATTCTTCTGTACTTTTGTATCAGCTGATATATTTATTTGCCCAAGCAAAAATAAATGAATTACCAGTAACCTTGGGCCTGTAGGACCAGGAAACAGAAATGATTTGGTGGAAGGATGATGAAAAACCCTAGGCCACAATATGTTTTCGTTGTTGTCCTAAGAAAGTGTTGGATCGTCCTAGACAAATTGGATAACTCAATCTTTTATTTACTCTGTGCATCTGGAAACTGAGCCTGCTATAAGAAGCAGTGGCTGTAGATATATTTAAGAATTTCTTGCTCGGTTGGTATGTTTTTCCTTAACTGCCATACTGTTAGTGGGGTTATGTGGAACCAAGCTGGGCTGTGGAGAAGGTGGATGTGGTGCCTGCACTGTTATGATTTCCAAGTTCGACAGATCCCAGAAGAAAACCATGTATCCTTTGAATGGCAAGTGATGAGATGGGTGAATGGGTTTCTAATGTAGGTGTCGGCAGTACGGAGGACAGATTCTCAGTGGATGGAAAAATGTAATTGTGTAAAGCCAGTTCCTCCCATAAATTTTCAAATGTATTTAATAACTTTGTTTGCTCTGTTCCTTTGATGGGTGGCAGAAAGTTTGCCTATGGTTGGGAACCTGCAGCCCTCCAGAAATTCTCGGACACCAACTTCCATCAGCGCCAGCCAGTGTAGCCAATGGTCAGAGATAATGCGAGTTGTACTTGAGCAGTTTCTGGAGGGTTGAAGGTTCCCCATCTCTGAGCGATGGTCATCTAGGACAAAATGCAATTTATTTTTAAAATATTTGCCAAAGTAGCTGCTTGGCACTACATCCAAGCCTCATGCAGCTCCACAATATGCCAGCTGGGTCTTCCTTTATGTAATCATTTGGGCTGCAAGTATATCGTCATTCGTGTGGGAGTAAGCCCCACTTACTTGATGTTGGGAAAGATGGAGGGCACAAGGAGAAGGGGACGACAGAGGACGAGATGGTTGGACAGTGTTCTCGAAGCATGAGTCTGACCAAACTGTGGGAGGCAGTGGAAGACAGAAGTGCTCTGGTCCATGGGGTCACGAAGAGTCGGACACGACTAAACGACTAAACAATAACAACAAGCCCCACTGAGGACTTGCGTCTGAACAGACACAGTGCTTAGCATGGTGCTGTTAGTCTTCCTTTTAAAATACCAAGAATTGGGGCTGGCTCACAATCTCACTGTATAGAGTAGGGAGAACCAACCTGGTGCCTCCAGGTATGGTTTGGCTCTCAGCTCCCATCAGTCCCAGCCAGCATGGCCAATGATCAGGGACGATGGGAGCTGGAGTCAAGCAACTTCTGGGGGATGGCAGCTTCATCACTCCTGGCCAGTGCAATCCTTTTGGTTTCCTTGAAATGGCAAAGCACATGATTACCGTGTGTTACGGCCCATCCAAATGTTTTGCCCCCTGCTGTTATCTTGATTTCCTAGCTTTAGCATCTGATAAGGGTGCTTATTAAAACCCACTGGCCTTTCCCAGATTTGTTTGCTTAGTAAGATTAATGTTTGCTTTAATGTAATGGACAGTTTTGTGCCAAAGTTCAGTATCAGTATACTGAGTGAATCTACTCTTCTCTTGGTCTCTTCTTAGCTCATCTTCCCTGCTTTGCTTCCCTTTGTCCTGTTTCTCTTCACAGCAGCACAAACTTAATTTAAATCTTTAGGAGTTCATAGCCCACCCTTTTTATCAAACTCACCCATTTTCAGAATGTTGGCTTTAGTAGTTTGTATGGGCTTGCTTTGGAAATGATTGTTCAGCAGTTTGGGGCCTGGGGAGCTGGGAAACTTTATTGGGTTTCCTGTGAAATTCTGAGCATGAATTCCTTTACTGGGTTGGGAACCATGCACTCAAATGGAACATGGATGTATATCTGTGCGCACATCCAATGTGATACCTGCCTGTAGCACATGAGGAGTGTGTGTGGTGTCTTCCCATCCATCTCACAACACAAGAGGCACAGCAATCACTTCCATCCTATGTCTTGAGCTTCTAGTTGCATAGAACACCTTGCAGCCCATGACTCTATCTGGGTCGGAGCCCATGTTGGATTTATATCATTAAGGCTATGTACAGTACACCTTCCTGGCTTAAAACAAGCTCCTTTCGAATCCTTGGGTGCAGCTCATCAGGCCCTGGAGATTTGAATTCCTTTACTGTAAAGTAACTTGCCACTTCTTTGCCTATCTCAGGCTGCATCATTTATCCTGTTATCACCAGGTTGGTCACTGCTTTCATTTTGGGTGAAGACAAAGGCAAAGTAGGTATTGAGCATCTCCACCCTCTCTCTGTTGCCCAATCACATTTCTCTATCTTATCCATGCAGAGGGCTTGCAACTGTTGATTACCGTACTCCTGTGTACTCTCCCTTTGTGATTTCCGCTTTCTTTCCTTATTCATGCCCTTCTTGAATCTCAGCTCATCTGTAAGCTGCTTATGCAGCCACACTGATTTCTTTAAATGCCTCCCATTTTTCTTTCTTGTTGGAATTGTCTGCCTTGTGTCTTCAGTATTTCACCTTTAAGAAACTCTCATCCATCTTGGACTTCCTTCTCTTTGAGTATTTCGGAACATGGGATCTCACTCAGTTGTTTCTTAAGCTTCTTGAAATCAGCCTTCTTAAAGTTCAGAGTGTATGTCCAACTACACTCTGCTTTCCCTTGCCTCTGTATCATGAAACTCAAGGACCAGGTCCTAGATAGATGATCCCCTTGTTGCTTCTTCCACTTTCTGGGAAATGTAATTGTCAGTGAGGCAATGGAGGAATTTGTTGGACCTTGCATTCTTGGTAGAGTTTGAGTTCCAACTGATATTGGGGCAGTTGAGGTATCCCATGACTACTATATCTCTCCTTTTTTGAATGTTTGGTAATCTGCTGTAGGAAGGCATCATCAAAGTCTTCAGTCTGGCTTAGAGGTCTATAGCAGACACCTATAGTAAGGTCACTGTTGTTTCCCTCTCCTACAATTTTTACCCATATACTCTCAATCTGCCTTCCATATTCCAGGTCATGGATCTCTTCACAAGTATACACACCCTCTACATATAATGCTGAAGCCTGAGGAAATGGCAATGTGTACATAGCCCAATATGTATACCCTTCTGCAATATTTGCTTGCTAGGACAACTTGCTTCTGACCAATGTTGTGTAGGCAGTTTCAGTACAAGCCAACAGCCCATTGGCTTTCATTAGTGTTACCAGGAAGCAATTTTACAAAGTGAACAGCTTCCTTAACTCATGGCTCTAGACATTTTTCTGCAAATGCTTGTTTATTTCCTATCTGTGCTCTCCACCATGTAGCAGTAACTACCATTGAAGGCATAGGAAGCACTAAGACAAGGCTGCACCCAGTACAGGTAAGGTGTGGAGTTGAACCTATATTCTAACAGTCCCTGGCCTTCCATATTACCTTGCCCAAGGCACAGTGAATTGCTAAGCCTTATGTGTTTTGTAAGCCCTTTCCCAATCAATTCAGGCATTGTATGGCAGCCAAGCAGCTGGCTAAAGGAAAGAGGAGGATGCTCTCTAGTTGGAGAAAAGTGTATGGTTCACCAAGAGTAGATACAGTTCATCAAGATGAAGTCATTGTACCCTTCTGAGCTATTTGGTAGTCATCTTGGGAGCAAAGCAGGAGTATGCTTATTACATTTACTGATGGAACCAAGTTGAATAGTTATTGCAACTATGTATTGACAAACTATGCAGGGTGAATTGGGAAGTCTCACAGGAAAAATGGACACTGCATGAAACCCATAGCAACAGTACTGAGATTGTGCTCTTGTGCACATGGGTAGGAGAATGAATGTGTTTTTTTCTTCAAAGTTTCAACCGCTGAAAGAAGAAATATTATAGTGATTATGATTGAGTACATCACTCCTGGCAGTGAATCCTCAAATGAAGAATGTGTATGTTTTAGGCACATATTTAAGCATGGTGTTTCCATTAAGGATAAAGCACAATTACACACATACCACAGCAGATGTGGTTAGTGATTACTTAAGAAATTAGGCCTCTGAACTCTGTGCCTTCTTCGGCAAGACCTTGTTCAGTCCTGGATCAACTAAGGGGACCATTGTCATACTAATAAGAGCCTTCTGTCCTTGCCTTCTTCCAGGAAAGAATAGCCAAAAGCCATGGGTCTCAGTGTGGTTTCTGCACTCCTGGCATTGTTATGTCCATGTACACGCTCCTTCGCAATCAGCCTGAACCCAAAATGGAAGCAATTGAAGATGCTTTCCAAGGTGAAAGGTTTTTGAACCTTACTAACTTTTGTCCAACCCCCACGACACAACTTGATTTTTTGGGGAGGGGGCTGCATATATGATTGGAGAAATGCTCAACCTTACCTCTTGGACATTAAGAAAAGAAAGCCAGCTGCCTTCAGCTGCTTTGCCATCCTTGGCGGTGGTGGGAATGGCCCTGTCATTGTGACTCAGCAGAGTATGTGTGCTATTTAAAAATAAAAAGTTAACATACCCCCTCATCCATTCCAATTAGACTCTTTCCTGATGGAATTAGATAATTGCGGGGTGGGGGTGGGTGAAACATCTTATATATTTTTAAAAACTGCTAGGGAAAATACTGCACAAAATTTCTTCATCTTTTTTACCATTTGGCCCTCAGATAATCCTTGTAAGGTAGAGAGTTTACAAGGCAAAATTTATTAACTAGTAATGTAGCAGCAAAGCTGGGCAAACATTTGGAAAGGAAGTTTGGCAAACAATTCAGGTCAGTTCTGTGTTACCTGGAGGTTGTGGTTGTGATGCCATTTGAGACTGGAATCCCATTTTCAAAGTTATATAGAACCACAATGATACTTACTCATTTCTCTGGGGGGCGAATTCCCCTTTTGGATATCCTCAGAAAGTTTAATGTCCTCCATGGTAGAGCAGAGCCAAAATAAATATCAGTTTTTTTCTTGTACATCCTTAAGTGACTCCTAACCTCTGCAACTTGATTCGGTGATTCAGGAAATCTCTGCCGCTGTACTGGATACAGGCCCATTCTGGAGGGTTACCGGACATTTGCAAAGGTAAGAAGCCAGAGATCAAAAGCATTTCGTAGAGTTAGGCTAGCTTTTGATCAATGCCAATGGATTATACACCTAAAACAGAAAAGGTTGGTCTGCTGTGTCCAATGTTAGTCCTACTCAGAGCAGACCCATTCGTATTAATGGTTGTACATTAGTCATGTCTTTGAATTTCAGTGGGCCTACTCTGAACAGGACTAACATTGGATACAAATCAGTTTGCTATCACTTCTCCAGGGCCTCTTCCAATTTTTAGCAATCTTGCCACAAATGTGGTTACAGCAAAGGTAGCGAACATGGCATCCTCCAGATGTTGTGGGACTCCAGCTCCCATCCATCTGTGGTCTAGCAACATATGGAAGGCACATTCCACATTGCCTACCTATGCTTTACAGAGCTAGCACTTCTAATGGGGGCAGGGAGGATTTGTTCTAAAGTCTGGATTTTCTGGAACAGATCATGATTCTTGGAGGAGTTCTGGTGCAAACTCTATTGAAATTATATGGGATGTGAAAGAACACTCTGCCCTTCCATGGCTCCCATTCATTTAAGTAGGACTGGTACAATAAAAAGCATCCTTGAAGATGATATCCCATGCTGGCAAATTTATTTCAAACTGGTGTTCACTTCATTAATTTAAGTCTGTTTAGGGAAAGTGATACTCTAGAAAGGAGATGGTATGAGAAAATCTGGATTAAGGGGGGGGGGGAAGTCTTTAGGCAGTGATTTGCATGCCAAGACTCCGTGATCCGCAGTTCCCTAGTGGATAATAAACACACGGATACTAGTATGTAGGTTTATGGGTTCAAATAAGCCAAACTTTATTGGTTACAGATGTGAGTGGTTTAGCTAAAACATTGGGTGAAGCCAGGCTATATCTCGACTCCTGCCCATCTGCAGGGAGTCCATTTAAAAGTAAACCACCAATAGGGGGAGCCCTATGACTTAAATCAAATAGGGGCACATGGCCGTAGCTCATGTCTGGGCATCAGACAGAATCCACACTCCCGAATCCCTTTAACAGGATACCCTTAATGAGGAGGGGCAGGCGGAGACTACAATCTCCCCTCTATCCAAACAAAGGCTTACCTAATTCCTAATCTCACAAAGTTGTGATGATTGCTATAAGGTAGGCGAAAGCCAAATGACTGGTGCCAATTTGCCAAGTGGGAAAAATTCCCACGCGGCCCCAACAATATGGCGGCTGACATTTGTCCATAGCAAGGTTGTGTCATAGAAAAGCATAAAAAGAGGGTGGGTGAGTTGGGAGAGCCAGCTCAGGGTTCCCCGTGGCCACGCCTCCCATGGGTGCTGATTGGTCAGCAGGACCACCCATGGGCGGGGCCCCGCCCAGCACCAGTGATGGAGCCTGGACAGTGACGTGGAGGGCGCCAATTCCAGTCCCCCACCAGATCACTGCAGGGCCCTGGATGCCTGGCTGCAACGCCGCCCACCTCGAAAAAGTGAGTGGACTTGTAGCAGAATTCCATACGGACTATGGAGAATTAATGGAGGTATGGGAACCTTGAATTCTTGAATGAGCCCTAAATCTGTATGGTTAAATGGTTTCATTAGCAAATGTGTTAAATTAATATAGCTGTGATGGAGCTTCTTTTGAAACATTTCTTTCCATCTAGGATGGGGGATGCTGTGGGAATAAAGTTAATGGTCTTGGTTGCTGCATGGCTGGAAAGCAAAATAATGTGGTAAGTTGGTTAATGGTTTAATGTTGGTTGTCTCTTAAACCCCTCATATATTTCCTAGAGGAGAATGCACAAGCATTTATGCTTGTGAGATGGACTGATCCCCCTTTCCTCACCTACATTCTCTTTTGGGGGTACTCCTGACCCTTCAGAGTGGAATGTGAAAGGGATCCGGGAGAAGGATGGGGAAAGCTGTGTTGTGCTGGTATCTCCTAGTGAACCACATTAGTTGAATCTGGGCCTTACTTTTAGAAAAGAAAAAGGAAAAAAAAAGCCCAGAGTCTGGGGTACCTGCTGACTATGGGTCTGGTATACCAGTACCCCAGAACGTGTCTCTTGGCACTCCTGGATATAAACGTAAGTCTGCAGCCATATTCACACCTGCCTGGGAGTTTGCTCTATTTAAAACATACTTATTTCAGTGGGGCTTATTCCCAAGTAAGTAGGGTAAGGACAGCTGTATTTGTTAGGATTTTCTCTGTTCGTAATCATCTAAAATAGTGTGTGTCCTTTTAAATCTTTTATGTGTGTGCCTTATATCTTAGCAGTTGCTGTTTTAAATGGAAAGAGAGAACAAATGACATTTCATCTCCATGTAAGAAAGTTCCTGATTCCCATGTTGCTCTTTCTCTCGCCTCCAAATAGGGTCAGGGTTGCTGTGGAGAAAAAGTGAACGGCTGTTGCATGAATGGAAAAGAGAACAATGCTGTAAGTGCCCCAAACCTATTACTGTAGTTCCTCTTCTTCCATCTTCTTTTGTTGAAATAAATATATAGAATATCACGCCATGCTTAAGCAAAGTACAGATGAAGCTATACCTTTATTTATTGGTCTTGAAATGGTGTGCCATCAGCCTTTGGAACATAGTGAGTGATCTCGGAGGGAGGGAGGCTAACAATGAGCTGAGCCCCTTCCGGTATCTTGTTGGGAGAACAGGTTGTGAGTGGGAGTTAGCAGAAGCAGTGCACAATTTAATTCAACTGCAGTTGTTCTTGTTAGGTCATGGAGGTCCTCTGTGGACCAAGGTGCTTCCTTGCTATTGATGGAATGTGTATCTGTATAGCTATTTAAACCATGATAAGTATATTAAAAAGTTAAATGTTCATTATTAAACAAATATTGTGATTGTTTCAAGTCCTTTTTGTAGCAAGGATTTTTTTTTTTAAAGTATCACTATGAGGATTTTACTACTGCTCTGTGTTGGGCTAGTAATATTGATATGTTTTGTATAAGACATACAAATAGTAATCTTCTTTAACAGTGAGAAAATATATATATGCACTAACCAATGACAATTTCTTCAGGGATTGATCTCCTCAGAGCTGTTCAATCCATCTGAGTTCCAGCCTTTGGACCCTACTCAGGAGCCGATATTCCCACCAGAGTTATTGGTAAGAACATTCTCTTCTCATGACTTTCTTGTTGTGTTCCTCCTGCATGGAAGATTTACGTATCCATTGAGTTCTGTGCATGGGCTGAGAACATGTTGAGATGATGCCTTGGGACAATAGACCATTAATTCACTTCAGCCTCTGTAGTTTAAGCAGTGAATCACTTAAACACAACTGGAGAGAGGCAAAATCTTGGGAAAATATAGTTGTACACAACAGAAGGGCTGTTATCTCTGAGAGTTTACAGTTCCATAGGGAAAAGCACTTCCTATGACCCAAGATATGAAGCAATGGAGAACAGAACAACTTGTTATTCCATGTTTGTGTAGACTGGAGTTGTTGTATCGGTATAGCAATCCTAGGATAGCCCTGGCACAGAGATATACAACTTCTTAACTGCCTTTGTGTCTTGGTCTTTCCTCATGAAGTTCCTGGAGATGGACATATGATTGTTCCATATTATCATTCCAACTGGCCTGTGGGGTAGGATATTCTGAGGTAGTGAGTGGCTGAAGGCTGTCCATTGACCTTGAGCGATGGTTGTTAAGCTCTGCTGGTCCCCTGGTCATTCATAGTCCTTGCCTTGGTGGAGGACCCTTATTTGTGTTCAGATAATTGTCTTCAAACAAACACTGAGCACAGCCAGGAGAAGAGGCAAAGCTCAGTGGTAGAAGACCCCAGGTTTAGTCTCTGGTACTTCCAGGTAGGACTAGGAGAGAACCCTGTCTGAAATCTTGGAGAGCTTCTGCCAATATGTGTAGATGACACTGAGTTGGACGGACCAATGGCTTGATTCAGAACAAGGCAGCTTTCTATGTTCCTACATGACAGGTGGGGGCCTCTGCCAGGTCACACCCACATCTAGGGGGTGGGAACAACCTGTGCATTCAATAAGATGTCAAATTATTTGACAGGTGCATGGTCTGGCCCACTTTTCAAAGTTGGTCCAGCAGGGTGGGGGAGATAGAGATCAGGCCTGCCACACCAAAAAGGTTCCTCAGCCCTGACCTATGAGGATAGGGACATCTGAACATGAGGCTAGCACATGCATCCCATCCAAACTTCATTCCTCCAGCTGCTCTATGGATGCTTCTGACACTTGTAAAACTCACCTAAGGGCAGTTCTATTTTTCTAGAAAAAAGAGGTGCTGGAACTCACCACAAATATATACCTTGTTCTCTTATAATGGCAAAGGTACCCACCTGAGAGGTGCTGGAACTGAGTTCCATGTGAGTACCAGCTGAAAAACACCTGCTTAAGGGTCAAACTACACATGACAATCACACTCCCCCCCCCTTAAGCAAATTTGAAAGATCTCACTTTCTTTATGAAGGTACATGGAATAAGAAGTGGCTGAGGTTCATAATCATAATGATCTGCCCAAAGCATTGGAAGGTTAAACTTCAAGGACTTTTGGAAGGCTATTTGCTACATGTATATTGAAGGACAAAGTTACCTTGTGGTGTTGCTTTCACCTAAGATATGGTTTTGTTTTGCCTGTGAAAACTTTGCAAGGCACCATATAAAGGTGTGACACACCAAAGCACAACAGTAACAGCTGACTACTTCTAACTTTTCTGTTTCTTGTCATAGCTTTATGGTTTCAGTCTTGCTTCACCATAGGAAGAATCAAACAGAGCCTAGATTCCTTGCTCCTGTGCCAACGTATTGTGATTTGAAGCTAAATCTGGTGTTGTTTCCTCAGACTCACACTGATCAGCCTCAGAAACAACTGTGCTTCAAAGGGGAGCGAGTGATGTGGTTTCAGCCCTCAAGCCTCAAGGAACTGTTGGTGCTCAAAGCTCAGTACCCAGCTGCCAAACTTGTGGTGGGGAACACTGAAGTAGGTAAGGAAAGAACTCAGTTTCTGTTTGAGTTTTTTGTCAGTACAATGCAAAGGCTAAGGGTTCTTCCACACTTCTGCTTGTTCCAGGCCCAGAAAGCATAGGTCTGAGCAGTTTGCTATTTTCCCCACTGCTTTCCCTGAGGGAAAAACCCCTCTAAATCAGAGCAAATGTCAATCCATGGAAAATCTGCCTGACATTTGCTCCGATTCAGCTGTAAAGATCAGGTTTTCTCTGGAGGAAAGAGGCGGCACAAACAGAAGTATGGACAAGGCCTTAAATTGCCTGCCTGGTTAAGAATCTACCTATGCCTTTCTTTAAAGTGTCTTAAGAGCTTGCCCTACCTCCATTGTAATAGTTGAGCTTTTTAATAGTTGAGATTTGAGGTATAATTGATGTGCTCATCTGGAACATAGGAAACTGTCTTACACTAAGCTGTACCATTAGTCCTGGGACGCGTATGGCGCTGTGGGTTAAACCACAGAGCCTAGGACTTGCCGATCAGAAGGTCGGTGGTTCGAATCCCCGCGACGGGGTGAGCTCCCGTTGCTCGGTCCCTGCTCCTGCCAACCTAGCAGTTTGAAAGCACACCAGTGCAAGTAGATAAATAGGTACCGCTCTGGCAGGAAGGTAAACGGCGTTTCCTTGCGCTGCTCTGGTTCCCTCGGCCAATAAAGCGAGATGAGCGCTGCAACCCCAGAGTCGGCCACGACTGGACCTAATGGTCAGGGGTCCCTTTACCTTTACCATTAGTCCATCTAGCTCAATCTTGTCTGATGCTCTCAAGAGTGTCAGTCCTTCCCAGCCATGCCTGGAGATGCCAGGGATTCATTCTGGAACCTTCTGCATGCAAAGCATGTAGTGCCTTAGATTGGCATGAAGAATCTGAGCATGCCCCCACCCTTGGCCAGGCTCCTGGCAAACTGCACCTTCCAGTGCAGATGTTGGGGTTCCAGAACCTAATGGCAAGTTGGTTTTGTTACCCTCTGAGAGTATAGAGGTGACCTTTACATATATGAAAACAATGCACATTTTAGGTAAGGAGTGGAAAGTAGCCAGACTAATTAAATCTCCCAAAAAACATCCTTTCTAAGTCTCTATTGTCCCCATTCTTGATGTTTACCCTCATGGTTTGCTAATGCCATGTTAGCTAGAATCTTGTAATTTCCTGTAGAAATCAAACTGTGTGTGCTGAGGCAGTGTTTGTTGACTTTGCTAGCTGCAATGGAGAATCCCTTTGGCCCTTGACCTTAAACTTCCATGGCAAAACAGTGCAAATGCTTTGTGGAGAGATTGTTCAGGCGAAAGCTCTAAGAGTCACTATAGATATTGTCACAGAAACAGGCTTCGGTGGGCTGGGCCTGTTAAGTAACAGCCCTGCTCTTTCATTGGTAAACCTGTTAAGTCTGGCCGGCTGCCATGTTTGCATTGACCTCATTGGATTGTGTTTCCTTGAGGTATTGAAATGCGGTTAAAGAACATGCTGTACCCTGTGATCATAGCACCAACTTGGATCCCTGAAATGAACTCTGTTCAGCACACTGAGGAGGGTAAGTAGCAACATGCTTATCGCCTCAGGAGACAGGCCGTGGGCCTGAGGAATGTGCAGGGAAAGACTTCTAAGCAATGCAAAGGATTCTGGATGTTGATTTGTCACTAATTAGGTCCACAGGCCTGTCTCCCGCCCACTACTCATCCAGTGAGTAGGTGGATCCCCTGCTCTGATACCTTCTTTGTTCCTGAGGCCAAGGTGTACCAATTGCATTTATGTAGGCAGTTCCAAAATGAAAATAATTGTCTACTTTGCATACTATTAGTGAGCATGCTGCTGAACAAACCGCCTCATTTTTTTCTTTAAGGGAGTGAACCCCCATGTTGTAGTGTGTCTGCGCTGATAACACACCCAGCACAGCATAGATTCAGCCACTCCTTGCCTTTCTCGCAAAAAGTGGCACATCCGAAATAGTTTCCTGCCTCTGCATCCTCTAAATGTGGCAACTGGCTCAGTGGTGGCTGGTGCCCATTGGGGCTGGTGGAGAAGAAGGCAGGGAGACCAGCACAGGTTGGGCACTGCCTCATACGGCCAAATGGACCAGTCTCCATTGAACTTGACATGCTGACAGCTTTAACATCCTTTAACTGTGTTTAGAGTTCCTGTTGCCCCAGGAACTCCCAAGATACAAGCTGAAGGTAATAAAATGCTTCCAAGAAGCCACAGCCTCTTGGTTTAGAGGTCTTAAAATACTACCAAGGCCCAGGGGCGAAGGAAGATGTTGTGACACCTGGGGCAGGCGTCACTATGTAACGTGCATGTGTGGCATCACTACGTACGACGCATGCACTGTATGTAGCGACGCTGCACATGCGCTGTATAGTGGTTTGCCGCCAATGCCGCTCCAGCACCGTACAGACGGTGCCAGGATCCCTCTGGCGCTGCTACAGCTGTGAACAGAGGATCCCAGCACCATCCGTACGGAGCTGGAATGGTGCTGGCGGCAAACCGCTATACAGCGCATGTGCGGCGTCACTACATACAGTGCATGCGTGTGATGCTGCAATGCACTGTACTTAGTGGTTTGCTGCCGGCGTTGGGATCCTCTGCTTGCGGCTGTAGCTGCGAACGGAGGGTCCTCCAGAGGTGGCTGCGGCAGCACAATGGCTGCTTGCGCCGCCACGAGCCCCTGCGGGGTGACTTCTTGTCACCCCCGCAGACATGGAACCCAGGGCGTACCGCCTCCCACCCCTCCATTGCGACGCCACTGCCAAGGCTTGCCAAGGCCTCAGGGCAGCTCTTTCATCTTGAAAAACTACGTTATAGCTACCAGCCAAATCCCTCTTGTGTCTCTGCTTTTCCAGGAATTAGTTTTGGAGCCTCATGCACTCTGAGCCACATGGAAGAAGTTCTGCAAAAAGCGGTGGCTCACCTTCCTCCTTACAAATCAGAGGTGTTTCAAGCGGTCCTAGAACAACTGAGGTGGTTTGCAGGGCCTCAGATCCGAAATGTTGCTGTAAGTGCTCTCAAGACCTTTTTTTCGTTTGATTTGAGCAAAGGTAGCTTTCAGGACAGTTGTTCCTTGAGAATTCATGCCAATACATTTGCACAAACTTGCACAAGATTATACGGTGCCTGTGCCTGTTACTTATTCATCCTGACGTGTTTGCATGGAGGTTATATGATACTGACAGCTATCAGTTCCTATTCTGCATTTTCCAGTGCAATTTTCTGTCACTTTTTTTTTGTCAGATGACTCACAGTCAGAAAAGTGGAACAATAATTGCACTGAAGTGCAGGCTAATAATTTGTTGTTATTTTTTGTTAAATAAATAAATAAACAGTCTATCTGGAAGTGCGGAAAGCCTCAAATGAGAAAATAGCAGGCAGGCACGATGCGCCTTTCCTTTGAATCTTGCCTTGCTTTGCAGTTTTACTTCCAGTTTGACTCTAGGCCCTTTGCACATTACTCACATGAAGGGGCATTATAGGTGAGAAGTGCTGGAGTTGGGGAAAGGCACTGAGCAAGAGAGCTCTAGAGTAGGGCTGGGGAACCTCAGAAAAGCCCTGATGGATCAGCTCATAGGTCCATCTGGTCCAGCAGCCCATTTTCACAGTGGCCAACCAGATGCCCTGGGCAAGCCTGCAAGCAGGACTTGAATGCAGTCTCCTCACTCTAGTGATTAACAGCAAATGGTATCAAGACATATGTTGCCTCTTATACCATGCTCTCCTCACCCCGATTGTTGTCTGGTGCTGATGGGAGCTGAGATACAATGGCATATGGAGTATGGAGTATACAGTAGGCAGAGAGAGGCTCAGATTGGGTCCCGTTCCTGCAAGTGGCTTGGACTCCAGCAAATCCCTCACTCATGTTGCTCCACCCCTGTGTTGGGTGCTGCCCCCACCCGGATTTGATAATTCAGTAACAGTGTTTAAATGGAAAGAAGTATTCTCGCAATGCCTTTCTGGCTGCTTTCTAACCCAACCACGTTCTGTATTTGGCTTCAGGCTCTTGGGGGAAATATAATGACTGCAAGTCCAATATCTGACCTAAATCCAGTGTTTATGGCAAGTGGGAGCAAACTGACCTTGGCATCAAATGGTAAGCTTTAAGTAAGAATGGCAGAAGGTGCATCATCAACCATCTTCTGGCTCACTTAGGATAATGATATCAGCCCAGGGATTTTTGTACCTCTGTTCTTTCTGGGGTGAATCAGGTAGCACTGCAGCGCCTGTTGTTCCCATCAGCTTTGGTGGATAACACTTGGTAGCATTGCTCCAGTAGATCCTTCTTTTGCTTTGTTGATTTTGATGGTGAATCTTTTCCAGGTCACTCTGAATGCAAAGATAGCCTCTAAATGCCCTCCAGATATTTTCTACCTGTATTGGATTGATTTCAGTGTTTGAAATTTTGCAGCGTTTGGCAGTTCATATGAGGCAGTATTTTGTATTTGGCAGTATTGGTAGCTCATATGCAGTGTGTATCCAAGTGGTCAAAAAGGGTTTACACTGTTCACATATTAATGTCTGTCAAGGAACCTCTGCATTCCTGTCACAGAATCTTTGACCATTAAAGAGGACTGTCGGACCCGTTCATGGGTGCACACTCAATTCCCATGTAATAGTGTTGGGCAACTGTACTTGTGAGCTTAAGTGTGTTCCCTAACACACCCACACCACCCCTCTGTGGTTGTGCTTTGGCAAGCTGGGTTTGATCATATATGAGAAGGTGCTCAAACAAAACCCTCTCATTAAACCTTGCAGGGTGCATCTCTCCTGTTGACAACCATCTCCTTCCCTGTTGCCTCTCACTCCAGATTACCACTGAAGCCATCACATAACCACAAACACTTAGGGTGTATACATGAAACCAACCTGCCTCTCAAATGTGGCTACTCCACCCAACATCCCTCCATCCTTGGCTCTCGCCCAGAGAGGAAAATCTATGCTAATACAACCAAGAGAGTCCCTACCCCACCCCTTGCTCTTCCCTAAAGGATGTTACTCCTTTGGGGTCTCCCCATGCTGGGGATGCCCCCTGCCACAACAGTGCCTCCTTTTAGCCTCTGATTTGATACCAATTTCCGCCTGTCCTGGGTTAATGAGTTTGCCTTCCCAAGTTTTGTCAGCAAGGATGTCCTGCTTAACCCATTTAGACTGGGCTTCAGGAGACCCTAACCCTGCAAAAAGTTGCTGATGCCAGTCAATACCTGACAGTACACAAGAGAAACCCCCCCCCCCACACATTATGGGAATATACTTTACAGCATGACTATAGCTGCTAGAATATACCGTATTTTTTGCTCTATAAGACGCACCAGACCACAAGACGCACCTAGTTTTTGGAGGAGGAAAACAAGAAAAAAACTATTCTGAATCTCAGAAGCCAGAACAGCAAGAGGGATCACTGCGCAGTGAAAGCAGCAATCCCTCTTGCTGTTCTGGCTTCTGGGATAGCCACACAGCCTGCATTCGCTCCATAAGATGCACACACATTTCCCCTTACTTTTTAGGAGGGAAAAAGTGAGTCTTATAGAGCAAAAAATACGGTAGTCTTCCATTAAGTATAGCTCCATAGTTTCTCATTGCAGAGACTCAAAACCAGCAACACTCCCACTAAGAATGAATGAAATGGAATATGATTTCCCTACACATTCCACCCACTGTGTAATGTCTTTTTTTTGCAGAGGGAAGGAGGACTATAAGGATGGATGAGACATTCTTCACTGGTTATAGGAAGACTAAGCTTAAACCTCAGGAAATACTGCTCTCGGTTGAGATTCCCTTCAGCAGGAAGGTGAGGTGATTGGAATACAGTATAGCATTGCTTTGAAAGCTAGGTAGAGAGCAACAGTTACTTTAATGGGAAGGCAAAATCTCTCTTGGTTCTACTGATCCGTCCTTGAAGGAAAGGTGAGTATCCTCAGGAACGCAGGAAGATCACAAAAATGAAAGGAAAATGAAGGAAAGACAGCACTTGCTAGTTCCTAGAAAATAACCAATATACTCCCCAGCTACTTCAAGTGAAGTACAGCCCTGGGACATTTTGAAATATGCACAAGAAGGAGTATGTATGTAACACACACACACACACACACAGAGAGAGAGAGAGAGAGAGAGAGAGAGAGAGAGAGAGAGAGAGAGAGAGATATTACCACATTATTCAGCCCCCATTGCTTCTCAGGCCCGAGAACCAGTGTGGTGTAGTGGTTAAGAGCGGTGGACTCGTAATCTGGGGAACCGGGTTCGATTCCCCGCTCCTCCACATGCAGCTGCTGGGTGAGCTTTGGGCCAGTCACACTTCTCTGAAGTCTCTCAGCCCCACTCACCTCACAGAGTGTTTGTTGTGGGGGAGGAATGGAAAGGAGAATGTTAGCCGCTTTGAGACTCCTTAAAGGGAGTGAAAGGCGGGATATTAAATCCAAACTCTTCTACTTCTAGGAAAAGAGCTCATTGATCAATTTCTTTTGATAGTTGCTCAGGATCAGCCCTTATATTTAAAATGGTATTATTTATTCATGTTTTTTTATTGTGTGGTCATGGTGGGGGGAAGTTAGCCTAATTTTCAAGGAAACTCAAGGCAGCTAGTTAAAGGAACCAAGTTTGTTCCTCTTTTTTGCCTCTTTTTGACAGAAGTGAAAGCACTTGTTTGGGAATAAATTGTAAGGGTTAGTTGAGGACAAGTCCCTCTTGAACTCCTCCAGCTTACAGTAGTTTTCCAGCAATGGAATTCCATTGATTTTAAGTGAGGACATGTAATATTTATTTTAGGTTTCCTTTGTTCTCATGGATTCAGCACTTGTTCCAATAGAGTATACCGTTATTAAGTTGGCATGGAATAACTGTTTCTGTGCCACAAATGAGGGACCAGAATGAACCTGTAATTCAGGGGTGAGGAACTCACATTCCTCCTCCCAACAGGCACACTCAATAGTCAGGGATGTTGGGAGTTACAGTACAATGCCTGGAGGGCCAGAGATTCCCCACCTCTACTCTAAATGGAGGGCAGGCCTATCCCCTTCCCCTGCTGAGTCCTTTGCTTTCGAATATATTAATCAGAGCCAAGTGGTTTTGTTGTCACCTACCTGTAGAAATGTAACTCGGTCAGAGTTGCTGTCCTGGGAAAAGATGGGCAAAGATTGTGACCTCCTTTCTCAGTGAATCAGGCTGATTTGTACTTCATGAATTTAGGTGTACATGTAAAAATAAATAAATTAAAGCATGGCTGAGATAGACATGGAGGATATGGACACACTTGTGAGAGAGTCAATCAATCAATCAATCAATCAATCAATCATAAGCCTGGGTTTGCTGTCACAAAAGTCTATTCATGGATATGTAGTCAGAGTCTGTTATGTAGTGACTGTGCAAGAGTCCTGTTGTCTTTTATATCTGAACCCCCCCCCTCAAGTTCACTGACTGGTCTGGTTTGGTCCTGCCACTCTGTAATCACTGGAGGGATAAGGAAGGAAGCTGATAAGTAAGTATCCCAAAGTCTATCCTCTGAAATACAACAAACAGAATAACTACATGCAGTGGAAAGTGTGAAAAACAACAACCCCATACTCTAAAGTGAAATGTGCTTGCATTCTTTTTCAGGGCAGAGCAATATGGGCCCCAGAGGTGCTGTGTCTCATAGTGCAAGATAGAAACTGGCACTGACTGCATGAAACCGTTGATTAGATTTCACTTTTCCAGTGTTTTATCAGCCTCGGGGGGAATCTCTTGCCCGCTTTGCAGGCACCTGCAGCAGTGTAGTTTGAGACTCAGTAGTGCAAAGGACGACCCAAACACTTACGTTTTGAATTGTTGCAGTGGGATGGTTTAATCCAGGGATGAGGCATCGGTGGTCCTCCAGCTATTGTGAGAGTACAACTCCCATGATCCTTGACCCTTAGGCATGCTTGCTGGGGTAGATGGGAGTAGAAGTTCCACAACATTTGTTCATAGGTTCCCCATGTCTGGTTTAACCTCCTTCCTATTTCTACAGTTCTGTGATTCTATCTGCCAATCAGTGAATTTTGCTTTTTAGAAATATAGCTCACAGCACCCTCTGCTGTGCATACATCAAACAACATTAAATCCTGCTCATTTTAAGAAGTCTCATTTAGAAGTAACTCTGTCCAAGACTGCAGCCTCTTCTGCCATCTTACATGTGGTACTGTCACTTGACTGCATGGCAAACTGGGCACGAAACACTAAATTCTGATACTAGAGGTAATGTATAGTCAACTAGCCCAGGGCTACCTTAACCCACTCAAAACGTTGCTATCCAGACATTGCTACTTTTCTGTTAGTGACCAGTGTTCCTAGAGAAAGAAGCATGTGAACAACTAGCCTTACATATTAATTTTATGCACTGTTTAGTGAAGAGGTCTAAGTTGCAGAATGAATTTAGTGTGTGATGTTGTCTTGTGTTTTTACTATTTTTTTGTTGGGAGCTGCCTAGAGTGGGTGGAGCAACCCAGTCAGATGGGCAGCAAACAAACAAAACAAATGAACAAACAAACAAACGAATGAATGAATGGTTAAAATGTTGATATGCATTAACAGCTTCTTTTTTTTTGCACTTGCTGCCCTGGGATGAAAATAAAATACATATTTTTGGGAACTTTCTGGTTTTTAGTTCTGTGTATAGAAATGGAATATGAACCTGCCCATTCTCCTGATCCCACCTGTGCTCAAAGAGAACAAATCGAGGCAAACATTTGTCTCCTTTTCTTCTCCTAGGGTGAATATTTCTCAGCATTCAAGCAAGCTTCAAGGCGGGAGGATGACATTGCTATAGTGACCTGTGGGATGAGAGTCCTGTTTCAAGAAGGAACTGATCAAGTGCAAGATATTAAGCTGAGCTATGGAGGAATGGCTCCCACAACTGTATTGGCTGTTAAAACTTGTCAGGAGCTCATTGGAAGGTAGGAGAATTAGACCCTGATGTTGTGTAACAGAGGAAATTATTGTTGCACACCACCCCAATCTCCAAGTGTTGCAAGGCTCCAGGGGTTCCTTGCATTCCCAGGGTTTGCATTTTCTTCAGAATGTGGCCCAGCGGAGACTGTGGTGTCTTTATGATATATGGTTTATTGACACATATATACAACCTTGAGCCTACAGTGGAGAGGTTCACAGCATTAACACCCCGAAAAGGGCCTTGCTTCGTCCATCTTGCAGCCTTGGATTCAAACAGATTCTCTATCTCTCTTTCCAGCTTGCTGCTTTTTCTTCTGGCTCACATCACTTCACTCTTCAACTCTCACATTGTCCTTCTAACTATTTGTGAGCTGAGGGCTCATTTGCCATCTCACACAGACCCCCTTTTCATTATTCCCCTTCATGGCCCATTGCCTGAGTGATCACCTCATCAGGAAGCTAGTGTGGCTTATATTTCAAAGCTTGCTGGATCTAGGGGTTAGAAGGGTCTTTGCATATGTCCTACCCCTTCAAGGAAAAAACAACCCTCATAACATCATGTACCTGCATGAGAGTCTTGGATGCCAAACCCCTTGCTGACAATTTCTGCTACCGTGTTTTTATTTATTTTGTATTTCTTAGATTTGAATACTACCCTTCATCAAAAGATCTCAAGGCTGTTCACAAGATGAAAATACAAGATAAATACAAGATAAATGTTGACACCGCTGGTTCTTTTTGCCCTTACCCCATCAGCAATGCAGATGCATTGGAGATAAACATGGTCTAAGTTAGCAATGGGGAACCTGTTGCTATCCTTATGTTGTGAGACTACAACTTCCATCATCCCTGACCATGCTGACTAGAGTTGATGGGACCTGGAGAACCCCACATAATCCAGAGGGTTACAACTCCCCTGACCTGGCCTAAGTACTGTGGAACAAATGAAATGAGTTTTGGGTTAATTTATGGTTTATGCCCCTACAGGGAGTGGAAGGAAAAGCTCTTGCAGGAAGCCTGTCGCCTGCTGGCTGGCGAAATGAACCTGTCCCCTTCAGCCCCGGGTGGCATGGTGGACTTCCGACGGACCCTTGTCCTTAGCTTCTTCTTCAAGTTCTATCTCACGGTGCTTCAGAAATTAGGCAGGGAACTCAATGGCAACGTGAGTGGTTCCATCCTCTTGCCGGGTTGAGGATTCAGCAGGAATCCATAGTGTGTAGAGACAGATTCTATTGAATTCTAGAAATTGGCATACTAGAAGGCTGTAATGGGGAACCTGTGGCTTTTTCAGTATTGTTGGACTGTCATCAGCCCCAGCAGGCATAGCCAATTATCAAGAATGATGGGACTGGTAGTCCAACAATATTTGGAAAGCCACAAGTTGCCCATCTCCACAACAGAGGAAATAAGACTTTTGTGGTAGGTTTTTTGCACTGTAGGTTCTGGGTCCTTGAAGCTTTCTGGCCTTTCCAACGATATGAAGGTATGGTCTGGAATGGGCAGTTCTCATAACAGACTAAAAGAGGAGGAGGAGGGAAAGGGGGAAATCTGGAAAGGAAAAGGGGACTTACTCCTTACTCAAATCACTCGTCTCTCAAACAATTAGTGATGGACCAAAATTGGGTGATTTGATTTTTTACACAGGTCACAAAGAGGGAATGTTGCATAGGTAGTATTAGCTGTTCATAAGTTTTTGGGTTTGTTTGTTTGTTTTTAAAATAAGAGTAATGCTCTGTGCAAAATGCAAGAGGCATATGAGTAGACTAACACTGGATTTCAAATATGTTTTTACAGAATAATCTTGCTGATACAGTCCCTGCTAGGTATGCCAGCGCCACTCAATTATTTCACAAGGATCCTGTTAAAAATGTACAGTTTTTCCAGGTAAGAAAGAGGAACCAAATGATCATGCCTTCCATTTCCTAGCTCTATAAAATGTGCTACTCTTTGTCTCCATTCCCCAGGTCTCATATTGATCAAGAACATATTCCCATTCTTACTTTGGCCTTCTTTCCTCTTTTTTATTTGTTTAAATGAGCACTTCTTCCTGCATAGAACGAGCTCTCCATGAGGCTGAAAGTGATGACGATTACTGCTCTAAGCATCCTCATGGCCCCATTGCCAGTTCTGGAATTTTAGACTTTGGAGAAGATACTATATTTGCCAGCAATATTAGCATCAACATTTGACCACTAGTCCTGGGCATGTATGACCAGCCTTTGGTTTTGTTACAGGAAGTGCCTCCTGGACAGTCGGTTGAAGACATGGTGGGGAGACCCCTTGTGCATCTTTCAGCTGCCAAGCAAGCAAGTGGGGAGGCAGTCTATTGTGATGACATTCCTCACTACGAGAATGAGCTGTACCTAACACTAGTTACCAGCACCAAAGCCCATGCCAAGATTGTGTATGTATTGCTTCTGCAACAGATCTATTTTCTTACACTAGTGATAGCCAAGTGCCCACCACTCTGACAGTTAGAGGATCAGTTCAGAGGCACCAGGCACCTCTGCCTCCTCCACTCTCAAGAATATTACAAAACAACAACAACATGTAGCCAGTTTCCATCACTGAGAGTAGCTTGCAAGAAGAGCTTGGGCTAGAAGAGTCAAGCTGTGCTGTGACTCCAGTCTGCCACATAGCAGCTGGGCAACTTAGGCTTTGGGATTTTGGCCAAACTTGCTCTAGGGAATCCTTTCTTCAGAGACTGCTTACATGAGCTGTGGGGCTAGATAACTTAGAGTAATGCTTCTCTGTGCTGTTCTGTTTCCTCAGTTCTGTTGACACCACAGAGGCCCAGAACGTCCCTGGTTTTGTCTGTTTTGTCTCCGCTAAGGATGTTCCAGGGAGTAACGTCACTGGGATTGCTAATGATGAAACCATCTTTGCAAAGGACACTGTATGTAGTTACCTTTTCCCTTTCCTTTTGTAAAATGTGCAAAGCTGTATCAAAGGCAAGAGTGGCTAACCTGCAGACTCTGGGCCAGGTTTGGCCTGTCAGCCCCAACTGCTTTCTAAGATCTCCTAATCTGTAAATAAAGTGCAAAGTACCACATCCTCCTCCTCCTTGTCCTCAGATATTGATATTGTATCTTTAAACAGCAACAACGCCCCTCTCCAAACAATACCCCAGACCAAGAGTCTGTTTAGCAGCCTCAACTTTTGTAGTTGGAGTCAGTCCGGGCCTTGCTTTCCCACGCCAGGTGGAAAAGGCCTGCAAGGCAGGGAGCAGGTCTTCCAGGACTTGAAGCCAAGACTGGAGATAAGATAGGAGACACACAGAGAGTGCCCTGAATCTCCACTTCAAGTCAGCATTTCAAACTGCATTAACTGCTGAGTTGGTGGGGGGGATGCTGGGGTTTTTTACCCTTGAAGAGGAGGCAGAGGTCTTTCTCTCCAAGCTTAATGCTATGATGCTTAATGCTGAGATCAGGAGATAAAATCCATCTGCCGGTTCTTTAGAAAGGATATTCCCAAATATTTGCTTATGTTTCCTACCCAAAGGCTTCCAGTACCTTTTCACCCCCGTACTCCCCTTCAGAAATTAATAGAAGAAATTTTGTAGTGAATTAGTAGATTTGTGCATGTTCAAAAAGAAAAGAAAAGAAAAAAATGAAGAGAACCTCTACTAAATGAAGGAGGATACGTGGGACAAGGGCTGGAATTAAAATAATTGCACAGATAACCTGCAAACTAATTGCAAGATGTTGATGCCTCCCTGATGAAATATTAACAGTTATTCATGTCCGGAACTTGTTAGTAGAATTCTAAGCATGGGAATGAATAGCAGAAAATAGGATAAGGCACAAACTTGCTGTGCTTGAAATGATAATCAAGGGGAATCGAGCTGGTGCAGACATATTGTGCAAGGCTTCCATCTTGTGTACTCTCATGTGAAAAACAAGTACTTCCACTTGAACTCCGTGGGTCACTTCTGATTGTGTGCATTGAAGTTTTACCTCCTACTGTTATTTAACTGCATGTCTTAATTCAAAATCCTGACCCTCCCCCTTTAAATGAAGATGCATTTCAAAGATACTGTGTCCAAAATTAAATGCCACAGCACAAAGAACAAAACAGAACTGAGATTCCCAGAAGTCAGTGAATAAACTGAAGTATTTTGACTTGTAGGTCACATGTGTTGGCCACATCATTGGTGGAATATTGGCAGACACACAAGAACATTCCCGAAGAGCTGCCAGAGCAGTGAAGATCACATATGAAGACCTTACACCAATTGTCACCATTGAGGTAAGGTGACACTACTGCAATCCCCTTCTGGATGATTAGTCGAGATTTTTTTTAAAAATCCTTTGGAGGCAGCTATTTGAGTTCTCACTACTATGATTCTGATATGGATGGGTGAAAATAGAAAGAGAGATTTAGGGCACAGAATATTCCTTTTATTTAATAATTTATTTAGCTCCATACAGCTACTGTCTGTGTGCTATATGTGTATAGCCTGTGTTCTGTCCATAGGGGGCAGTCTTTTTCTGCTCTTGGGCCCCTTCTGACGTACAGATGTTGGCCCCTCTTCCATTGTGTTGTCCTACATGCATAAAGCCCATTCCTCATAGGCCAGAGCCATACAACCTATATCCCCGAGCAGATGGTCCCAGATCGTCTCCTATCCAAGCGTTGGCTAGACCCAGACTTGCTTAGCTCCAGCAGGGAAACCACTTGTGATTTTATCCAGTGTATATCCATTGCTGGACAGGTGGACTTCTGCAGAGTAACTAGAGGTCCACTTCCTCTTCTCCATCTTGCAACCCTCCATGCACCCTCAAAACCTGCTCTGGAGGTCCTGCAAACCTCTGGAGAAGATTTTGAGGGCACGCTGGAGGTTGCAGTGTGGAAGTGAATAAAGGAAAGTCCTGTCATGTGAGTGGAAGTCTGTTTTACTTATTTCAGCGGCAAGGTTGGATACTGATGTTAATCCCAATGAACAGGAGATGCAAGTAGGGCGACTGCATCCAATAAAGAGATGGATCTTGAAGCTCTGGGAGTTGTGAAGAACAGGGAATTGGGTTGTGTGCTGCTTTTTTCACTCCTGCAACACTTACACTGCTTCACCAAAATGTTTTTTCTTCCACACAACTGTCAAAAGTAGAGGATCTCTGTTCTGTATTGCCACTAATCCCAGATGCAAAATAGGTGAGGTTATGTTTTAGAAGTGACCCAACCATGGCTAAGTTATGCAGCACTTTATCAAGCAGAATGGAAAGGCAGAGATTCGAGGGCATCTATACACAGCAAGCAAAGCTGTCTGCTGCACTTCCAAATATCCATCATTTTCCTGTAATTTTCCCAGGAAGCCATTGAAAAACAGTCCTTCTTTGAGCTTGTGAGGAAGATTGAGAAAGGGAGCATCCAGAAAGGATTTGAAGAGGCTGATCATATTGTGGAAGGTGAGATCCCTTTTTCTTCTTTATATGATTATGTGCATCTAAGAAAATCATTAATGTTATGCAATCTTCACATCAATCATACTAGTGTAACACTTGACATTCCAATTCTGGAAAAAAATAGTTAGAAATGGGAGAACCATCAGTAGAACACATTGGTTTGGTCCACGGTTGGGCCCAAGCTCTCCCCATTTCCCAGAATTGGGTGAAACTTGGCAACATTTCCTTGAGCAAACTGGTTGGTTGGAGGCTCCCAACTTGTCTGAGGGCTCCTCCAGGTTTTATCCTGATTTGCTTGCACAAAGCTTACCTTGTGGAGGTTGGAGTGTATCTGATCTTCAGATATCTATGTGGGGAAGTTCTGTGACAAGGAGTGTTCATCCTGCCTGAAGAGTGTTTATACATCTCCCCATTATCATTCGTTCATTCCACACTTTTCAATTCATCCCCCATCAACTTCTTAACTGCAAAAAGTCCATTTCTTCTTAAAAGTAGTTTTGTTGCACTTGAATTGTGTGCAAATCTAAATGCCCTGGTATACGCTTGAAACCCACCCACCTACAAAATACCGTTAGTTGGCTGTTGACTGCTCTGGCTAAGAGCACAATGGAGTGGTCTCTACTCTGGGAGGTGTGGCTCGTTTGAGGGCTCTTGTGATGGGAGACTGTAGACTGTTGCATGCCACACCGATCTCTGAGCGGTGTGAAAGTCCAGGGAATCCAGTTTCTTCCCATTAAGAATAAATTAAAGAGAAGAGGGAAGAAAGAGAGATTGTTTGGGAACTGGGAGAAGTTCTGCAGGTGGTGCTGTAGGTGGTAGCAAGGTGATGAAGGCAAGTGATAGACACAGGATCTTCATTTTCTCCTGAGCCCTTAGATTTTGAGCACTCAGAAGAAGAAATTTGGTGGCTGGAAGGCTCATTTAAGTCCCAAATAATCCTTTGGACTTAGATAGTTATTACATTGGGAGGTTTCTTCTTTTCCCCTTCCAGGTGAGATATATATTGGTGGACAGGAGCATTTTTATCTGGAGTCTCACTGCACTATTGCTGTGCCAAAGAGAGAAGATGGAGAAATGGAGCTCTTTGTATCTACCCAGAACCTAACAAAGACACAGGTGAGGCAATCCCTTGTGAAAGCGTTAAGCTGGCGAATGAAGCCGTGAAATTGAAGTACAAAACCTGTGCGATAATGCTGAACAAAAATCCACCTGGTTCGCATAAGTGCTTTGTGATTATGTTTGTCTCCTTTTATAAATACTGGATGCTTATGAAGAAGCCACAGGGCAGCGCTGGAGTAGAGGCATCCTGTGGTTTTTGTGGAGTACCATCTTTTGTTGTTCTGTGATTTGAGGTTGCCCAGAGTGTGAGATTCAGTCTCCTTGGCCAGCTTGGTTAGCAGGAATTTATGGCCTGGCCTTCTATGAATTTGTGTTACTTCAGTTTATTTGTGGCACACCCATTTCCACCTCAGAAGTATTCTACCTAAGATGTGGAGCCATCTGCTGGTTGGGACAAACTACACATGATGTTAAACTCATATTTGCATCAACATGCAAGCTTTTAAAAGTGCATTAGCATTGGTGCAGAATGGGCTGAAAATTAATGGAATCAGAGAAACAGAATGTAACATTTCCCTCTTCTGCTGTAGACCTTTGTACCAGTGGGGAATCCACAAATACAGATGTTAATTTCAGTAGAGGAATTTTCCTCAGCCTACGTTTTATTTGAATTTTAGCTGCTGAGAATCATTAGTGGGGAGAGTGCTTTTGCATTTTGGTCCTTCCCATAGGCATCTGGCTTGGCTGCTTTGAGAACAGGTGTTGGACTAGATTCCCAGGGCTCTTCTCATGTTTTTAGGACAGCAGCTGGGGAAATAAAGAATTAAAAATAAATTTCTGCCTGCCTGCCCTGAAACCACAACTTATCAGCACCTCCCCTGATGATGCTATTTGCACTTGAAAAAAAAAACTCTGCATGCTAGATTTGCACTTTCAAAAAGCTGCATGTTTGTGGAGAAATGGAGGTCCTTCTTTCCAACTCAACTTTGTAAAAAGTTCTATGTAAATAAATGGACACCAAAGAGACTTGGACTTCTAGCTTCTTTGTGCTATTAATTACAGGTGAGCCATTAAGCTGGCCAAAGATGTTTCAGAGCAGTACTAGAAATTCCAGTGCGATGCTCATTAATTGGTGACACAGTATTGTAGTGTATATATAAACGTCTTTTCAAGAGTAGGATTGCTCTTGTGTCTTGTTCTCAGTGACTCTATTGTTGCCTGTAGGCTGATGTATTTTTTTTGTTTTTTGGTACCAGGAATTTGTTGCCAATGCCTTAGGGGTCCCGTCAAATCGAATTGTGGTTCGAGTCAAGAGAATGGGAGGAGGATTTGGAGGCAAAGAGACAAGAAACACCATTCTCTCTACAGTTGTAGCAGTGGCTGCAGATAAGTAAGTTGTGATGAATGGGATTACCTGAAGTTGAATATTAGGATAACTCTTTGTTGTTGATAAGAGGATCAAGATTATGGACTTGTTTCAGATCTAGAACATCTGCATTTACTTTGGCAGGACGGTTACCCTGCTCCTTTCACCACTTAGGAGTTCATAACTCTGCATAAGAACCTAAGAAGAGCCCACTGGATCAGGCCAATGGCCTGTCTAGTCCAGCATCCTGCTCTCAGTGGCCACCCAGTTGTCTATGGGAAACCCACAAGCAGGATTCAAGCACAATAGCACCCTCCCCTCCTGAGGTTTCCAGCAATTGTTATTCAGAAGCGTTACCACCTCTGACTGTGCAGACAGAGCAATAGCCATCATAGCTAGCAGGCACTGATATACTTTTCCTCCATTAATTCATCTAATCCTCTTTTAAAGCCATCCTAGATGATACTGCAGAAGATCTCCATTTTCAGTCATGCATTTAGCCTCCTATTTGACAGGGGTCTTCCACATGAATGCTCAAAGGCAAGGAAAATTTGTGAAAAAAATTCCATTCCTTTGTGTGAGAGAGAAACAGTATGAACTAGACATCCACATAACTGATCACTTTGTGCATCTTTATTTGTGTTGCTCTACGCATGGCGGGGGACTATTCTTCTCCAGCATGGGGAAGAGCAGCAGCTTCCACTGCTGTGAAGGAACATGATGGAAACCAGTTTACAGTGTGATTTGACTTTTGACTTGTTTGCTGTTGATTATAAATGTGGTGAGGTATTGTAAATGGTAAGCCCACCCACATCTTGTATCTTTAAAGAAGGCCACTAGTTTAACAAGGACTAAGTTTTGGAGTTATTAGACTCCTGGATCAACATGCTAAAGGGATTCCCCCTCACCAACACAGCTTTGATATTCAGAACCATTTATATCTTCCCTGGGATAGCCTGCCCCTCTCCCTACTACACAACAGAACATGTTTTTCTGAGTTTTAGATGTTAGCCCTAGTTCAAAAGCGGGCCTTCGATGTGGCTGAAGCTAAATCCAGAAACAAAGATTTCCCCCCTTTTGTGTGTGTGAGTTTTTTGTTCTTTTGTTGTCCTTTTTATATATCTCCTTTTTGTTAAAAGAAATTTGAATAAGATTTTTAATAAAAGACTTCAGATTAAAAAAAGAAAGGAACTGCAAGGGTGATGGACCAGCATTGGCTAGTACAATTGGGAGGTGAAGGAGTAAGTACAGAATCCTCTTGGAGGGGGCATGGGGTTGGGGTGGGGTGTAGTGACTTCAAAGCTGTTGTGGGGCGGGGGAGCAGAGTTGGACAGTAATAGGTCACTGACGGACAGATCAGAGAAACTCAAGCCAAATTTAACTTGATCTAGCATGTTCATCTTCAGGAGACTCTAGGAAAAGTAGATGAAAAGTATCTTCATGGTTCATTGCAAGTGAAGAATTCCTCCTTCTAAGGCAAGCAAAAAACAAAAACAAGCTTAATTATTAAAGTGAGACTGTTAATTTTCAACACAGGTAGTTCTGGAAGCTTTGCCAACACATTAATTCTGCATCACAGAAGCTACCAGAACCACCTGGAACCCACTGGATTTCTGTAAGTTCAATGGTAGACAGAGCAGCTGTGGTCCTCCAGATGTTATTGGACTAAACTCCCACCATCCCTGAGCATTGGCCATGCTGGGCCAATGAACAGCTCAAATTTGTGTTTTCAGGATCAGCGCTGTTATTGTGACTGTAGTCTGTTTTAACTGTTTTTAATCTAAATATTAAACTGTTGTAATCGCCCTGGGGCATGCCGATGAAGAGCAGCTAATAAATTAAATAATGACAAATGACAATAGGATTTGGAGCTCAACATCTGGGAGACCGTAGTTTTGCCACCACTGATGCAGAACTTCTGGATTTCAAAACAGGCTCTGGAAGGTGTGTGGGATCCAAACTTCTAGTTAGAACTATAGAATAAGATAATTAGTATTGGGTACTTTAGGCAGAGAAAAGAGCAGAGCCTTTAAAAGCAAGTCCTACAGTAATTTATTTTAAAGTGGCAATTCCAATTCAGTGGCATTACCCAAATCCAGAAATTCTGGAATTCAGTGAGTAAGATTCATGAAATACCAGGGATTTGGGAGGCTATAGCACTACTTCCCATGCCTTTGAAAGAACTTGGAACAGGACAGGAAATTGCTATTTGCTGATGGAAGCAAAGTGATTGATTAAAAACACTGGGAAGTGTAAGATCTACCATTAATTAAAATATGGAGAAATAAATGTTAGGATGTTTTCAGCTGTCCACAGTAGACTTATTGGGTAAAGAGGAAGGATGATAAAGTACACAGGATTCCTCAGTGAATTTTTCAATATTGGAGCAGACACACTGGAAATATTAATTACACCTTTGTCAATGAGACAACTGCACAAATTGATGAACTGGGCACCAGGCAGGAACATTTTTAAATTTTCCCAGGCGTTCTAACTTACGTTGTAGCTTCATATTGCTTTAGCCCTGTGACATTTAAATTTCTCTGCCTTTTAGTTTTAATTCATTAAGGCTGCCCTTCTGTGTGCATTTATCTGGGAATAAGCTACACTGAACACTGTGTGATTTACTTCTGAATAAATATGTATAAGATTGTGTTGTTAGTGCTGCAAAATCTTTCCCCCTTTACTCTGTTTCAAAGTCATTTTTTATAGTGATGCTGTGACCTTGTCTCACCTGCATTTTATTAACTTATCGTAAGTTTGTTTTTGTTTTTTAAATCCCTGTAAGCTATTCAAATTCGGTTTTGGGGATGGCCTCTAAATTGTACGTACGTATGCATGAAAAGAAATTGTGTCAATTATATGACACAGGCTTATTCTCAGCCTGTTTTTGGTGCCCTTACAGGACTGGTCGCCCAGTAAGATGCATGCTGGATCGAGATGAAGATATGCTGATTTCTGGTGGAAGACATCCCTTTTTGGGGCAGTATAAGGTAAATTGGTTGTTGTTGTTTTAAGAGAAGTATGCCATCTTGGGAAGGTCGCATTAAAAAATGTAAGGGGATCTTTAGGTACAATGCATTGTTCATTCCTACACAACAGGGATGGTCAACCTTTTTTCAGCTGACGGCCACAGTCACCCATTGCCAACCCTGTGGGGGCTGCATGTCAAAGATGGGTGTGGCCAAAGTGGTTGATTTGGAGTATAGAGCATTTGGAGATATATGGACCACCAGTATTAGCAGTACAGTCGTACCTTGGATCTCAAACGTCTTGGCTCCTGAACAAATCAGCTCCCAAACGATCGAAACCCAGAAGTGAGTGTTCCAGTTTTTGAATGTTCTTTTGGAAGCCAGACTTCCGATGGGGCTTCTGCAGCTTCTGATTGGCTGCAGGAGCTTCCTGCAGCCAATCAGAAGCCACGCTTTGGTTTCTGAACTTTTTGGTAGTCGAATGGATTCTGTTTGACTTCCAAGGTACGACTGTATGTGGAATGCTACAGATAGGGAGAAGAACACCACTAAACAGGGCTGCTGGAATCTACCAATAGCTATCTTTTACACTTTGGGTTTATGGAGCATGAGGTATAAGACTGTAGCTCAGTGGCAGAGCACATGTTTTGCATGAATCAAAAAAATCCTGCGTCAATAAATCCTGAAGAGCCACTGCCACTCAGTGTAGACAGTAGTGAGCTAGATGGACCAAAGAGTCTAACAGCTTCCTAGATTTGTTTCTTCCTAAAACATCTGTGAAGACAGGAGTGCCTGGCGTGCTCTGGTCCATGGGGTCACGAAGAGTCGGACATGAATTAACGACTAAACAACAACAACAAAACATCTGTAATTGTAACAGGTGAATTCTGTATTCCTCCGTCCTTTGTTTCTTCCAGGTTGGCTTTAAGAAGAATGGAAGGATTACTAGTCTAGATGTGACATATTACAGCAATGGAGGGAATTCTGTTGATCTTTCTCATGGCGTGAGTCAAGGATACATTCTGCTGTTTTTCATTTCTGATTCTAAGAGGGAGAAAAAGTAGTTTGGGGTGACTGGTTGAGAAGCATACCCAAGCCTCTGTATGTGTACACACACACACACGCTGCACCTACCTCCTTCAGTCAAAATGGTCCCATCCTGAAATTGTGTTTCATTAAACAAAGATCAGTTGTCCCCAAGCCTTCTCTAATGGGGACAGTTTTAATGTTTGATGCAACATCTTGACTACTACTTAACCTGCAATTTCAGTTAGGGATTTAAATAGAAAGATGAGAGTATTGTTGCAAAAAATCAATAGTTATTTATTTATTGTGTCTATACTCCATCTTTGCCTCCAAGGGGCTAATAGGTCTACCTATTCTTTAATTAGTTGCCACAACCACCCTGTGTGATAGGCTAGGCTGAGAGGTAATGACTGACTCAAGGTCACCCATTGAGCTTTATGGCCAAGTGGAGATTTGAAACCTCATTCTCCCAGGTTCTAGTCTAATCACTGCACCATGCAATATATGAGGATGAGCATACATTTGCTGCAGTTGGTGTGTGGGTGAAAAAAAACATGTAAGTGATTACTTGTTACAGTTACAGATAGGTAACCGTGTTGGTCTGCCATAGTATCTGAAGAAGTGTGCATGCACACGAAAGCTCATACCAAGAACTAACTTAGTTGGTCTTTAAGGTGCTACTGGAAGGATTTTTTTTTGTTTTGTTTTGATTACTTGTTAGTTAGTGCAACTTATGATTGTAGAGTCAGAAGAACAAAAGCATGGCTCGTAAATTAAGTCTTTTTAAAAAATTTCATAAGTCTGTTTTTGACCTGCTTTTTATTGGTGGTCACCAGGTTATGGACAGAGCATTGTTTCACATGGACAACTCGTACAACATTCCAAACATCAGAGGCATAGGCAAAGTCTGCAGAACCAACTTGTCTTCCAACACAGCATTCCGTGGGTTTGGGGGTCCCCAGGGAATGATGGTTACCGAGTGCTGGATGAGTGACATTGCCATGAAGTGTGGGCTGCCAGCAGAAGAGGTACGTGCAGGGCTAGATTTAGCCCTAAGCTAAAGATGAGGCCCTAAGCTACTGAAGGAAATGGGGCCCTTTATATGCCCAGCTGTCCTTTGTCAACAACAAATTGTCGCTGTTTTTTGTGTTGAATATTTGCTCTATGGTAATTTATGGACCTAATAGGTATCTAAAGCCAGTTGCCATGTAACCAGTCCATGCAGAATGTAGGCACCCTACATATAGAAATGAGCAAACCAGTGATATTTTAGGGAGCTGGCTAGCCCATTACTTAGCATAGGAGCCTACACAACACAAACAATTTTGTTGCTATATGTAGGTTTTATTTTATTTGTTTTTTATCATATATTTTGGAAATCCAGGGTTTTCCCCCCTTTAATTTTTGGGGGGGGCCTCCAAGAGAGTGGGGCCCTAAGCTATAGCTTATTTAGCTTATACTGTACGTAAATGAGGCACTGGATATTTGCTCTTAGAGGAAAAGGCTGGACATTTCCATAAACCCTGCATGCTTCAGTCAAAGGATGTTAAAGAAATGAGATGTCACCAGTTTGGTACCCGTGAGTTCTTTTTGCAGTTTTACATTGGGTAATGTAATCTCAGCGTTGACACTGATTGTTAGAGTCCTTTATGGGTTGGATATCAAAATGATATTACATATCAAGGGTGTTGCATGTCATTCCTTTATACTCCAGTGGGAAGTGATCCTTCAGCGCAACACTTCACCCAGTCAGAAGAGTGAAAGAGAGAAAGAGAATGAATGGGTGAAGCAGAGAGAGGATGGGTGTCTGTGTGCTTCTGTTTTTTATGAATGGATGCATGTGTATGTTCATGCGGATGGATGTGTGTGTTTGTGAGATGGATGAAGTGTGTTTGTGGGATGTCCTCTGTTCACTTTTTGGTTTGGCTGTGCTGACCACCATTGCTGTGTAGCCCCCTTCTCTGAAGGGAATGGAACCCTTGACCCTGAAATGGCTGCCCACTACAGAATTTTGGGGGAGCTAACCTCCATGTTTAGGAAGGCGTGTTTAGGATCAAGATGCCCAGCATTCCACATTTTGTTAAAGTCATTCTTCCAAAAGACTCGTTGGTGACCATGGCCATGTGGGTTTTGCTTTGGAAAGGTTCGAAAACTCAATCTCTATAATGAAGGAGACCTGACTCACTTCAATCAGAAGCTAGAAGGATTCACCTTGCGAAGATGTTGGGATGAGTGCCTTGCAAATTCAGACTATCACTCCAGAAGGAAACTCATTGATGAGTTTAACCGGTAGGTATCTTGCTTTTCAGAGTGATATCAGGCATACTAAAATATTCTATAAAGGCCTGGATATTCTAAATATTCTATAAGCCTGGAATTAAAGCCTGAATAAAATTTCTCCCCCATCCATACAAATCATCTCTGCAGAAGGTGTAATCTTTTGGGGAAACCATTAACCCATTGTGTTTTAAAAGAGAAGCTCAAAATCAATGAAAAGTACAATGTTGATTTGTTCTTTTCAGTTCCCTCCCTGGACCCATTCCTATGAAGTCTTGTTCTGATGCAAAATTGTGTAGAAAAAGAGAGCATGCCAGAGAAAGCAGTTTAGGGATGGGTGCATGCTGCAAGGGAACAAGAGTCTGACATCATTCTGTTTCCCCAGGAAGAATCGCTGGAAGAAGAGGGGCATGGCCATTATTCCAACCAAGTTTGGGATCAGCTTCACAGTTCCCTTTCTGAATCAGGTTGGCAAGCACCCTTAACTATTACAGCTGGGCAGCAAGGTTCTGTGGCAAAATGCTTCTGTCCATCTTCAAGATTCTCCAGTAATGGGAATGTTTGAAGCAATACATCCAAGGCACATTTTAGGTCCAATCTTGTATTAGATCATGACCCTGTCCCAGCCTTGGTTATGTTGTATGTCATCCAGCAGTCCGCCTTCATTCTTGTGCATCCTTTGTGACTCTTGTTTTGCTAATGTTGGGGGGTGGGACGGATGCCAGCCCCCACCCTAGTCAGTGAATGAAGTAGTGCTTTCTTAAGTATTGAATCAATCAAAAGTTAATTTTTAGGCTTATTGGATCATTTCTATCTTCTCTCTCTCTCTCTCTCTCTCTCTCTCTCTCTCTCTCTCTCTCTCTCTCTCACACACACACACACACACACACACACACACACACTTCTATCCAAAGTAGCATTCAATCTCTTGTTCCAAGAGAGCAAGTATTTGCCCTTGCACAGTGGAACTCCCCCCCCCCTCCAAATCTGCTCTGGGGTTTCTTGCAACCTTCCAGAGCAGAACTGAGGAGGGCACAGGGCATGCACAGAGGGAGGAGAAGCTGGAGCAGTACAGTAGCATAAATGTAAATCCTTGTGCTAATGGAACAAAGGCCTTGGATACTGCCTGAAGTGAGGAATGTTGATTTGTATGTAGACGATGCCTGTGAAGTGTGCTTCAGAGAGCTTGTGTGTCAAAACAGTCTTTGACCGCCTCTCTCTCGGATTTCTGTTGTAGGCTGGTGCCCTGGTACATGTGTACACGGATGGTTCAGTGCTGCTCACGCATGGTGGGACTGAGATGGGCCAGGGCCTCCATACCAAGATGATCCAGGTAAACTATGAATGCATTAATTGTCTGGTGCTGTTTTGATTAACATTATCCATTAAGCAGCCCTGTTTAGGGAAATTTTAAATGTTTGATGTTTTATTCTGTTTTTAATCTATTGGGAGCCGCCCAGAGTGGCTAGGGAAACCCACCTGGATGGGCGGGGTGTAAATAATAAAATAATAATAATAATCCATTAAATGTATTAAAAATGTACTGCAGCATTCATTTTCAGAATTTTATCTTACAGATGTTGCAATTTCCCCCCACATCCATTCTAATTTAAATGTGAATATGAAGGATGAAATCCAAAGAATGGGTTCTTATGGGAGGAATTTAATAATAAATAAACTTTTACTCAGAGCAGTCATGGCCATTAATGTCTACCCTGAGTAAGAGTTGATTAACTACAACCCTTACTTTCTCACAAGGTATGGAGGATGTGTAGGAGGATTACAAAGCAGCATTCTTCAGAAGCGTAGCATCTTTCCTGTGTGTTTTCATTTTACTTACAAATATAAATTAAGATGGATCAGAAAAAAATATCCCACAGTTGTATAACAGGACAGAATATTGGACTATTCAAAAGTCTTTGGAGCTTTGTGGACTTGGAATAAGAAGAACTGTTTCAAGTCCTATGAATTCCATTGGTGGTGATGACAATTGCAGTGAAGTTCATGTTTGGGCATTGTCTCTCTGCAGGTTGCCAGCAGGACTCTTGGAATCCCCACCTCCAAGATTTACATCAGTGAGACAAGCACCAACACAGTGCCAAATGCATCTCCAACAGCTGCTTCTGTTAGTGCTGATATCAATGGGATGGCCGTCTTGGTAAGGGGTAGAACTCAACACACTGCTCTACAAGGGATGCTACTGATTCTGTCTGCTGTGCACTGCATTTGCACCCCAGAAAGAATCTGTCTTGTTGCCTCTATGAAGATAGGCCTTGTGGGAGGCTTCTAGCAGACTTTGCTTTAGGAGGAAAGCACACTATCAGCATGTGTGCTGCTTAAAAGTGCCCAGTATGGTGACTTTAACAGTAAAGGAGCCAACTGTGTATTCTCTGGTGATGTGGCGAATGTTAGGTTGTTTCCAAATTGAACAATGGTATTAACTTAGAAAATATGTTAATGCTACATAGGAAGCTATCATCTACTGTGTCAAACCACTGGTCCATCTAGCTCCGTGTTGTTGACATTGATGAGCAGCAGCTCTTTGAGACTTCAGGCAATAATTGGTCCCAGGCATCTCTGTGGATGCTGTGGATTGAACCGTGGACCTTTCCCATTTCTAGCCAGAGCCTTCTGTTAAAAGCATAGTTAGTCAAAAGAGTACAAGACATTCTGAAGCCTGTGATATGTGGACACCTGTTGTCACATCTGGATTGATGAACATGAGAATACCTGGTGGCAATTTGCTGTAATATCAAAAGATGCATTCTGTTTGCTTTGAATTGTTTTTCTTTCTTTCTTTTAGAATGCTTGCCAGACCATCCTGAAGAGATTGGAGCCAATCAAACTTGCTAAGCCAAAAGGTTCCTGGGAAGACTGGGTATGTTTGTGTCTGCTGCAGTTTGGAAGCATGGTGTGGATTTGCTATCATTAGGAAAATCTCAATTATCCATTAATTCATTGTGGCATGACAGGGGCTAAAGGAGCTAGTAGGGAACTGGCTGATATTCTTGCAACTCTTCCAGCAGTTCTGTAAGCCCCAAACAAGTATGAAGCTTTGTGACTTCAACAAGAGACTTCAACTGAACTGTGATAATTTGTGAATCTTAAGCAGCTTCCCTTCCTTGCTCCTTCCTTTAGCTTGGTCCCTGTCCCACTTTATCTCACCTTCTTGTGCCTTCACCATCCTACACCATCCTGACATTCTGTGGTGCGGCTTCAAAGGGCTGTTGCTGGCACTCTGTCCAGCAGTGACCTCTGCTTTAGGATGGGGTGTTTTCTTTACACACACACAAAACAGAAAACAGTCCGTCCATATGAGTTGGTGAGCATAATTTTGATGTGATCAGTTCTTGTGATCTATTTTATTTGGGGCTTTAGTTTTTCTGTTATGAATTGTATTTAGTGTTTTGTGACGCATGTAAATCCCTCCATGAACTTGAGTGCCATTCCTGATGTTGATTTATATGATGATGATAACAGATGATGATGGACTAGGCTTCTGAAAGTTGCCCTTAGATTCCCCCCCCCCTTCATGATTTGGAATGAAGATATCTCTCAAGAGTGAAATCTGTTTAACAGCTCCATTTGTGCACTATTTCACAAAGTTGGGCCTGATGGGTCTAGAGGTGTCAAATGTAAGGTTTGTTGATAATGGCACTCCCCTTTTTGCACATGGATAGAGTGCACTCATTTGTATTTTGTTGAAAAAACACACCCATTGCTAGCTTTTCCAGAATGCATTGTAGCTATTTTAGTTCAGCAGAACTAATTAAAAAAACAACCCCAGACACAAAGAACTCTGTGTGTTTTCATTAGGTGTCAGCAGCCTACTGTGATTGTGTGAGTTTGTCAGCTACAGGATTTTACAGGTGAGTCAGAACAGGACCCAAGTGGGATTGCAAATAATGCTTCTAAATATTATTGAGTGCTCTTTATCTCTACTGGTCTGATATGATATGCACACTTCATGAAATTAGTTGAAATAAGAAGATATGATCTAGTAATCTCTTCCTTGTATTCTGTAAACTTTATGTGCCTACTAACTTTTCCTTGGCACTAAAGTCATCTGAAGTCTCTACTTGACCCATGGCATACAAATGTAAAAGCAGTTCCCATTCATTCAAATCATACCGTAAAGTGTTATGGCTCCAAAGTAGAATCAACCCTTTAATATTTCCATTCTGTAAATACAGAATTCAGAACTATGCATCTCCTACAAGCTTCAGAAGACCTTAGATAAGGTGTGGAAAAAGTGACACCCTCCAAACATTCAAACTCCAATTCCCATCAGCCCCAGTCAAGATGGGCAAGAGTTGGGGTGATGGGAATTGGAGTCAACAGCATCTGGACAGGAACAACATTGGCTACCCCTTGGCTTGGATCTCTACCTACCAATTTAGATTTCAGTTTACTTTATTTAAACTGCCATTTTGGTGTAGAAGCTCAGGCTCCACAAGAGCTTTCAAGCTCGCTTGCCAATTCTTTATGTGCAACATCATTTGCAACGCCCTACTTTCTGCAGTAGTTTTGGGACTCAAACAGGCAACCAATTTAAGCTTATAGAGCTGAGTGAAAATGATCTCCTCAAATTATCCACACTCTCTGTGGGTGGTAAAAACGGAGGAGGGCATTTTACTGAAGACTGAACTTCTTTAACAGTTTTAGGTGGAGCTGGAAAAAGAGGGGAAACATTTAAAATTTGCAATAAATAAATTTTTGAAATGTTTTGTATTGCTTAATATTGAAAGGAAATTCGATTTTTTGTTCATGCTTGTGAATAAAGGAAGTGATGGACTAAGATGGGATGACTGGAAGGAGTAGAGATTCCATCCATTGCTTTCTTCAGCATTATTCAACAGAATTAAAATTGGATCTACCATCGTATCCAGAACTGGAGCTGGTGCCAAAGGGATGTGGCCTAGGGAGAGGCCCAGGGGCCAGACAGAGAAAGCTGGAGGGCTGCATTTGGCCCCCTGAGATTCCCCATCCGTGGCTTATCATCAATTTCCTGGCTTGTTCCATAATAATGTAGTAGGCCCAATGTTGTAACATTGGAGTTACATGAGTGAAGAGGTAGAAGCATAGTTCTAGAGGTATATGGACAAGAGGTTGGAGAGCAACTAAAAATCTGGTATGTTTGAAAGATAAAAAGGGAGAGGTGGGGATCTGGCCTGATATACTTGACAGAGCAATCAAAGGCATGCAGATCTCCAAACTTCAGCTAATGATGATTATTGGCCTGATCCTCAAAACTCCCCGAATTCTTGTTGAGTCCAGTAACTTGCATTTTTACCCATCAGGAAGTGATTCAGTGGGGTAAGAAAAAGACCTTTCTTTCAGTCAAGTGATGAGTAAAATTCCTGCAGATTTCATTTTTTCTTTCTTTCTTGCCACCCTTAAGAATTCCAGACCTTGGGTATGACTATGAGAAAAATGAAGGAAAGCCCTTCTGCTACTTCTCTTATGGCGTGGCTTGTTCTGAGGTTGAGATTGACTGTTTGACAGGTGACCATAAGGTAAGTAGGCTAGGCAGATTTGTCAAAAGTATTTCTTTGTTCTGGTGGACTGGGAAAGGACCTAATAACCTGAGTATATTTGATAAGGAAGTTTATTTCCAGCTCTGGTTTTCGTTGAATGAAATATCTGACTTCTCTGTGTATATCAGGGATGGGCAACCTGTGGCCAACCAGAGGCAGTTGAACTCCAACTCCCATCAGCCCCAGCCAGCATGGCCAGGGATAATGGGAGGTATAGTATGAACTTCTGGAGGAAACGCATATAATTGGGCAATTATATACTTCACAGTGATTATGTTCTGAGAATGGTTTCCACACAAGCCACTAGCTATGAAGACTTATATTCAAGTTTCAAAGGCTCCAGATATTTGACTTCCAACCAAGAGCCAAGACCTTTTTGCTGAAGTACTCTTCACGTCTATTTCCCCATGATCTTTGCAATAATCGTGTAACTTAGGCCACCTCTCTTAGCTCAGGCTAGGCTATTAAATAGCTGCTTCTCCCAGACAACATGGTACATTCATGGCTGAGCTGAGAGTTCATCTCTTCCAAGTCCGAGCTCAGGCTCAGAGCTACTATGTGACAATTCAGGTTCAAGTGAGACTTGGGGAAAAGGCACATCTCAGTGGTAGAGCATCTGCTATGCCTGGAGCAGGTACCATGCTGAATCCTTAGCTTCTCCAGGTAGAGCTGACGAAAAGCTCCTGCCTGAAAAGCTGGAGAACAGATTAAACAGTACTGAACTAGATGCGCCAGTGGCCTGACTCTAAGGTAGCCTATTGATGTTCATATGTCCCCCTTTTAATTCATCGCATAAAGTGAGTCCTGTACTTACTCAGCCTTTGCTTTTGCCAATATTTAGAATGTCCGCACAGACATCGTGATGGATGTTGGCACCAGCTTGAACCCGGCTATAGATATAGGGCAGGTAAGCAATACAACACGATCCTGTTCTCTGGCGCTGTAGCATGTCTGCATGCTAGCTGGATTATTAAATTGATCAATGAACACAACAGGCCTGATAAACAGCAGCATGAACTGTTGTGGCAGGAGAGATGGTTAATTGCTTATTTATTAATAGCTTGTTTTTGCTCATCAAGTTTTTGGCAAATGATTCATTTCTGCACAATGAAACAGGGGAAAAAATAGATCTAGTGTTCACTGCACTGTTCCCAAGCTTTTGTTTTGCATTCTCCAAGTCAGTTATTCTAGAGTAATTCTATTTACTTCAATGGCCCTATTGCAGCAAGTAGTCAAAGGAATCTTGTTTTGGAGAGGCTAAACCTCATATTTTCGGATTCATTTTTCATTTTAACCTGCAGACCACCCTAACTCTTAAAACTAGATGTACTAACCTAAACTTGAGGCTTCCTGTACCAGCAACTAAATACTGAAATTGGGCAGATACAGATAATTTGTTTATGAATCATCACTCATGATGACCATATGCCACAAGCTCATTCTGCTATTATCCCATAAATATTTGGACTACCAATATTTGTTACTAATACCAGCAGTGGCAGCACTCCTGCCACTCCTGCATGAAGTTCATTTAGCATCAAACATGACCTAGCCTATGAGAAAAATTAACTGAAAAGTTCCACATGGCTATGGGATGGAAACTTCCTTGGTCATTTTGGAGGACTCCTACTTCTCAATTCAGTTCTGATTGGGGGAGCCCAGGTGACATCAGTGGCCTTGGGTGGCATTCAAATATGTTTTACTCAGAGTAGACTAGTTGGAATTAATGAGCATGACTGAGTTAGGTCCATTTATTTCAATGGGTCTTCTCTGAGTAAAATTTAGTTGAATACCACCCCAGGAGTGCTCTCTACCAGCTTTGGTTGGAGTGGGATGGTCTTGCTGTGGTGATTTGTTCATGTCCAAACAAGACAACTGTAATGTGCTCTGTTTGGAGCTGACTTTTGAGGCTGACTTCTTATTTTGTGTCTCATTTGATTTTTTTGTGTGTTTACATTTACAGATAGAAGGAGCCTTTGTCCAAGGAGTTGGGCTTTTTACCCTGGAGGAGCTGCGTTATTCCCCAGAAGGCAACCTGTACACCCGTGGGCCTGGAATGTACAAAATCCCTGCATTCGGTGACATCCCAACAGAGTTTCACGTGTCTCTTCTCCGGGACTGTCCAAACAGCAAAGCCATCTATTCATCCAAGGTACCATATAATCTAGAGCTACAGCTTTTCCACAGACATTGCACATTTTGACACAAAATAAACAGCAGTGATGGGATGAGGAATGATATTTTGTCTTATATTTTTTAGAGCAGGGGCTCCCAATCTCTGAATCTCTTGAATCATTCAACTGGTCCATGGCATATCTGGGTTGGACAAAACTGTGTTCTGGGGTACAACCCAGAAGACACCAATGGACTATAATAATGTGGCTTGATCTTTCAACAATACTGCTGTCTTCTGGACCGAATATGCATGCAGAAGGTCCCAGGTTCAATCCCTGGCATCTCCATATAAGGCTGGGAGAGAACACTTCCTGAAACCCTGGAGAGCCAATGGCAGTCAGTGTAGGCCATGGACCAATGGTGTGAGATGGTCTAAGGCAGCTTACTATATTCCCAGTACAGTGGTACCTTGGGTTGCAAACACCTTCGGTTACAAACACCTTGGGTTACAGACTCTACTAACCCGGAAGTAGTACATCAGGTTAAGAACTTTACCTCAGGATGAGAACAGAAATCGTGTGGCGGCAGCATGAGGCCCCATTAGCTAAAGTAGTACCTCAGGTTAAGAACGGTTTCAGGTTACGAACAGCCCTCCCAGAACGAATTAAGTTCGTAACCAGAGGTACTGGCCATGGGTACTGCATACTGTGAGCTGTGAATTAGTAGTGGTTGGAGTAATGCTTGATGCTCTTCAATCTCTCTAGGCTGTTGGTGAACCTCCCTTGTTCCTGTCAGCCTCCGTGTTTTATGCCATCAAAGATGCCATCGTCTCTGCCAGGGAAGAATCGGGACTGAAGGAGCCATTCCGACTAGACAGTCCAGCCACCCCAGAGAGAATACGCAATGGTTGTGTGGATAACTTCACCAAACTGGTAGGTTAACTGGCCTCCTTTCTCACGATTTCATCTTCTGTAATGAAATTCAGTAACCATTACTTGGTTGTCCGCAGCTTTCATTTCAGTGGGTTCCCCTAACGCTAATTAATGAATGCTTCATTAATTCAAGTGTGTCATACAATTGCGTTGCTTATTGCATTCCTTAACAATAACCCCGTGAGGTAAGAGAGCCAGTGTGGTGTAGTGGTTAAGAGCGGTAGTCTCGTAATCTGGGGAACCGGGTTCGCGTCTCCGCTCCTCCACATGCAGCTGCTGAGTGACCTTGGGCCAGTCACACTTCTCTGAAGTCTCTCAGCCCCACTCACCTCACAGAGTGTTTGTTGTGGGAGAGGAAGGGAAAGGAGAATGTTAGCCGCTTTGAGACTCCTTAAAGGGAGTGAAAAGGCGGGATATCAAATCCAAACTCTTCTTTAAAAAAATAAAAATAAACAATAACCCCGTGAAGTAAGTCGGTATTATTATTATTAGGAACAGGGGACAAATTTGATTCAGTTGGCATTTAAAGGCAAACTTACTTAATTTACAGTTTCCGAAGCAATGGGCGAACAGAAATGTAGCCATCCATTGAATGCCTCCCAACTTGCACTTTGCCAAATTTTGCAGAGAAGTTCTGCAGCCAAACAATATGTACAAAAATTCACGTGGGACTGAACCAGATATGCCTACATCCTTATCATGTAGTCAGTGCTTCTAGAAAAAGAGATGCCAGAACTCACTATGAACGCCTCCCTTGTTCTCTTAGAATGGCAAGGGTGCACACCTGAGAGGTGCTGGAACTGAGTTCCGGTGAGTTCCGGCTGAAAAAGAGCTCTGCATGACAATGCCAGTCAGCCGAATTCAGTGCTCAGCTTGGCAATCTTGTTCTGTTTGGCTACCTCTGATTTACACCATGTGGTTGTCCTCGAGCTGTTGTTGGATACCCACCTCTCATCAGTCCCAGTGTGGTGAATGTACAGGGATTATGGGAGTTGTAGTCCATCAGCCCCTGGTGTAGAAGATAAGTAGATCTGAAGATGGTTACATTCTGTAGTTGCCCAGCAAAGGCCATGCCAACTTTGGGACATGGTCTAGACATTTCAGATGAAGGCAACTGTGTATCATCCTTCTCTTTCAATTATTCCACTCTTATTTTTTTATCCAGTGTCCATCTGCTGAGCCGGGCACCTTTAAGCCCTGGTCTGTGAGAGTATGAATGAAGTAACCTTTAGGAACCATCTCCACTCATCAAGCTGGTTTCACCTCAGGGGACCAAAAGGAAGCAATGACTCACTGCTGAAAAGAGATCTGTGTTCCTGCACCTGCCCTGCAGATTCATGAAGCTTTATAATTTAATAGCTGAATCGTCCATTGCCTAAGGAAAGGGTTCCTGTTGGTGGAATACAGCTGGCGTGAAATGTAACCAAGAGGGAAAAAATGTATGGTTTTGTTCTCTGTGAAATCTGAAATCCTTACATAGTTCATTTAAGCTCATGGCAAAGATCAGCGAAACCCGTTTGCTAATATGTTCACTTTTACAGTGTAATCACGACATTCAATGAAATGCTAATTTGAATCGATTATGATGCAGCCAGTCCCCCCTTTTCACTTTTCCATCCTTCCTCTTTTGGATATATGATTGCAAGCAACAATGAGGGCAGGACCCCATTGCATCCTCTCTCTGAATCATGAGGATGTGGGAAGTTCATTAACATTTAGCTAATGAGATCCCAGCCTCCACTCCCACCTTCTACTTTGCTTTTGTATGCTGAGGATATGAGATAACACTGGAAGCAAATGCACAAGGGTTGGCTAATGTCACGATCCTCAGTATAGTTACTGAATAGGTAGATATGTTGATTTCAGTACCACTTACTCCCAAGTGTGCTTGGAGCTGATGTTTAAGAGAGTTAGGGGGAAATAGCTATTACCTAGGTGCTTATGAATTATGGAGAGCCAGTTTGCATCCCATAGTTAAGAGGGCCAGGTCCAAAAGTGGCCAGGATTCCTGTATCTTTTATTGGCTGTGCAGAACAGATGACAAGCTATGCTTGCTGAAAATCTCTCTTCTATGCAACTATTAGAAGAGCAGAAGTCTTGCCCTGTTTGTGCATCCAGCCACCTCACTTATGGTGCATTCCCCTCATTTGGTTTTGCTGAAAGTAGACCAGGGTAAATCTGCTAGGTTGCAAAAATATGAATGTGTTGAGGCTCACAAGGGACTGCTTTCACACATTACTTGGCCTCACAGAGGGGTTATGAAAAACACTCCATCAGAAAGATATCTAGCTAGGCTTTCCTTTATATTCTTCATGAGCTATGATGCTTTGTGCAGCAGGCACTAAATCCCATTTGCTAGCCGTTTGCAAATCTCCTAGAGTTACTATTATATCATTCTGCAAACTTGTTGTCAAAGTTTCAGGTGAACCCCTCCGAATGAACTGAAGCAAATTGTACAGTTATATCTGAAATTTCATGCAGATTGCTGTGATCAGTTGACAAAAGAATGGTCCTCGAACGATGGCACAATGCAGAGAGTCTCGGCCAGTTGGCCAGGTTTGCTCCGAGATTAACCTGTGTTTCCCAAAGGTGTATCAGTTCATAATAGAGCTGTTTGAATGAAAAGTCTGCACTCCATTTTTCCAGGCCGCACAATGTTGTATTTCCTATGCTAAACACCTCCTTTTCATATCAAAACAAAACAACCTTATGGGAACTAGCTCTCAGAGAGAATTAGACATGAACTTATCTCTGAAATGTTCAAGAATCAGTGCACTGCATCGTTCAGGGAAATGGATTTGCATCATGCCTTTGGGATAGAGTTGTCTTGTTGACATTGGACGTGCTATATGAAAGCAGAGTGCTTTCTGGAACTTATGAGACAGAAGCATTCTCAACATTCATGGATGCTTCATTTTTTTGATTGCCGCTAGTAAATGGCGTTCTCGCAATGTAAGAAAATAGCCTGCCAGAAGCAAATATGTGCATGAGCCAATGACAGTTGAAACACTTGCTGCTTTTCTAAAGGTTTGCTTAGTATGCTAATATGCCCAACTTGACTTAGGGGCATTAAATGCTCTTCTGGAACTGTTTAATAATTATGAGCTGACACTATTGCCATTTACCAAAATGACTCCTAGCTGTTGATAGAGAACAATTTCTGTTCTGTTGAAATAAACAGATCAATCATGTTTCCCGTGCTGGTGTTAACTCTCCTGACTTTTATGGTTTGTGTCATACTTGTGGAGTGGGCATATTCAGAGTCCGTCCCCAGTGCAATAATTCTGTACTGCAGCTTAAAGTGTGACTTTCTCTCATGCCAGAAGATCCATCCTTGACAGTTGCTCTCATAAAGCAACCCATGGCTTTTCTACAGGTTTCTGACCCATAAAAGGTCCTTTTTAACAGTACCTTTTGTAGGACAAAGGCTGAGGTTTCTCTCACTAGTCTACATAATATCTTGCCAAGCATAGAAGCAAACTGAAAATATGAAGCAATAGTAACGCTGACCTACAGTTGTTAGTCCATGGTAACAACGACAAGTTACCAGGAAGCATGTAGTTTTGCTGAAACTGAGGACTTTACAGAATCTTTTAAATGAATTCTCTCATTAATTAGTGTCTTCGTGATCTGAATGTATAAGAAACACTGCTTGAAATGAACTATTGGGGGGGGGGGAAATAAATGTGATTTGAAAAGCACTTTGCAAGTTTGCTAAATTACTCACTAGGAAAATACTGTCATTATTATGGGGGCTCTACAGTGTGCATGGCTGTGCCACAAAATGTTGATATGGAGGGCAGAAGATTTTCTTGCCCTTTGTGTTGGTATTCCCTATCCTAAACAGTCATTTATAACACCACCCAGTTTATAACATGAGAAGAATGTCAAGCGTGTACCCATATTGGAGAAAACAAAAGGGCGCACATATCGAAATGAGGTAGACCGGAGGCCACATCTGCTCCCGACTCCCAATTACCTCAGAGTCTATCCTTGTTGCTTCCTGCATCGCTCCATCATGGGTCCTGGTCACTTATAAAGCAGGGATAGAGAACCTGATTTAAGTCCCTGCTCTCAAGTCACTACTTCCACTGTCAAAGGCCATTACTAGGAACTGCAGGGAAACACAGTCTGTTGTGCTTGTGTCCTGCTTTCGGGCTTTCCACAGGCATCTGGCAGGCTACTGTGAGAACAGGTTGCAGGACTAGATGAGCCATTGGCCTGATCCAGCAGGCCTGTCTTATGTTGCCCCCCACATGCTGTTAGACAAGCTCCCATCAGCCCCATCAAGCATGGCCCAATGGTTGGGGATGATAGGAGTTGTTATCCAGCAACCTTTTAAGGGCTGCAGATTCCTTTCTCATGTTCTAGGGCATGTAATAGCAGTTCAATTGCTATGGAAGCAATTACCTGGAGTGGGGTGGACTCTTCCCCACTAGAGGTCTTGAAGCAAAGGCTACACAGCTAGTTGGGGGGTGTTTCAGCTCTGGCTTTCCTGCATCCAGCAGAGAGTTGGCCTATATGGTTTACTGGACATCTCACATTGATGGTTCTATGCCAGAATCTTGGAGCAGAATATCGTGTGCCATGTGTGGGAAGAACATGTGCACAAAAACAGTTCCAAAAACTAGTGTTAATAGTGCTTTAAACTCCCATAGCGTTTCTCTGTTGGAAGCCGCCCAGAATGGCTGGGGGAACCCAGCTGGATGGGTGGGGTATTAACAACAACAACTTCTTCTCCTCAAAGTTCCATAAACAACCATGAACTTACTGCCCTTTAAGCACTGATTAAAAAAGGAATACAGTGTTACCAAAACCAAAGTGTTCCAAAAGCAAGGTGCGCTTTCCCATAGAAAGTAATGCAAAACGGATTAATCCGTTCCAGACTTTTAAAAACAACCCCTAAATCAGCAATTTAACATGAATTTTACTATCTAACGAGACCATTGATCCATGAAATGAAAGAAATTTCCAATGTACTGTTTGAGAACCAAGGCATTTGAGAACCAAGGCATTTTAGAACCAAGGTACCACTGTATGGAAGGAGGGGTTCTCAAAAGATTGAATGGATACCAGATAAAGTAAGGATGGATGGATTAGGTTTATTATGGCCACAAACCAAGAAAAATTATACATATATATATATATGGAAAATAACACAATCAGAACACAGCCTGTGAAGAAAACATAAGATTCACAAGAGAGCCAGCAGAAAATTTACTTTATCACCTGCTTCCTAAGAAGTATATGCACATCATTCATTTTGTTCATCACTGCGAAACTTGTATTAGGTCAGCAACTGGAGACCTGTAAGTAAAATCCAGCCCTAAGAGGTGCTGCATGTTCCATGTTGCCAACCTGGAGGCAAGAGATATGGGGAAAGTGCCATTTATGGCATAAAACATATATGGAGTTCACTATAGCAGGCTGAGGCTGCACGCTTGCTCTCACTCATGCTTTCAAAGTAGCTCTCCAGGAAAAATGGATCCTGACCAGGAATCTCTGCTGACCAACAAGTAACGTAGATCCCCATTCTGTATACAAAAGAAGCTGTCACTAAACCAGCTAATTTCTGCTGCATTTGTCCTTGATCACAGTAAAGGTCTTTCTCTGTTCTTCCAGCCAAAACAACCCTAACCACTTCCTGGAGTGCAAGTGAGGTTCCAGAGCAAACTGCGGGGAAAGCGAAATGCTTGATAGTCAAACCGGAAAAAGTGGCACAGTCCTTTCCTCTCCCCGAGGGACAGTTGGCTGAGCATCTGCTCTTCTAGCCAGCGATAGGTCCACCGGATTTTGGAGTCTATGAACTCGGGGATCCGGATATTCTCCGGAAGCCCAGCCCGGAGCATTAAATGGCGCACCTCGTTGTCAAGGAACCCAAACATTATTATGTAGTCATACCGCACGAGGCACGGTCTGCACAGACTGACCGACGGTGTCCACTCCATGCTGCGATTCCTGGTCCCGCTGTATAAGATGTACTGAACGAACTCCTTGAAGTTTAGGCCGTCTGCCATCCCATGCATGTAAGCAGAGATAAGTCTCTGGAAAGGCTCCCTGACAAACATCACTTTGGTGTAGGACTGCATTATAGCCTCCATGGAGGTCCGGTTATACTCACTCAGTGCCTTTTGGCTGCCAAACTGCCGGTGGTGAGGAATTGGCAGCTGCAGGCTAACGTTTTTCTCCAGAAGCATCTCCAACAGCCGCTCCCAGCCTTCCACCCCAGTGGCTGGGGTTTTGCAATACAGGAAGTGCAGTTTGTGGTCCACCATAATTGAAGACAGGGCCTGGGAAGCTTCCTGTTGGGTAGGTGGGAGTCGGGTGATTTTACCTCTTTCGCTGCAGAAGGACCTCAGCACCTTTTTCCTCAGCAGCTGAATATGCAGGAGACTGTCAAACGTCTGTGGGACATCTTCTTCCGCATCCTCCATGGCCAATCTGCCTGCAAAATAGGATCGGAGGAGGGAGCGGAGTTTGTCTGTGCAAGGGAAGGGTGCTAAGGACTGTGGACCCGGGATTAAATTATTCTCACTGGTTTGCACGGCAGCAGAATTACTATTGAGTTGTTTTATTGCCTATTACTAATCGAAATGGAGTCCCCTTGGATGTGCTTTGTTTTTTAGATGCCATGCATGAATCTGTCAAATGCTTTCAAATTATTATTTCGTTAGCTTATTGCATTTATATCCCATCTTTCCCTCCAAGGAGCTCAAGGTGGTGTACCTGGTTCTCCCATCCCCATTTTATCCTCACAACAACCCTGTGAGGTAGGTTAGGTGGAGAGGCATGGACTGGCCCAATGTCACCCAGTGAGCCTCATGACTGAATGAGGATTCAAACACTGGTCTCCCAGGTCCTAGTCTGGTACAATAACCACTATACTACATTGGCTCTCCAGTCAATGTGAATGTTAAATAGAAGAGTAAAAGCAAATATAATTTACTTGAGTAAACAGGACCAAGGAATGGGCATTTATGAATATCTCACCATATGAGATACAGTGGTACCTCGGGTTAAGTACTTAATTCGTTCCGGAGGTCCGTTCTTAACCTGAAACTGTTCTTAACCTGAAGCACCACTTTAGCTAATGGGGCCTCCTGCTGCCACCGCGCCGCCGGAGCACGATTTCTGTTCTCATCCTGAAGCAAAGTTCTTAACCTGAAGCACTATTTCTGGGTTAGCGGAGTCTGTAACCTGAAGCATATGTAACCTGAAGCGTATGTAACCCACGGTACCACTGTATTTTACAGAACTACCACAACTACTGCAGCAAAAGGCTACAGAAGTGCGAAAAACTTCCTCTGTCAGAATCCTTCATTCTAAATAATTATTAAAAGTACAACCCCTGTCCTCTAGTACGCTTGAAGACTGAACTCAGAGGCACTTGGCAGAACGAGAATGCATTGCTGGACTGCATTAGGCTATAATTGTTTCTCAGATTGTCTTCTTATGGTGGCGGTGAATCCTACCTTGGTTCTGTGGTGTGTTTCTCCAGAGAAGGTGCCTCCACCACAACAGGGAAATGAAACCCAGAAAAGCTAAGATGAGGAGTCGGGCGAGGAAGCGCATGATCTTGTCTGCGCTATCAAAGTGAACGGCTGCTAATGGAAGCAGAGGAAGCAACCTGAAGCAATGTCAGCAGGAGTCCCCTTGAGTGTTTACTCTGGGATGAAGCAACTGCGAGGGTCAGGTTAAAGTACTGTTTGCACATTCATGGGCATTGCCTGCTTATCTGACTCTCAGGGAAACTGGGACTGATCGAAGAGCCCCAAATCATAGCTGTGCTTCCAACATACATAAGGATGATATAGCATGGGAAACTACAAACAGCTTCAGGTGTCTGTGGGGAATGGCCAAGGCTGGCATCTTAATCTAAATGGAGCTGTTTATCCTCTTAATACATGGTTGTAAATAAAGCCTATGAACATCCTAACTAGACATTTGGGCAGCTTTGGGGGAAGCCACGTGCTTTAAATAGATGTGAATGGCTCTCCGATTGCTTTCTTCTGCAGAATATTTGTTATTGTTTCTAATAAAGCATTTTTAGCCACCGGGCTAATACCTTTAAAGCGGCTTACAATACAATAAAAACTATTTTAAATGCAACAGATTGATAACCCCATCTAAAAAAGGGAAGATACTTCAATTACTTTCATTTCCCCGTTGCATCCTTATATTTCCACCAAAGGGTGATCAAACCCAAGCATCAAAAATTGTGGATTGTCTAAAAGAGGTATTGCCCATTCCTTCTCCTATAGGCATGCCTATGTGTGTTTTTAAACATAGCTCCAGTATGTGAAGATTTTGATGGAAACAGTTCTTACATTCAAGGAAAGGAAAGGAAAGGAAAGGAAAGGAAAGGAAAGGAAAGGAAAGGAAAGGAAAGGGAAAGCTTGCCTGCTGAAATTACCTTCAGAAGACTCAGGACCTCACACTGAGCTTCATACTTTCTGGCTAAAAAAGGAAGATCCACCAAAGAGGCTTACATGGAACGGTGGAATTCACTGATTTTACAGGCAAAATCAGGGGGTGTTCTGGCTAGCCTGCAGACTTTTGCAGTTTAGTAGCATGACACGCAGTGGGGAATGGGGCACAAAAGATTGCCCCAAATTAATCCAGTTCACACTTTAGAGCTACCACTTAGGCACTGCCGAAAAAGAGGACACAGATCTGTATAGAAACTGCAACTGCTAATTTATAGGGCACAGATACAAATTTATTTCTCAATTTAAATACAGAGTACATCTCACCATAGTGGAGAATAAGACTGTGATCAGGATAGATGCATAAACGTAAGTCGTGATAAATGCATTGCAATAAGGTTGTTTTTACACACTGAATATTTATTGTTAATTTTATTATAGTTATATAGCCAACTATCAACACATCTCCCCTGGGTGGCTTACAGGACAAAGCCTAAAATACAATATCGACATACAATGCAATCAATGAAAACAATAAAACGCAGCAAATAACTTTCATTTTTGTCAGAGAGAAATGCAACCATTCAACAAACAGCTGGATAAAATAAAAACACAGGCCGCAAAATCAAAGCCCAGGTTTTAGTTGCTTTAAAAAGCTAGTTGTTTAAAGTCCCGGGTGAATAAGTTTCACTTGACAATGGAAAGACCACAGAGAAGGCACCAGCAAGAGGGTCCTCTGCTTAGTAGCCCCCACCTCATCTCAATTGGGGAGACAGGAGCTTTGAAGAGAATCTTGTTTGTCTATAGAATATTAGTGCAGGTATTTTGTTCTGTCTTCATCCACCTTCTCAGTATCAACAAAACCCACATAGACTCGAACCTCTACCCAGACACCAACTAAATAATGGGGTGGAGAAAAAGGATTGATTTGAAATTAGGCTGAGAAAGAGCAGCAGAAAATACCTTGGCTATTCTGTCTGGACAAGGTTCAGAATACTTATCCTAGGGTTAAGTCAAAGATGAAGGTTGCAGGTGGGAAGAGGACAGAACAGAAGAGGCCTGCTGGGTCAGATGAAAGCTCTGTGCAATGCAGCATTCAGTACAGTGGCCAACCAGATACCTATGGGAAGCCCACAAGCAACAGCAAGATCACCATCCTCTGACTGATGTGCAAATGGGTGTTCTGGGGACAGATGTCTTACATGGGCTGAACAGACAATGAAAGAGTAGAGATTTGTCATTTCTGTTGTAACATCAATATCTGTGATGGAATGTAAACACACTAAATTATATTAGTCCAAAACCATGCTTGACCATAATTCAAAGAGATGTGAAATGCACTGTCCCGTTTAGGGATACGAAATCCCAGGATGAGTTGCTCTCCTTGTCAAAAACCTTGATCCCCTGCCCCTGATCTTGTCATCATTTCCTTGCAAGGGACTCTCTTGAACTCCTAAGCTCTCACTCTTTCTACCCCATTCTCCCAGCTGCACCACTGTTCTCAGACTAAAGTCACAGAAGTACAGTGGCGCAGACTTACAAACTGGCACCCCATTAACTAGAAAAGGATTTAAGGCTCTTGGTTCGAACCCAGCATTTCCAAAGCAATGGAAAGATGTGGCATTTTCAATGCAGGTTTCTCACCAAGAACCTATAAGAAAATGCAGGTGCCTAGGGGGGTGATTTTCCTGTGGGCTGGTTCTCCAGAGATATTCTGCAGACAAATGTGTACAGTAAGCCTGCAACATACATGCATTTAACCTGTGCACATTCAGCTTTAAGTGGTTGGCAAAACAAAAAATTAAAAAGGGCACAGAAAGGGGGCAGGTATCTGGAGGGGAGACTTTGGCAATTCCACTTGCCGTTGAACCCACTGTCTCTTGACTATACATGCTTTTGGCTTTCCAGAAAGAAACCCCCTTGTAAATTGTAGGCTTCCTGTACTCAATAATTTTTTTTAAAGGCACAACAGACAGGAAGGCTGAACAGAAAGTAAAGACTATTTCACAAAAATACTTAAGATCTAGGTAAGTTTTAAGCACAACTCCCATCCAGAATTTTGGGGTCTATCAGGGATTAGAATGTTTTTCTAAAGCATCAGGGATATATGCAACAGGAATTTCAGACATTGCTTGACTGAACAGTGACAGAAACTATCAAAAAAGCTCTCCAGATCCCAGCCAACTTTGCACCTTCAATCTGTATCAGTTCTTATCAACAAATACATGGAAGCCTGGAAGATACCAGGACAGAGCTAGTTGCAGCTCATCATGAGAAAGTACTGGGGCTTTGCTTCACAACAGTTTCCTCTTCACATCTGAAAACAGTTCTAAGCCAAAAGGTGACCTAGCATCACTGCAGGCACAACTTTGGTACATTCCCTTCCCTTCCCTTCCCTTCCCTTCCCTTCCCTGTTCCCCATTTTCTTTCTGGTGTCTTCTCACCCAGCTAGTTTCCTCTTAGATGGGGGGATGAGATGGGATGGGAGACTCCCAGGAAGCTCATGACCTTCCAGCTTCACTTTTATAAGATGATTCGCCAAAGCAAATTCCTCATCATCCAGCATCCCATCCTCATCGATATCAGAGAGTTTCCATATCTTGCCCAGCACTGAGTTAGGCAGCTTGGACTTCACCATCTCCCTTTTGGCACTGGCCCCCGTTATTTTCCCATCAACGGGTGACAGCGTGTAGAAGATCTCGTCGTACAGGGGCTTATCTTTGGCCACCACCCAATCCGCGTCATCAATTCCTTCTCCTGCCCCTTCCCCATAGCCATGTCCAAATGGGCCGTGGAGGGTGCCTTCAAAGGCTCCCCCTTTCACCATCTGAGTAGGCCTCCGGGACTCCTCCTGACGCACCAGGACCATGAGCTGTGCGATGTCATTGGTCAGCATATCCTCTACTGCATCCAGCAACTTGGTCTTTAGGGGCTGGAACTTGCTGAAATCCTGAGCTTGCAGCTGTTCCTGAAAAGAACGTCACAAACAAAAGTGGCGGGTGAGGACTGTTTTATTGTTCAGTGTAGCATTCAACATAAGAGGAGTGGCTACAGCAATCCAGGCAGATCCCCTCTTCATTTGCTATCAGCTGCTTATTGAATACTTTCATATTTCAGTCAGCCGTATGGTGTGTGTTTTAAAATGCTACTGACCTTGGCTTTTTACAGCTTTTGATTCTAACGTCGTGATCCTTTCAATTTTGTTTGCTGATCACTATTTATAGATCTGTGCTCATTTCTATTTTTATATTGCTTCAATGTTTGCAATCGTCTATTCTGTAAGCCACTGTGAATACCTTTGTGGGAAAGTGGAGGAAAAGTAATAAACTAAACCAAGCCTGTTACTATTGTTAGCCTCACACTATATAAATCTGCCTACTTAGAAGACCACCTCATGCATTTGACAAAGTGAGATTTGGCCAGCAAAAACTTATCCTGCATTGTGTGTACTGTCTTTTGGGTGCCATGGGACAGTTACGTTTTGACTACGACAGACTAAGATGTCGGTCATTCTGGATTTTAGAAGCAGAGCGGCTCTTCCCCTTCACAATAATATTCTAAACGAAAAACTAGGTTGTCTTTCAGGTTAAAACATTCCTTTTGAACCCAAATGTCCCAACAGAGCAGAGGTTGGTGAAACCAGCCTCCGCTGGGGGCACACCAAAATTACGGAGTGTATGACACATCTCTGTGTGGCGATGCGCTACTGCGATCGTGGCAAGATCAAACATGAAAGTAGCTTCCAGCCCTTCTTGCACTGTGGCTCAAAGGTGATTTTTTTTTGGGGGGGGTGTATGTGTGTACATGTGCCAATACAGCTCCTTTCCAAGGGTGCAAGGGACCCGAGGTATGCTTCTGCAACAGACGCAGCAGCAGTGTTCATCTTTGCTCCAAACTTATTCTGCGCAATTGAAATGGAGCAGATTCTGCCATGGTTCTTGGATTCTATTGCTTCTGGCCCTTACCTGCATCTTCTTCAGATTAGGAAAGTCTCCTGGTGAAATCTGATGCTCTTGTACGATCTGTCCATAGATGTCCCTCAAATTGTTCACGAGTTCTTTCTTCTTATTGTCTTTGCCAAACACCGATGGCATTTCCTTCTTAAGTGAGCTAATGATGTACGCATGAACCTAAGGGCATTTCAGAGGGTGGGTACATATTTTATGTGTTTGCAACAATGGGATCACCAGAACACAGCTAACATTATGTACCCTTCCAATGGATCATCTGTGCTTCATTCTCATTTTCTTCTCCCTTCCTTTTCCTTTCCTACAGCATCTCACAGCAAAATATCCTCTTGAATTATATACCCAGCACATGGAACCTTACAAAAGGACAATATGAGTGGGCTCTCCGTACCACAGCAATTCATACTGATGAATTGGAAAAAATAAAAATGTGGCTCCCTTCTACAATTGGATTGAAGACATATAAACTCGCAACATATGAACAACTTGCATATAAACACAGACTTGCCATGGACAAATTCAATGATATTTGGAATCCATTCTTACAATACTGTAATAGGTTAAGATCTGGTGAAGTACAACAACAACCTTGTAAAATATAGTTTTGGATCCCCCCCCTTGTTTTCCTTTCTGGATGGGTTCTATTTCTATTTCTCTTTTTCGTTTGCATCTCACCATGTCTGGTGCACATATAATTATGTACTTTTTGAACTTTGAGTAAAGATGTTTTAAAATAATAATAATTAAAAAAATCAAAAAGTAAAACCTGGGCAGATCCACTTGGAGAGACTCACCTTGGCTAGCCGTGCCCGTTTAATGAGATCATTCAGTTTCCGAAGAGCAGCATTGCGGGGCAAACTTTGGATATCTTTGAAGAGGTCTTGCTCCTCTGCCTCAAAAAGCTTGCGGTTATCTGGGATGAGCAACTGGTGTGACCAGAAGGAACCGATATAGACTCTCACGACCTCAGGCGTGTTGACAATCTTCCCCAGAGACCACATGAGAGCGCCATAAACCCTCATAAGCTGCTGGGTCTCGATCTGGTCTGCTTTGTTGAGCACAACCCTCATTTTATCTTCATGGTTCTTCAGGGCTTTGATGACTTCCGAGAACTCGTCCGAGATGTCTAGCTTGTGGGCATCGAAGAGGAGAATGATGCGGTCCACCCGCTCGGCAAACCACTCAAGGACAGCAGCAAAGTCATAACCTTTTGGGGAAAGAAGACATCCCCATAAGAACAGAGACAAGGCCGTATGGCAGAGGTGGGGAACCTTCTGCAGTCTGAGGGCCACATTCCTTTCTGAGCAGCTCTCTGGGGGCCACCTTCAGTTATTTAATATAATCTTGCAAGGTGGTGCAGATCTGGTAACATGGTTTACAGCTAGAATCACAGTTATTCCAAAACCTGAGGAAAGATAGGCAAATGGTGGGTGCTAACTGGTCCATCACTTTACTCAGATCATAGAGTTGGAAGGGACCATGGGGTCATCTAGTCCAACCCTGTGCAATGCAGCAATATTTTGCCTAACATGGGGCTCAAACTCATAACCCTGAGATTAAGAGTCTCATGCTCTACTGGCTGAGCTATCCCAGGGTCATAGCCAAGACCAGAGGCTCTTCACTTCTATTTTGGCAGCTAGGCTGCCAAACGGGATAATTTCTCTTCTTTAAGCCCCCTTAACAAACTATTGTTCCCAGAATTCTTTGGGGTGAGGCTACATGCTTTAAACATATACTGTGGATGTGACCATAGCCCAAGGCTGCATTTTAAAGGTCCTAGCATCACGTTTTAAATTTGCAGTTAGAAATAAGCTCTCCAGTGCTGTGATAAGTAAGAAGCTGCAAGTGAGTTGCTGCCGTTAAAATTATGGCTTTATCTAGGAGTGTGGCACAGGTGTGGCGACAGTTGCCTAGGTTACACTAGGCCAGAAGGCCTGACCATTTCCCCTCACTTCCTGTGAACATACCAGGAAGCCTTAATCTGCACATGCTGGCGTTGCCTCTGTCATGTAAGCCACTCAATATCAGAAGCTAAATTTGGTGAAAAGTCTTTATTTGATTTCATCATTAAATTTATATCCCACCTTTCCTGAAAGGAGCTCAAGGTGGCAATACATGATCCCCCCTCCCTATTTAATCCTCACAACAATCCTGTGAGCTAAATTAAACTAAGAGACGGTGACTGGCCCCAAGGTCACCCAGTGAGCTTCAAGGCAGTGTAGGGATTTGAACTCTGGTCTCCCAGGTTCTAGTCTAATACTCTATCCACTAAGCCACGCTGGCTCTCTACTTCAACCAAGTCTTGTGACTAAAGTCTCTGCTTTCATTTAACGCACAATCAAGATCCCATTAAGGAAAGTATCTTAGCAGGCCAAAATTCTCAAGAGCAATCTAAACGTGTAATTAAGCATACTTGAATTGCTATTAAACAATCACAGGGTGTTGTGGGGCCAATGAAGTTGAAGAATTCAACCATTTTAGTTAGGCCTGGACCATTTAGCGATTTTACCTTCTAGATCGATCCTACGTTTTCTTTGACTAGACCGAAGTCAAACCCACAATCCCAAATATTTATTAACGGCAATCCTGTTTAAAAGACCCTAATGCAGTGCGTATGGTGAGGATTAGTTTGCTACATGCCTGAATAGCTCATTGCTCTTTTCAAAGCATTTAGCTTTATGAACAAAATAGCCAAGGCTATAGAAAGCAGGTGGCTGCTCTGATGTAAATACCTCCATATGGGCATCTGTGCAGACTGCTATAACCCATTTCTTTGGCTGGAGGAAAATGAAATCAGACACTTGTTAAATGAAGAAACCTGGAAATCTGGATAACAAACAGCCCATCTAGAGGATGCTTCAAGGAATAATAGCCTAAGCGAACAGGCCTGGTGTCCCAAAAGGACAACAGCTATTTCCTCATAGCTCAAAGAACTGTAGAGTTGGAAGGGACCACAAGAGTAATCAAATCCTGATAAAAGCAGATTTCTAGCTGAGGAAATATTTGTGCAGAAATTTATAGAAAATATTTTATTTCTGGTTATTTTTTTTAACATGGCAAACAAACTCAGGAGAACTGAAAGAAGAAAATGATATAAATCAAACAAAATAATAATTACACACATTTACTTTAAGCTTGTAACATACAATGGACACATTCATAGAAGTTAATTGGTGCAGGTTCCAAACTACTGGGCCTGAGGGGGAAGCATCTCAATTTTGAATGATCTCCCATTTTGAAAAACATGCCTACAAACAGAAATGAAGTATAAGGTTCCAGGTGTTGTTGGACTACAACTCCCATCACCCCCATCTAGCTTGGCCAGTGGTCCCCTCAACAGTGCATGACTTTTCTGTGTTGAGGATTTTTCATATTGCGGAAAGCATTCAAAACATGAGCTATTCTCTTCTGCTGCAGTGGTGCAGTAAATTTTACCTAGGAGATGCAGAAAGTCTGTCCCGATTTCCCCCCCTGAGATCCATTTTAAAGCTTTCTAGAACATTCCAAATCAGTGATCAAATGAACAGTATTGTAAGGCCGCCATCTTGACTTGTGCATTTTGAAACAAGTCATAAGCTGACACCAAAAGAACTGCACCTATGTTAATCCAAAATAAGAAGTTGCACCTTTACCTTACCTCGGCTTATTCTTTGTTTCTCCCCTGAAAGGATCCCTGGTGTATCAATAATACTGATACTCTCCAATACAGGATTTGGCAGCTGAGCACACATAAATCTACGGAGAGAGGTGAAGGGAGGGGAAAAACACAATAAAACGTTACAGCAAGTACAATAATTGGGTGGAGTGGGGAAGATATCAGATTTTAACAATGTGAATTTTAACGATGACTGCTTAGATGCCTACTTTGGCATTTCATGGCATATAAACACACACATAAATAAATAAATAAAAAACAAGTGTCTACCTGCCAAATATTTTTATATAAGATGCCTGTCAAAATCCAGAGAAAACCAAGCGCTTGCTGATTGGCGATCAGCTCATTATTCACAACCCTACATTTTTGAAATGTGAAACATCTTCAGCAGGAATAGAATGCTTATTCATGCAAAATGTTGCATGTCAGTCTTCAGATTTATGTGCAAATACAAGGGCAGAAGAGGGTCCACTGGTCCAGACCCCTGCATCCAGGCAGGAGCTGTCAAAGCTGACAGTCAGAAAAAGAGATCAGTCTCTGCCACCCAGATTATAGAATGCTAAGCATGAGTTCCCATTATTTAATGTGCAGAGAAAAAGATAATGAAGATTCTTTAGCAGGTTACCACAATATGAAAATATATCAAGATTTTAAAATTTAGTATGATGATTAAAAAACAACAACCAGAGCTAGAGAAAAAAAAGGTAGGATTTCTGGAATAAGAATCTGGTAAGTGTTTGGGATATGAAGCTTCATATGCACATACTGCTACATTAAAAGATATAAATAGTAGGAGTGACTAGTATAATTTACATTGTGTTTCAAGCACATATGTGTATTTCCAGCGCAATCCTTGGTGAGGTATTCAAGTTCTCCACTCTAGCTATTTGAATCATATTAAACATAAATCTCTTTGCGTGAACAAACAAAGCATCTTCTTTCAAAACCCATCTTCCCACATCAAGTGGCATGCAGTCTTGTTCATCGCCTACCTTCATTCTATCACAATTATATGCACCACCCTGATCTATTCATTACTGACGAATCAGCAGAAAAACAGTACAGTGGTGCCTTGCAAGACGAAATTAATTCGTTCCGCAAGTCTTTTCGTCTTGCGAGTTTTTCGTCTTGCGAAGCGCGGTTTCCCATAGGAATGCATTAAAAATCAATTAATGCGTTCCTATGGAAACCGCCTTCAGACCAGGTCCGGGGACAGTCTGTTCCCCGACCTCTTCTGAAGGCCGGCGGGGGGCGAAAGTCTTTGCTTCCCCCCGCCTGCCTTCCCGGGAGAGCGGAGAAGCAGCGCTGCCCTCCCGCTCTCCCGGGAAGGCAGGCAGGGGGGAGCAAAGACTTTTGCCCCCCACCAGCCTTCAGAAGAGGTCCAGGACCTCTTCCGAAGCCGGGCGGGGGGGCAAAAGTCTTTGTCCCCCCTGCCTGCCTAACCGGGGGCTTTTAAATCGCCCCGGGACTGTCCGGGGCGATTTAAAAGCCCCCGGACGGCTTTTGAAGGCAGGCGGGGGGGGGGGGAGCAAAGACTTTTGCTCCCCGCCAGCCTTCAGAAGAGGTCCAGGACCTCTTCTGAAGGCTGGCGGGGGGCAAAAGTCTTTGCTCCCCCCGCCTGCCTTCAAAAGCCGTCGGGGAGAGCGGAGAATCGCAGCGCGTTTTTCCGCTCTCCCGGGAAGGTCAGGCAGGGGGGAGCAAAGACTTTTGCCCCCCGCCGGCCTTCAGAAGAGGTCCAGGACCTCTTCTGAAGGCCGGCGGGGGGCGAAAGTCTTTGCTCCCCCCCGCCTGCCTTCAAAAGCCGTCCGGGGGCTTTTAAATCGCCCCGGGACAGTCCCGGGGCGATTTAAAAGCCCCCGGTTAGGCAGGCAGGGGGAACAAAGACTTTTGCTCCCCGCCCGCCTTCGGAAGAGGTCCTGGACCTCTTCTGAAGACTGGCGGGGGGCAAAAGTCTTTGCTCCCCCCCGCCTGCCTTCAAAAGCCGTCCGGGATAGCGGGAAGCGCTTCCCTGCTATCCGGGACCGCTTTTAAAATGCTGGCGGTGGGGAGCAAAGGCTTTCGCCCCCGCCGGCCTTCCTGGACCTCTTCTGAAGTCCGGAGGGGGGGGAAAGGCTTTGCTCCCCACCGCCAGCATTTAAAAGAGGTCCCCGGAGATTTCCCTATGGGCTTTCGTCTTGCGAAGCAAGCCCATAGGGAAAATCGTCTAGCGAAGCGTCGCAAAAACCGAAAAACCCTTTCGTCTTGCGGGTTTTTCGTCTTGCGAGGCATTCGTCTTGCGGGGCACCACTGTACTAAAATTTCAACACTGAAGCATAACACTATCCTTTGATCGAGGGATGTGGGTGGCGCTGTGGTCTAAACCACTGAGTGTCTTGGGCTTGCCAATTGGAAGGTCGGCGGTTCAAATCCCCGTGACGGAGTGAGCTCCCGTTGCTCTTTCCCAGCTCCTGCCAACCTAGCAGTTCGAAAGCATGCCAGTGCAAGTAGATAGATTGGTACCGCTGTGGTGGGAAGGTAAATGGCATTTCCGTGCACTCTGGTTTCCGTCACGGCCCTCCGTGCGCCAGTACTGGTTTATTCATGCTGGCCACATGACCCGGAAAGCTGTCTGTGGACAAATGCCTGCTCCCTCGGCCTGAAGTGAGATGAGCGCCGCAACCCCAATAGTCGCCTTTGACTGGACTTTACCATCCAGGGGTCCTTTACCTTTACCTTTTATCAGTGTGGTGTAGTGGTTAAGAGAAGTAGACCCGTAATCTGGTGAACCAGGTTCGTGTCTCCGCTCCTTCACATGCAGCTGCTGGGTGACCTTGGGCCAGTCACACTTCTCTGAAGTCTCTCAGCCCCACTCACCTCACAGAGTGTTTGTTGTGGGGAAGGAAGGGAAAGGAGAATGTTAGCTGCTTTGAGACTACTTTGGGATAAAGTGGGATATCAAATCGAAACTCTTCTTATCCCTTGATCTGCAGCGGGCTTACTTCAATCATCTGCACAAATGGGTGAACAGAAATAGGAACCTGCAGAGGCTACTGTACATTCAGAAGGTAGAACAGATGTGAGAGCGGCTGAGTCACGGGGAAAGGAAAGAGTGGCCATGCACGTCTGAAGGAGCATGTTGCCAGTTTCCATCCTTAACTGGGTACCCTCCAGCTGCTATTGGACTACAACTCGCAAGAGCCCCAGTCAGTGTGCTCAGTGATTATGGATGAAGGAGAGGTGCGAGTCCAACAATCTCTGGTGAGATTGGAGGAGGGCGAGTTATAATTATGATTATGATATATTTATTTGTACCCTACGCTCTCCCCATGACGAGACTAAGGCCAAAAATAAGAACTGCTAGAAACTTTGCGGGGGGGGGGGGGAGAAGAAACAATCATTAGAAAACAAGTAAGCATTGATAGAATTAAAACTGTGTGTGTGTGTGTGATCTATTACAAACCATATTAACAATTACAATAAAAACAGCATAGCACCAGTTACAGCTACAGCTGCTGCCTGCATCCAAAGGCTTTTGTTCTTCCATTCGGTTCCACTCTGTCAGGCAAGAAGGAACATGAACTTTCAAGAACAACGCACATAGATTTCTAGGGAACAGGAAAAACATTTAGCCATTTCTAATCTGGCTGCTTGTTCCGCATACCATACATCTTAAAGAACTGGGTGGGAGGGGGAGGGAACTCGTTAAATCATCCAGAATCCACTGTCTGCCAAAGGTTCTTCCTTCTTCCTAAACCACTAGAGTAATGCATATCTCTAGAGTATTCAAGTCATGACTCACGTTGTACAGTTTAACCCATTTCCCCAGCAAAGAGCAGGACGAACTGGGTGAGTGGCAGAAACTTTGCAGAATACCAGCTTCATTGCAGCATGGTCATTTGTTGACTTTGACAATTGTTGTTGTTTAGTCGTTTAGTCGTGTCCGACTCTTCGTGACCCCATGGACCAGGGCACGCCAGGCACTCCTGTCTTCCACTGCCTCCCACAGTTTGGTCAGACTCATGTTTGTAGCTTCGAGAACAGTGTCCAACCATCTCGTCCTCTGTCGTCCCCTTCTCCTTGTGCCCTCAATCTTTCCCAACATCAGGGTCTTTTCCAGGGACCATAATTCAAAAGCATCAATTCTTCGGCAATCAGCCTTCTTTATGGTCCAGCTCTCACTTCCATACATCACTACTGGGAAAACCATGGCTTTAACTATACGGACCTTTGTTGGCATACTCTTATGTAGCTGCAGGTTATTATAATAATCCTAACAGTGTTTTTATCTGTTTACAGTTTATCTGTAAATATTAAATAAACCATTTCCATTCTTTTATAAAAAGTTATGCAGAAATGGCAATTTTTTAAATAAAAAGTTTGTTATCTTGATTTCTTATTCTTCCAGTAAGTTTTGCCATTTCTGCATATTCCATAAGTTTTTGTATCCATTCTTCCTTTGCTGGGACTTCTTCTTCTTTCCATTTTGGGGCAAGTTACAATCTTGCCACTGTAGTTGCATACATGAATAAATTTCTATACAATTTAGGTAGTTCTATCCCTATAATACAGGGACGCAGGTGGCGCTGTGGGTTAAAGCCTCAGCACCTAGGACTTGCCGATCGAAAGGTCGGTGGTTCGAATCCCTGCGGCGGGGTGCGCTCCCGCTGCTTGGTCCCAGCGCCTGCCAACCTAGCAGTTCAAAAGCACCTCCGGGTGCAAGTAGATAAATAGGGACCGCTTACCAGCGGGAAGGTAAACGGCGTTTCCGTGTGCAGCTCTGGCTCGCCAGAGCAGCGATGTCACGCTGGCCACGTGACCCAGAAGTGTCTCCGGACAGCGCTGGCCCCTGGCCTCTTAAGTGAGATGGGCGCACAACCCCAGAGTCTGGCAAGACTGGCCCGTACGGGCAGGGGTACCTTTACCTTTATCCCTATAATACCCAAGAGAAAGGCTTCTGGGTTTTTTTTTTTTTTTTACAAATTTTATTTTAAACATCCTTTTCATTTCATTGTATATCATTTCCCAATAAGCCTTAACCTTACTACTTATACATAAGTGGCTACTCTCACTTGCAACCATTTTTTCCAAGCTACAAGCTCAGCAAATTGTCCTCTGTAGTCTGCATTGCATAGACAGAACCACATTCCATGTGCATGGCTTGTAGTTTGCAATTTTTTTCTTGTACCGGAGGACTAGGCTAAATAGTGACAATAAGAATTCCCCCTACTCTGTTATTGCCGTTTCTCTCATTCACTTTGGCCTGTGTCTCACTCCTTCAGAACTCTTTAACTACAAAGAGTTTTAAATTAATCTCCAGAACCAAAGCACACAGTTTGTCACAGCTTTCAGCCCCCTCTCTGCTTTTTCTTTTCCTGCTCCCATTTCAATGCCCATTGACAAAAACACAGCAAGCTAGCAATTCTGATGCAGCAATTGCATTATGAGACTTGTGCGGCATTGATGGCACACAGTGACATCAATGCTGTTTTGTTTTGTTTTTTGGTTGCTGCCGTATTTAATAATGCATACGAGCTCAGAGGCAAATGAACAGTAAGCTGCAGCAAAGAGCAGACTGCTATAAACTTTGAAAACCAAACAACTGACTAGTGGAGAACTCCTGCTATATTGGCTCCACGCTGAGGACAGGGTTAGGTACAAAATCCAGCAAGAAATTTGGAAGAGGATTTCTGAAGTATACAGAGTGCATTTTTATCCACAACACCCAACTTTTATCCAATTCAAGCCCAATATCTTTCTATCATGATAGCAGCATTGCAAAGCATCCTGATGCCGTACTGACCTGTTCAAGAAGGCATTGCCAAAGGCATTAAGTTTCCTGAAGGGTTTTCTGGGATCCACCACCAATGCATTTCCAGGAATGATGCCCTCTGTATCGCCGTGCATCACAGCAATGAAGGAGTCAGTTGTAGGTTCTGGCCCAATCCTCATCCCAGGGAAATCTTGTTCAAGAAGGTACCTAGAAATCAACAAGAAGCACAGGATGTGTCATTGGTTCAGCTTAGATGTGGAGATATAGAATGCTCAGAGGCTTGTTAGTGGTTGCAGGTGTGGACACAACTCAAGAACTACCGCCCCATCTCCCTCCTAAATGTGGATTATAAAATATTTGCAGACATTTTAGCAAGCAGGTTTAAAAAAGTTTTAAATGAAGTAATTCATAAGGACCAGGCAGGCTTTCTCCCAGGTAGACATTTGTTTGCTAACACAAGGAACATTATTGACATTTTGGAACTTTTGCAAACAAATATTAATACAAAAGCAGTGTTAATATTTATAGATGCGGAGAAGGCCTTTGATAATATTTCATGGAAGTTTATGAAGAAAAACTTGGAAGGGATGGGAGTGGGACGGGGATTTGAGAATGGGATAGATGCAATTTATTCAGAACAAAAGGCTAAATTGATAGTGAACAATGTGGTGACGGAAGAGTTCAAAATTGAAAAAGGAACACGACAAGGTTGCCCTATCTCTCCTTTGTTATTCATTTCGGTCCTGGAGGTGCTCTTGAACATGATTAGAGGGGACCGGTTGGTGGAAGGAATTCAGGTCGGAGCGAAACAGCATAAACTCAAAGCTTTTGTAGATGACCTGGTTTTGACCCTACAGGAGCCAGAATCTAGTACGAAAAGGGTATTACAATTGATTCAGGAGTTTGGTCGGGTGGCGGGATTTAAACTTAACAAGCAGAAAACTAAGGTATTGGAAAAAAATTTGACACCTTCAGAATCAGAAAGGTTTCAGAAAGAGACAGAGTTAAACGTGGTTAAAAAAGTAAGATACCTAGGGGTAAACATAACAGCTAAGAATTTGAGTCTATTTAAGGATAACTATGAAAAGTGTTGGTCAGAAATTAAAAGGGATTTAGAAGGTTGGTCAAGATTGAAACTTTCCTTGTCGGGCCGAATTGCTGCTATAAAGATGAATGTATTGCCAAAAATGCTGTTTTTGTTCCAGACTTTACAGATTGTGGATAAAATGGAGTGTTTTGGGAGGTGGCAAAGAGACATTTCTAAATTTGTCTGGCAGGGCAAAAAGCCCAGAATTAAGTTTAAGATATTAACTGATGCTAAAGAAAGAGGGGGCTTTGCCCTGCCAGACTTAAAGTTGTACTATGAATCAGCAGCTTCCTGCTGGTTGAAAGATTGGCTGCTTCTTGAAAACACTGATGTTTTGGATTTGGAAGGTTTTAACAATGCTTATGGATGGCATGCATATTTGTGGTATGACAAGGTTAAAAGTCACAAGGCTTTCAAGAACCATATTGTCAGGAAAGCAGTGTTTAATGTCTGGACAAAATATAAAGACTTATTGGAAAATAAAACCCCAAGGTGGTTATCACCAATGGAAGCTAAGGCCCGGAAAAGACTCAATATGGAGGCCAAATGTCCGAAATATTGGGAAAGATTAGAAAAAGATGGAGATAATTGGAGGCTGCAGAGTTTGGAGAAACTAAAAGATAAAGTGCGAGATTGGTTACATTATGCTCAGATCAAAGAGGTTTTTAAGTTGGATAAAAAGATAGGATTCCAGGTGGAAAAATCAAAGTTGGAAACAGAATTGCTAGAACCTAAGACTAAGGTACTTTCAAGAATGTATAATTTGCTGTTAAAATGGAATACACAAGAGGAAACGGTCAAATCGGCTATGATAAAATGGGCACAGGACATTGGGTACAATATCATGTTTGCTGACTGGGAAAGGTTATGGACCACCGGTCTGAAATTCACGGCATGTAATGCCTTGAAAGAAAATATTATGAAAATGATATATAGGTGGTACATGACTCCAGTCAAGCTCGCAAAAATATACCATTTGTCTGATAATAAATGTTGGAAATGTAAAGAAACTGAAGGAACGTTCTTTCACCTCTGGTGGACCTGCCCTAGAGTTAAGGCTTTCTGGGCATTGATATATAATGAGTTGAAAAAGGTATTTAAGTATACCTTCCCTAAGAAACCAGAGGCCTTTCTTTTAGGCATTGTCGGCCAGAGGGTGTTAAAGAAGGACCGAACATTTTTTATGTATGCAACAACAGCAGCAAGCATACTTGTCGCCAAGCACTGGAAAACCCAAGATTTGCCCACACTGGAAGAATGGCAGATGCAACTGATAGACTATATGGAGCTAGCAGAAATGACTGGCAGAATCCGAGACCTGGGAGAAGAGGCTGTGGAGGAGGACTGGAAGAAATTTAAGGACTATTTACAAAAATATTGTAAATTGTATGAGTGTTAAGAAAGATGCAAGATTATAAATAATATGGCACCATTAAGTTAGTCGAAAGGAATATGAAGATAAGTGAAAATATAAGAAAAGATAAATTTTGGATAAATATTATGCTAAAATTAAGCTTTTAAGGTTTGGGTAAAATTATCTAAAATTAGGGACACAATATTGGAAAATTATAAATCAAGAATTGAAACAAGGTGATAAATTGCTGGGTAAAGTTTGATAAACTTGGAATGCAGGAACGAGAGACGCGAGGAAGTCCAATGAAGCGAAGAAAATATGGCTATTGTAAAGTTATATGTTATTTTTATTTTTTTATTGTATTAAGAAAATCTTTAATAAATATCTTATAAAAAAATAGATTCCTTCAAAATTGTTGGACAGCACCAGATTTGTGATATTAAAACTATTTCATTTTGTTATAGGGTTGTGGGTGTGTGGGTGTCCATCTGCAGGATATCTGTGGGTCCCTTCCAGGGCTGCGATTTTGTATCAAGGGAAACTTAGCATCTAGTAGAAGGGGATACAGAACCAGTAAGACCAGTTTCATTCCCCACCTCACCTGGTTGGATGGAAAATAATAGGCCAAAGGGGGACTGTGTGGGAGACAGTTTTTGACTGATGCTGGAAGCTGGAGACACAGAGGCTTGTCTTGCTCTGTGCTAGACCCAAACGTATGACTTGGGGATCTCCCTGGGAACCTAAGGGGGGCAAGATCTATCAGATGTTGATACACTCACAGAGTATAAAGGAACACGAGGGTTGTTTAGTCCAACCCTCTGCAATGCAGGAATCTTTTGCCCAGCGTGGGGCTCAAACCCACAGCCCTGAGATTAAGAGTCTCCTGCTCTGCCAATTTAGCTATTGTGCTGTGAATCTGCAAAGCCTCTTGTGTTTGAAGAGTCAGGGGAGTTAACTTCCAAAAATAATAGAAGCCTTTCAGTATATTTCCTGCCAAAAGGGAACCATAAACCACCAATTACACAACACTGTCCCTATCACTCACTTCTGTGTCTTCCTGAAGACACTCAGAGTCGGGGGGCCACTAGGTGGCGCATCGGAAGATGGCTGACAATAACATCTCTCCGACCCACACGAGGTAATTTGGAGGCTATGATGGGGGTAATTAGCCTCCTTAACCCCACCAGGATTGTTGTGGGGACGGCCCTTGCCTTCTGTGCCCTATACCACCCCCGAATTTATGGGGATGGGGGCACTAGGCACAAAGCCCTCCTGTGGGATTTTTGGCACTCCTTGACGCCGTCCCTGATTCGCGCCGCTGGTTGCAATGATCTTTAAAAGAAATAATTTGGACGAGATTAATTGCACATACATCAAGGAAAAAGGGGAGTAAAGACTGCTGACAGAAGAGATCTCTGATAACAAGACAAGAATAAAATATGAGAAGATACGTCAAGATACGGTATGACAAATGACTGAGGGGGAGGGGGAAAAAAAACCTGCCTTTCCTTTTTCTATGTGATTTAACAAGAATCCCCTCCCCTAATGAGTCAGAAATTAAGGACTTAAGCTGTGGATTTAAAGCTGTGTGGAGATAAACTTTCGATCCAAAGCAATGTTTCAAGATGAAGCTGGAAAGCTAAGAGTTTTGGAGTGACGCAGTCAAAAATAAAATGCCGTCGCCATTTTGGGAGGCATTGTTGGAGCTCTTGGGTCTGGGAGGAGAAAGAGAGAAATAGAGTTGTTTACATATCGTGAATCAACTTCTCGGTGGGACTTAAGAGCGACAAATGCCAAAATTTACGATGGAAAGAGTGATGTTATCTACGAAGGAGATATATGGAAACCATCTGGACTTAGTGGAGGAACGGGAAATCCACACAGGAATATTATACTTGCTATCGGCTTAAGGAGACTAACAGAAGAGATCGTAAAGGAAAAAGAGAAATTATATGAACAAGATATGATGTGGCAACACCAAGATAAGACTGGATAGAATTATGAACTTTGTTTGGACTGATTGGGACTGATTTGGACATTAACGCAGTAATAAGAAGATGATCTGAATCCCCCTTTGGATCTTGAAGTATGGGTTCCCCCAACAAAATTTAAAAATTTGGCTTTGTAATTTGGAATTTATATGATGTGATTTAATTTGATGTGATTGGCCAGTTAATAAAAATTATTATATAAAAAAAGAAGACACTCAGAGGAGCAGGGTGGGGAATGGCTTATCGTATATAAGCAATCTCCATACATCACAAGCAAGCATGTGATATACAGAGGCAGGCAGCAGCTGCGTGGACAGCCTGTCTGCTGGCCCCAGTCATGAGGCAAACTGAACATGATCATTCTTTTGCAGACAGCAGAAAATCCAGGGGGAGCAGGATGTGATTCCAGCCAGCTAGGAATATCACAAAGCAAGCGACAGTCAGATGCAGGCTCTGCCAAACCTCTGGAGAGAGGAAAGCCCAGAGCCATTTCAACAGCAAAGGTTCAGCATCACAGCAAGCCTCCCCGAAAGAACCATCTTCTCCACCCTCAGCAGTTTTTAGCAAGTTAGCAGACTGCTACCTGGAAGTGCTTTCTATTGTGAGCTCTTTGTCCCCTGGAAGAGGATTAAAAAAGAAGCAGGGAGTAAGGTCAAGATAAGAGCCTTTGGAAATCCTAAGGACAGCTCAACTCGAGAAGTATCCACACTTATTTCCAGCACCAACCACTTATGCTGTGCATTAATCAGAAGAGGGATCTGGGAATCTGGTGGCCTGCCTTCTGGACCAACCGAGGTCAGGTTTCCACTGGGAGGGCATCCTCATGCTTTAAGAGCCCTTGGGTTTGAAAGCATCTCTTACTTTTTTGCCAATTTCCCCCCAGCACATTTGATACAGCCATTCAAAGCAGGCAATGTTAGTCTAATTTCTTGGCAGATGCTAAATAATCCAGAGTCCCATCATCCAATTATCCCGTTTTCCAGATATCCAGAGTCCCTGAGATCATTAGTACTGTAGGATTCTGTCCCCTCATTCAAATGTTTTCCCATATAAGGGGGAAAGGAGCATGTCTCTGAAGACATAACATTCAGTGAGGCATATAGACTCCAATTTCCAATAATTTTTAAAAAATTGCTTATTATAAATAATTTCTTTAACCCATGTGGACATATACAGCCTAAAATCTACAGGTGGAATTCAGCATCACACCATTATAAATATTCTGTATGCAAGGTGGACTTATTTCCCTGTGCACAGGGTTTCCACAGGGCTGTTTATGTGAATGAATCCTGCTGAATATCATGAAATGAGGATGGCTAAGATATTTGCATTGTTGATGTTAGTTGGCAATGTTTGCATTTTGTTTCCTCTTTGTTATATTTACATTAAAAAAAATAGTGGGCAGTGATGGATGGATATATAAAAATATTAATGGGGTGATGTGCTCCAGGAAATATGCTGGCTTGACGAAACAGAAGGAGGTGTTGCCACTGCTGCGCTTAGTAACAACTTCTTTTCAAGTTGTTCATTAAGGAAAAGCACTAAATTATGAGAAGATTCAACACTGTCTGGGAGCATCAGAGTTGATTCCACTTCTGCAACGATGGCTATTGCTCTAGAAACCAATGCTCACGGTTCAGTGAATACCACAAGCTCAGAAGGAAATCTGCATATCTGAGCCACTGAGTGGACATGCGCCAGGAATGGCTAGGCATGGCTCTCCTTACCTCTTGTCCACTGCATGTCCAAGCGTGTGGAGGGTTGTGTCTTCCCTGCAAATCATGAGTATGACGGCAAAACATTTCTTTGTGGCATGTACATAAATGTAACGATTTGTGCAGGCGAATCAGCCCATAGTCAAATTAGCCAGAACACAGTCCAATCTAGACGTGGTGTTGTTGATGTTGTTTGGTCTTGTATAGTTATAGTTTGCGGGGTGAGGGGCAGAGCTGGATCAGGACTGTGATGCGCGGGGTGTGTGGCTATAATCCTTTGCCTCTGCTGCATGAATAATCTCCCCCACCCCATATCCTACTATTTGCAACGAGCAGAAAGGATTGTTTTTTCAATCAGCAATGGGTGCTTTCTTCCCATAGGAAATAACAGCCCCCACCTGTCTTGCACAGTGCTAATCTGGGTCCACACACACGTAATCTCTCTGGAGTGTGTGTCTGTAAGGGGGGGTACACGCAAGGCTGAAATGATGTGAACAGCATCACATCTAGTCTGGCTCTGACTGGGACTTTTCAGAAGAATCTGATGTTGCTTGAAGTACAGAAGAAAAACAGAGAGCCAGTTAGGTCAAATGTCAGCAAAACCTAGCCAGCAACATTTGCCCAAGGAGAGCCGAGGAAATGGTGCAACAAGAATTCAGCAGAACAAGGATTTTATTATATTGAGAGTGAGGTAGAAGAGAGACAAGGAAGTTGTTGTGAGCAACAGACTGTGCCAGGACATCAAACAACACATCAGTGAAGCATGATGCATTCACTGCTGGTGGAAGAATCACATGCTGGCAAGTTGATATGCTTCTCTGTGTTGCTTGAAGAGCAGTGGTGCCTTCTATATTCAGCCTGGTCAAGTGAAACAGAAGCACCTTGGCAACTTTTTCAGTTAGACTATTGCAGTATGTTCTAGGTGGGGCTGCTCTTGAAGACAGTTCAGAACCTTCAGCATTAACTTCCCACCAATAGCACCTTAGGCTTATATAGATTGAGCTTGGGTTTGTTGGCTCTCATCCAGACTCAGGCTAGGCTGACTGAGAAGAGAAGTAGGGTTGTGTGTTGTCAGCATACTGATGGCTAGGTCACCCCACCCTCTAGGTGACCCCACTCAGCAGTTTCATGTAAATATTAAACAACATAAGGAATAAAACCGAACTCTGTGGAACTCCCTTTTTGAAGACATCATGGGACCAACTATTATCTCTCCCCCCCCCCCCCGCACAAGCACAACATCCTGAAACCATCCAAGTAGGAGTGGACTCACAGCAGTGGTGGCCTCTACTCCCAATTCAGACAGTTTCCACAGAAAGATACCAAGGTTGATTGAATCATGAGGCTGAGAGATTGTAGAGACTCTTCTGACATAGGTCATCATATGGGGCAACCAAGGCAGTTTTTGTGTCAAAACCACCATGAACCCTGGTACTACTGGTTGATATAGACCTAAAATATCCATCTTGTTCAAGGCTGTCTGGAGTTGATCCACCAACTCAAGGGCAATGTTCAGGAAGGGGAACAAGCAGAACCTATAGTTCTGGGACCAAAGAGGATTTCTTAAGGAGTAGTATCACTGCCGTAGCATTCAGGTGGCCTGGGACCAGGGCTTTTTTCAGTCAGAACTCAACAGAACTCAGTTCTGAGAACTCTCAGGTGGGCACCATCACCATTCTAAGAGAACAAGGGAGGTGTTCATGGTGAAAAAATATCAAGAAAAATAGCACAGCCTGGGACACTTCTCTCAGAGAGATTAATTACCTCCCTGCCAGATGTTATCAGCCACGAGGGCTAAGGGTTGAGAACACACAATGCCTGCATCCATCCAAGAACCTTGACCACAGCCTTCAAGTCACCCATTAACACCTGACCAGGCAGTACTCTGGACAGCCCTGCATAAACATGTTGGTTTAATTTGGCCTGCTCTGTTCACAATTTTTATTTCTTTAGATACTTCACAGGCCAGAACCTAGGCTGGTTTCTGTGGTCATTTCTTCTCTGCTGAGACCTGTAGCTCAATAACAGAGGTAGGGGTGTGTGTGTGTGTGTGTGTGTGTGTAGAGAGAGACCTCTAACAGCACGTTTGCAGCACGTTCTCTAAACTCCAACTCCCAGGATACTTTGAATGAAACCACGACAGCCATATTGGTTTTGTGCTATTTTAGGTTTTATACCATTTTCAGTATTGCAGAAGGTTGGGCAATCCTTTCCAAGTCTACAATTCTATGATTCTAGGGTAGATATGCCCAGTGAAAGGAATGGCACAATGAAAACAAAACAAAACTCGTGGGTGATATTGAGCCATAGAATTGTAGAGCAAGAGTTTCAACTAAATCATACACAACAGATGGCCATCAATTTCTGCTTAAAAATCTCCAAGGAAGAAGAGCACATTACCTCCAAGATGGAAAGAGTGGTTAAGTGGCAAAGAAAAGGAGAAGGTTTTTTAACACAGCCCACGTGGGCAGCCAGCACTGCAGTAGTCAGTTTGTGTTTATTTTATTAATAACATTGATATTAGGCAGGTGCCTTGGTTGTACTGCTTTTGACGTCTGCTAAAACCCTTTTCTGCTTAAGCGAGCTTACCCAGGCATGCAATTTCATTAGGTGCATTTGTTTTTAAAACCTATTGATTTCATCTATACTTGGATAATTTTATGATGTCTGAAGGATTGTATCCAGCAAAATTGGCCCATTAGTGCAGGGATTTCCACCTGCGCAATAGGAGATTTCCTCTCCCCCCATGCACCTCCCCCCCCAAAAAATGTTCTGGATAGTTAGGGGAACCCTCAGAACAGACTCAGGGAACATGCGGGGAGAAGAAGTCTAATCACACAGGCAGAAATCCTTGTGTTAATAGGATAACTTTCTTTGGCTACAACCCAGTATTTTAAAAGTCTACTTTATGGTTATTTTTAAAGGAATAGTTAATACAATTTTTATGTAAGCGACTTGCGATTTCTGTTTTGATTAAGTGGTATAGAAATCTTGCTAAATAAATAAAAAGGAAATTTGTTATGAACGAGGTTAGTGGACTCAAGCCAAAGCTATCTTCTTCTTCTTCTTCTTCTTCTTCTTCTTCTTCTTCTTCTTCTTCTTCTTCTTCGGTAATCACTTCTAGCCGAGTAAGCAGGGATGACAATATACAGAGCACTGTGACTCTACTGTCCCTTCTCGCCTTCTCTGCCTCGTGCAAACAATATATAAAAGCTACTGCAGTTTGGATCATGCTCATTAGCAGATAGTAATGCACTTAAATTTAAAAGGAAGGTGCAACTGGAGAGTTCAGCTCCAGCAGGCAGTTTGCACACTTTGGAACTCAGAGAAGACAGCCTGGGGTGAGAAAATGAGTACACAGCAGGAAGGATTTTAAGGGAGTGCTGGCAAAAGAGATCTGCAAAGAAAACGCAGTTGGATTCCCCTGGAACCAGACAGATATACTCCATTGACCTTAAGCACAGCAGGCCTCTTTCTCCTTTTCAGTTTCCAAACCCGTCTAAGAATACCAAAAACCAGCTTTCCCGGCCATGCCTCTGCAAACCTCATCCACTGGTTGTGACGCTGACAATTTCATTTGACCCTTCGCCTTGATCTAAAGCAGATAGCTCAAGATGTCAGGAAGGAAGACTGAAGGCTCTCCGGCCAATTGTCTTTAGATGCAGCTTAAAGCATTATGGTATCATGGATAGCCACCAAAGGTTTTTAATCTGTCGGGTCCAAATTTAATCTGGGACTGGATAGCTCAGTTGGTTAGAGCGTGGGGCTGATCATGCCAAGGTTGCTGGTTCACTGCAGGGGACTAGGCCAGAAAGATGATCCTCAGGGTCCCTTCCTCTAAGTTTCTATGATTTTATATCATGCATCTTTTAATCGCATCTCTGAAGTCCTGCTTAACATTCTGAAGGATTTTAAAGGAGACCGTTACATGTCTGCTATTCCATTTGGTATAAAAGCAGAAGACAGTGATGAAAGATCAACCATGTACAATCCATTTTGGTACTTACCCCCCGTGTAAAACAGTTTCACATCAGAATAGGCAACACTGATAACAAGGAAGACTGTTGCTAAGCTCCAGAGACAGCACAACCTCACTACAGAATAGGAAGGAATGGGCGGGTCTGAAGCAATAACATGGAAGAGCAAAAGAAGTGCCTGTTTGGATCATCTCACCTCTTCCTCACCTTTCCCCTAGACTAAAAAGTCCCAAATGCCGCAACCTTTTCCTCCATCACCTTGATCATCAAGGTGTAGCTCTTTTCTGAACCTTTCCCCCCAGTTATATGCAAAAGGTAACAAATGTACAACAGTGAGTTTCTGTCAAAAACAAAATTAGCACAACTTGTTTTTCAGTGCTGATATGATCATTTGAATAGCCTTTCATTCTTGCATGGATTAATTCATTCATGTTTGCATAGAGGTCTTCTACATTTCACCATGAGATTATTTACAGAGCTGCTGGAGGGACTTCCAGACTGCTGCTATTTCCACGCTAGATTCAGTCACACACCTGCAAATTCAGGTAGTGCAATGATAGTTGATTGGCAGGTCTTGCACAGCAAACCCTCTCCCCCCCCCCGCAAAAAAACCGAACTAAAAAACAACTGGACTGTTTGCAATAAGGAAAGTGATGGGAAAAGGGATAGGAAAAGCGTGGGGCAACCATTACTTGAACCCAGCACCCTCTAACCTCCCTGCAAACAAATCATAATGATTTGTTGCCTGGAAGCTGACATGGGAGACATTCCTTTGAGCCAGTGTTTTTGGAGTGTGATCAAACCACAAGCTAGAAGAATAACAACCTTCAAAGTCACAAGCCAGAAACAAAGAACACAATTAGCAGCTAAATATTTATCCTGAAAGATGAACATAGGGATCATAGTTTATGCATGCATGCACTTCTAACAATACACCCTAGTGACAATGTGTTCCCACCTGGAAGGTAAAGAGCCGCCACGTTTTACCTTATGAAGGTGGTCTTCCCGGTGGAATACTGCCCAACAAGAAGGACCATAGGCTTGTTGTCAAAGTCCGCATCTTCCAAGGCAGGTGAATGAAAGGCATGGAATTTGTAGTATTCTTCCAGAGGGAGAAGCTTGGTTTTGTACAGTTTTTTAAGACCTCCACTCACAGTCTGATACACCTCCGGGTCCTTCCTTCGCCCATCTTCATTACCCAGCCAGCTGAACATTTTTGTAATTTAGCAAGAAATGCTACCAATTATTCCTGTCCTGCCTGATCTGCATTAAATGGAAGAAGAAGGTCATAAAAAAAAAAACAAATCAAATAGATAGCTCTCTAGTGGAAATCTCCAAGGTGCAAAGCTAAATCGACTGCCAGTATTCTTTCCTCCTTATCACTTCATTACTTGGCCTAGGAGCAATTTTATGATTGTCGAAAATAAGCTCAGAAAGGGGGATGCTTTGATAAATCAATTGCGTTCTGAGGTCCACTTTTCTGCAGGCTTCTCAGTTGAAGGGCGAGGGCTGATGAGCTAATCTGCAAAGAATAAATTCTTCTGCCGCAGGACCAGCCAGCAGCAATAGCAGCCAGCAGCCTCTCTTGCAAAACAGCTGGCTGTTTAAATGGAAATCGACCGGGGAGCGAGGAGCCCGCCGCTGGAAATGGAGAGCGACGGCAGCGGCCCTCATCGGTTGCGCAGACTTGTCACCTCCACCTCTGCATTTTTCATAGCTTTATGGCCGCTCTCCCGGAAAGACTTGCCGCTCAGCCGCCAGCAAAAAATCACCATAGAGATAGAAAGCTATAGAATGCAGCACCGCAGTGGGTAGCGGAATCAGCTGCACCAAACGCCAGCCTAGCCAAAGCTTCCTCAGAGGTGCCTGCAAAGCCAAAGCCGCGCCACCTAGAGGACAGAACGAGAATTTGAGCGAGGATTTTAGAAGCCTCATAAGAAAATACCGCAGGCAGAGAGTCTGTCTGAGGGCGCTTCTAGTGATTATACTGTACACCCCAAATACGTAACTGTTCAAGGCAGGCAAAAGACATGACATCTTTACAAACCAACCACATAACCTGTGGAACTCACTGCCACAAGGTGTGTCTTGATGGTCTTTAAAAGGGGATTTCTCAAACCAATGGAGAATAAAAGGGCATCAAAGGCTATGAGTCAGGAGGAAATGCATGCTAACTCTGGGATAGCTCCGCATAGCTGAAGTGTGGATCTCACTCCCACAGAAGCCAGCCAGAGCCACCAACTTGGATAGCTTTAAAAGAGAATTAGGCAAAATCATGGGGGTTAAGGGATCTGTGGTTACTACCCTTATGACTATGCTCTGTGGAGACGGGGAAGGCCTTTTAGTGGTGGCTCCCAGACTTTGGAACTCCCTGCCTAGAGAAGTTAGACTGGCTCCCTCCTCGTTGTCTTTCTTCTGGCAGGCTTTGGGCAACTGTCTGCTTTTAATGAAAATGCTAGTGCCTGGCTGTTCTTCTTGCAATTATCTGTTATGTTTTTTATAGATTATAGATAGATAAAGTCCTATCAATCTTTAACTGTTTTGATTATTGTTTTCCTGTATGTTTTGGCTATCTTATTTTTTTATCTGTAAGCTGCCTTGAGTCCCTATCAGGGAAAAAGGTGAGGCATAAGTAAATATATAAATTCAGGGTTTGCTTGTTTTTTAAACCGGAACTTGCTGGAACTCAGTTCTGGCACTTCTCAGGTGGGCACCACTGCCATTCTAAGAGAACAAGTGAATTCCGCCACCTCTTTTTCTAGAAAAATAGCACTGTATATAATAATAATTATTATTCAGCTGGAGGTAGTAATATCAGTTGCTGGAAACCACAGAGTGTTCAGGGACTGCTTTGCACATATCTGGAGTTCTCTGCTATGGATTTGGTGATTTTTGGGGGGGACAGTCTGCTGTATAAAATGTTGAATTGTTTTCTAGCATTTAAAACTATTTTCTGTAATGTTTCCAGAATGCTTTCTAAACATAATTTCTTAGTGGCATTCTGCATTTCATTGACGTGTGTTGTACATGTGGCTGGGATCACTGTCGTGAGTAATGCAGTTTTAGTCCTTGCTTTGTTTTTGTGACATACGTGGGAGAATGGATTGTGCAAGGACAAGGTGAGCAAAGTGTTTGCCCCAGACTGTTACTAATTTTCATTGTGCCTTGGTCCAAATGCATAGGCCAGTCTGACCCTTTGCAGCTCTACGCACAAAACTTTATCCGTTGGCCCTGCTGGGCCTCACTCCAGGTCAGGGAAGAAACTTAATTCAATTCACATTTAAAAGCAAAGTTACCTTTTCTGAATTCTGCAATGCGCTTCTCCTGCCAAGTAGTGTATATAAAAAAATATGCATATGCCGGGAGGAAGTGTAAAAATTAATGCATATATGACTGAAAATAACGTTCAAAAACATATTCCTTTAAGGAAAATTGCTTTGGAAAACTGTATATTAGTAAAAGGCGAAAGATTTATACGATCTGAAGAGAAACCAGGGATGTGGGTCATAATATACAATTCGAAGATTGGGAGAAACTGTGGAATGAGGGATTAAAATTCACTGCTTGTATGACGCTAAAAGAAAACACGATGAAGATGTTTTATAGATGGTACATGACGCCGGTAAAACTGGCAAAAATGTACAAGACATGCAATCGGTGCTGGAAATGCAGGGATAAAGAGGGCACTTTCTTCCATTTGTGGTGGGATTGTAAGAAAGTGAAAGACTTCTGGGAGAAAATATACAATGAGTTAAAGAAGATTTTAAAATACACATTTACGAAAAAACCAGAAGTCTTTCTGTTGGGAATGGTAGGAAATGAGATAAAAAGGGAAGACTGCAAATTCTTTAGATACGCAATCACAGCCGCAAGAGTGTTACTGGCCCAGAGTTGGAAACAGCAAGAAATACCGACCATAGAAGATTGGAGAATAAAACTGTTAGATTACGCAGAGCTAGACAAATTGACAGGAAAGATTAGATACTTAAGAGACCAAAAGTTCATCGAGAACTGGGGAAAATTTGTGGAATATCTGGAATGTTTAAGTGAAGGACAGATGACACTTAAGGGATTTAAAGAAGCTCTGTAAGAAAAGTAAGAAGTATTGTCTAAAGGGAATAAGAAAAAAAGAGATAAATAATGTCAATACAAATTTGAGAAATGTGTAATTATAATTACGACTATGAATGATTTACGGAACAGTTGAGGGAAGTCCAAAAGAGAAATAAGTAATGGAAAAGATGTGAAACTTATGCATTTTGTTTTGTATTATTTGTGGATTAATAAAAATTATATGCAAAAAAAAAAAAGGAAAACTGTATATTAGAACAAATTCCATACAAAAAAATATATATTAGTAAAAAATTATTCTGCTAGCACAAGGACTTTTCGCTGCACAACGGAACTTCCTTGCTCTCTTTTCTTCCTGCATGCCCCAGAACATTAGAGGAAATCCTGGAACAGATTAAGGGTTCATGAGGAGGCACGCAAGGAAAGAAAAGGGTGGAGTAGTTCTATGGTGCAGCTGAATGTCCTTGTGATAGGGTTGCCATAATTCACAAAGTTGCTTTTCCTAATCTGGACACAAAGGTCCTATACATTTGGACCAAGGCGCAATGAACTTTTTTGGGGGCAAAGTTGTTGCGCTTTTTAAAGTTTTGCCCAAAGTTGTTGAGCTTTCTGGGCAAAATCATGAACAAAAAAAAATTAAAGTTTTTGAAAATTGCCAAAAACAACACTGCCAACAATATGTCCGGATTTTCCTGGATACTGCTCCTGGACATATATATGGCAACCCTACTTGTGACAGCCATACTTAATGAAAAAAAAAAAACAGAAACGCTGAGAAACCAAAATGGAGGGATTCACCCACACCTCCTGCTGGGTGCGTAACTCTGCCCCATGACCCGCGCTGGGCTCTACCCCCAGAGCCACCCAGGTCCCTCAGTAGGTGGCAACTGAGTGATTGTTGCTATTTTTCTCCTTTCACAACATTCTGTCTCTATATTATTTACCTGTACATGTTTTTCAGCATGTTTCGTGCTGTACTGTGCTTATATTAATAGACAGCCTTTGCTATCTATTATTTATTGAAGGCATTTATAGACCACTTTATTATTTGCATTTCCTAGCCATGCACATAAAACAGTCTACAGAAGATGGATGGGACAGTAAAACAATAAAAAATGATCATAAAACCAAGCACGACCTTGACAATGGCTGCTGGACTATGAGCCTGAAGTTCAAGGAAGGGGCCTGTCTAATCCCAATTAGGAGGGAGTTCCACAGGTTTGGGCCCACGACACTGACTACACAGCTTCCATTAGTTAGAAGCCATGTATCTGAACCATGGGGGGCTACCAACTACTGTTAGAAACAGAAATGAAATCTAGGAGCTAAATGGCACCTTAAATCTAGGTTATGGGTGCAACAAAGGATTGTCTAGGCATGTTTTTTAATAACAAGAATACAAAGCTGAAAGTAAATGAACTTCAGCTAAAATATTACGTTCATTTTCACAGTGCCCACCCCACTAATATTCTTAAGAGGGGCTCTTCTCCAGTTTTCAAAGAGTAGCTGGAAGCAGGGAGACAGAAAAAGGTCCTCCTTTCCTTCCACTCTGCAGTTTTAATCTGAAATCTTAGGCACAGTACTGCACCCAGAGCTCAGAAACTGCTCATGCTAATGAAATTCCCTGTCGCATAAGGCACCTAGAACAATGGGAGTTTCGAACATTGCTACCAACAGAAAGTCCCCCACAAATCTCAGTAATTTGGCAGGAATATAAGAGATCGGGTGGTCCTTAAGATATCCTGGACCCATGTTGCTTGTTGTTGTTGTTTAGTCGTGTCCGACTCTTTGTGACCCCATGGACCAGAGCACACCAGGCACTCCTGTCTTCCACTGCCTCCCGCAGTTTGGTCAAACTCATGTTGGTATCTTTGAGAACACTGACCAACCATTTCGTCCTCTGTCGTCCCCTTCTCCTTGTGCCCTCCATCTTTCCAGGGTCTTTTCCAGGGAGTCTTCTCTTCTCATGGGGTGGCCAAAGTATTGGAACCTCAGCTTCAGGATCTGTCGTTCCAGTGAGCACCCAGGGCTGATTTCCTTAAGAATGTTGCTTAGGTCTAATAAATTAATACAAGAAGATTGAACATGGGCAACCAGTGCCAACTTTTGAGCACCAGAGTTATGTGGGGGGTGGTTACGTACCAATCAATGCTCTAAATGCAGCCTTTTACAGGAGCTGGACTGAACCAGGTGCAAGGATAACCTTCATAGAGTGCGTTGCAATAACCAAGTCTTGAGGTCACCACTGTATGACTCAGTGCAGCTAGGCTATCCCTGTCTTTGTTGCACTAGCCATAGCTGGTAAAAGGCACCCCTAGCCACTGAGACTACCTGAGCCTCAAGTGACAAAGTGGACCCCAAAACCATACACCTGTTGTTTCAGAGGGAGATCAGCTTCATCTAGGACAAGCAGAGGATCAACCTCCTGGACACTGGAGGAACCCACCCAGGGCGCCTCCATCTCCCCAGGGTTCAAGCTCAGCTTACTAGGTCTTATCCGTTCCACAACTCCATCCAGATGTCATTCCTGACCATGCTCAGCCTCACCTGACTCAGATATTATGGAGAAATAGAGCTGGACATCATCAGCGTATCTCCTCATAAACCGCAATGTCTCCTAACACAGACAGTGAGGTTTATGCAGAAGTGTATTCCCTCCAAACCTGAGAGTGACTAACTGCTTACTCATTATCTGCTTGAAGAAAGAGACTCGCTACCTTTACCAGTGCCTCAAAATGAGTCACCTAAGAGGAAATAGATAAATTTTATAAAAATATTTTCTCATGTTTGTAATAGTAAATTTGGTTTAATGTCTACAAACTTGGCATGTTAATAGGGTTGCCGTGTTTTGAAGAGCAGACAAAAAGAACACTGTGACTCTATTCAAAGCAAATAAATGAAAATTGTCTCAAATTCTACCCCTTAAAAAGATGGCGTGTGCTGGAAAAAGAGGACACATAGCAAAAAAAAAATATATATATTATTCCTACTACTACTGTATTTCTACATATCATTTTTGGGCAAGCTTTCACAAGGCAGCTTACAATACATATAAAAAAGTTTAAAGCAATGTAGCAGTGAAGGGAGCATGTGCAGTGAGAGATGTTTTCCTGGGTTCGATCCCTGGCAAAAATGCTTTGGAATATCAGGTGGTACTTGTGATTGAGCCTGGACTGCTCTTTGAATTAATGGAGGTAAGCGGGAAAATCAATACCCTTTTTTCAAACTTCAATTAGTACAGAGCTTGGCTTCCAGAATTCTGACAAGTGCAACAAAGTTCACTCATTTTTGCAGCAATTTTAAAAGAATTTCATTGACTAGATGTTCACTTCAGGGCCTTAAGCAAGGCGCTGGTGTTTACTAGCACTGTGTTTTCAACTTCGTGATATATCACCAGCTAATCATCGCAATATATTGATATATCATAATGTCTGAAACAAGGATGGAGCCGTGTAGAGGCATTGGCTGGCTTCATGGTTTTCCCCACATTGTGATTTTTGCATAGCGCACACAATATTTTCTCGTGTTTGTAATAGTAAATTTGGTTTAATGTCTACAAAATTGGCATGTTAATAGGGTTGCCGTGTTTTGAAGAGCAGATAAAAAGAACGCTGTGACTCTATTCAAAGCAAATAAATGCAAATTGTCTCAAATTCTAACCCTGAAAAAGATGGTGTGTGCTGGAAAAAGAGGACACATAGCAAAAAAAATAAATATTATTCCTACTACTACTGTATTTCTACATATCATTTTTGGGCAAGCTTTCACAAGGCAGCTTACAATACATATAAAAGTTTAAAGCAATGTAGCAATGATTTTTTAAAATACAGCATCCAATAAAACTGTATATCGGGGATGGGAAAAGTAATTAAATCAACAAAAAGCCTGGCAGAATAAGGCAAGTGAGAGAACTATGCAAAGTTCTTGGGGTGGTACATTGGGCCCATCTCTGAAAGAACCCTCTCCCTGGTACACATAATAATAATAATAATAATAAGAAGAGTTTGGATTTGATATCCCGCCTTTCACTCCCTTTAAGGAGTCTCAAAGCTGCTAACATTCTCCTTTCCCTTCCTCCCCCACAACAAACACTCTGTGAGGTGAGTGGGGCTGAGAGACTTCAGAGAAGTGTGACTGGCCCAAGGTCACTCAGCAGCTGCATGTGGAGGAGCGGAGACGCGAACCCGGTTCACCAGATTACGAGACTACCACTCTTAACCACTACACCACACTGGCTCTCATATAATAATAATAGTAAGAATAGTAAGAATAATAATTTATTATTTATACCCCGCCCATCTGACTGAGTTTCCCCAGCCACTCTGGGTGGCTCCCAATCAAGTGTTAAAAACAGTACAGCGTTACATATTAAAAACTTCCCTGAACTGGGCTGCCTTAAGATGTCTTCTGAATGTCAGGTAGTTGTTTATCTCTTTGACATCTGATGCGAGGGCGTTCCACAGGATGGGCGCCACTACCGAGAAGGCCCTCTGTCTGGTTCCCTGTAGCCTCACCTCTCGCAATGAGGGAACCGCCAGAAGGCCCTCAGTGCTGGATACCAGTCTGATTGCTCTTAATGGGAGCTAGAGCAGCCTTTCCCAACTTTGGGTCCTCAGATATTGCTGGACTACAGTTCTTATCACCCTGACCATTGGGTCATGCTTGATGGGGGCTGTAAATCAGTTGGTTAGAGTGTGGTGCTGATAATGCCAAGGTTGCAGGTTCAATTCCTGTATGGGACAGCTGCATATTCCTGAATTGCATGGGGTTGGACTAGATTATACTCGGGATCCCTTCCAACTCTGTGATTCTATGACCCATAGCTTGAGGAAGGATAGGGCACCTGAAGCCAGTTGTAGGACCCGTGTAGTTTTCTATGGGCTCTAGTCAGTGCAATGAAACCAATTAAATTTAACCAAATGAATTCAGCAAGAGAAGCTATTTGTTTTACTTGACCAACGATTTTTGGAAATGCTGGAACCTCAGTTTTCCAGTTGCAACTTATTCTTACCCGCTGCAAGATTTCTCTCTCCACACAGAGTAGTGTAAACTCCCCCCCCCCAAAAAAAAGTAATGCATATTAAACAAAATGTCTAAGAAGAATTAAAAGAGGATTAAAGCAGAACTTTATTTGGTAATCAGGGTTGTCAACTCCAAATACCCTAAATGCAAACAAATGAAAAGTGAATTTTGGGCATTTCCATCAGAAAGTAGGCTGGTGAAGATTAAGGATGGCCATATGGAACAGAGAAAGGGTCTCTTGCACCCTAAATAGTAGTGTAGAAGAAAGAATTTCAGGAGGTGTCATTTGCATGGCAAATTACATATGCTGCAATTCCTTCTTCTATACAGCTACTGAAGGTTCAGGAGACCTGCGGTCGTTTACATCTGGCCTATGGAGATTTCATTAAAAAATAATAATGAAAGGAGGAAATGTTCCAGCCAATAGCAGATCTAGCATAGATTAGAAGCCTTACAAAGGCATATTTCTGTGTGATCTAAATAGATAGATCAAAGTAATTGGTAGCCATATTGCCCTCACAGAAGTAAAGAGCAGCAGCAAACAAGGCAATGCCTTTTATTGCACTGATTAAACTGCGGAATGAGAATGCAGCAATCCCCTACTAGAAAAGCATTTGGGGCTTTTTAGTTTAGAGAAAAAGCAACCAGGAGGTGATACAAGTTTATAAAATTCTACATGGTGTGGAGAGAGTGGATAGAAAAAAAGGTCCCCCCCCCCCACAACTCGCGAACATCCAATGTGGTTGTATGTTGGAAGATTCAGGATAGATAAAGTAATAACAATTTCTTTACACAGTGCAGGATGGCTTCAAAGGAGAACTGGGCAGATTCATGGAGGATGGTCCTATCAATGCCTAGCCATGATGGAGACTTTGCCTCCATGGTTGGAAGTTGTATATTTCTGTATACCATGTTCATATTTTTATGTGCAGGGTCTTGGCCTCAGCTGATGTGCAGATACGTAGCAACTGTCACAACCTAGCTGACTTCTTCGCATGAAAACTAAACTCTAGTTTTTTGTGTACTGGTCCCAAGTTAAATAAGCCCAGCCATCATGTTGTGGCAGGAGGCGTTTCTGTCCACAGAGTCACCTGTTTACACTTTAAGGTTTGGAGAGAAAAACAAGCCATAAACAGAGAAGGAAGTGCTCTTTCTTTTGGGCAACAGCTGTGTCATTTTCTGTCAAGCTGCCAGGTCCTTCCAGGTAAGTCATGTGATTGACGTCGAAAATGCCTACTGTTGCAACACTTTCAGCAAACCCATTCCGTTAACATTTACCTTCCTTGAACTTTTGCTTGGTAGGTGGAGATTACCTGTTAGATTTGCATAAGGAGGATGTACGTACACATAAATGTTTAGATGAGAGAAACTGTCGGAGCTTTACTGCCAGTTAGGGCGACAGATAAGGTGCTACTTGAGACTTGAGACTGCTACTCTGCTAGGATTTATTACTAATCTCTTGTGAACAGAAGAAAATACTTGGAATAAGGTAAGATGTTTCAATATTCTTTTGTGCTACAGAAACCAGAAGTCTAGAAATTAGAGCTGCGTTGCTTTTGATAGTTTAGATTTAAAGATGCCTAGGGCCCAATCCACAGAAATGCTTAAATTTAAACAGATTACTGTCCAACTGAAGTTGCCCATCATCTTAATCCAGAAACCTATTTGGTCTCCTGGAACACATTTCCACCCTATTGTCATTATTGGCATCTTAAATGCCAATTATATTTTATTATTTGGTGGCTGGCTTCCTGGGCTTCTATACTAAACAAGGTGATGGAGAAACTTGCCCCAATCTCTTTAAAAATTGGCAATTTGATAAGACGTGTGTTTTTGTTTGAGAGATGGTCAGGACGAAACACTGGAGGAAGTGGATTTAACACTTTCCCCTGCAGCTATTTGGAAACACTATATATCCACGTAAGCTCCCCTAATGGAACAAATATCTTGGGGGAAAGTAAGCATCATGGGGGAAGGCTGGGCATGGATTTCCTTTGTCTCAAAATTTGGCCCCTAGCTTGGATATGAAGGATGTAAGCACCTTCCAACCTGTGTTTAGATCCCATTTGATTGACAGATCTTGTATATCCTTGTATATTTCTCTATTTTGTTTGAATGACAGATATGCTACATACTTTCTTCATTTGATTATCTAGCTTAATTTGGTTTGCAGCGTTCTCCCTGGTATTCTCACCATAGCTGTCAACTTTTCCCTTTTCTTGCGAGGAATCCTATTCGGAATAAGAGAATTTCCCTTAAAAAAAGGGAAACGTTGACAGCTATGATTCTGACCCTTCTTGATTTTGTAACTGTGTTAGATCATGTCATTTGTTTTCACACGTGACTGTTGTATATTTTACACCCCCCAACCCACTACTCAACATAGTGTTTTTTTAAGAGTGCAGTCTTAGTGAACAGAATAACAAAATGTTTGAAATGGCCGGATTAATGTTAGGGGGTTTCTTTCAGAAATTATTTTGTATGTAGAATATCAAAGAAATGAAACAAAATGACACTGACATGTAAAAACTCCCGCTTCTACTTTCAGTTCTTGCATTCTTTCAGTTGCTGTTATATTTGTGTTTCACTGGCACAGTTTCCTATTGGGGAGGGGTAGGTCTGAGTGTAAAGAAAAGTTGTTTCAATAAGGACAAAGTAAGTGAAGTGAGTGGAAAAGAGAGGACATATTTACCACCTCAAAAATTAGATGGGATAATGTTTTTAACTGCACAGTGCAGTGGTATCTTGAGTTAAAACTTAATTCATTCTGGAGGTCCATTTTGAACCTGAAACTGTTCTTAACCTGAGGTACCACTTTAGCTAATGGGGCCTCCTGCTGCCACCACACCAACGCCTCACGATTTCTGTTATCATCGTGAGGTAAAATTCTTAACCTGAGGTACTATTTCTGGGTTAGCGGAGTCTGTAACCTGAAGCGTCTGTAACCCGAGGTACCACTGTAACTGCTTTAAAAATGTTTTTAATAGTAGCTACTTTTATATATTTTGAATTGCAATTAGTTTTAGAATATTTTAACTGTTTTAGAATGCTTTTGAAGTCTTTGTTTTTAAATTGTGCATCTGTTTGCTGCACTGTGCTCCTTGGGGAGGAAGGGTGTGGTATTAATAATAATAGTAATAATAATAATAATAAATCTGTCATAATATGGAATTCTAAGGCCTGGGGGCATTTATTTATTTATTTATTTACTTACTTACTTAAGCAATTTATATACCTCTTAGCTACAATAGTCTCAAAGCAGTTTAGAAGGATACGATACAGATTGTTTTTGCTTTCTTTGTGTTTACATTGTGCATTTGTTTGCCACCCTGGGCTCCTTGTAGAGGAAAGGTGGGGTTTAAGTTCAATTATAAATAAATGAATAAATAACCTGTTACAATAGCCTATATGGGATCTGAAGGCCTGGAGACATTTGTTTGTTTGTTTACTTAAACAGTTTACATTGCTATCTACAATAGTCTCCAAGCAGTTCAGAAGGACGCAACACAAAAAGTAAAAACCCTTGGATGTTGCAAATAGAGACTTAATATTGCTTTTTTAAAAATAATATGAACAGTTTTAGTATCATCATTTATTCAATTTATTTTAAGCTTCCTGCTGCAAACGGAATCTTACGTAAACAAACAGATCATGACAAAATATCAAACAGATACAAATACTCTAAGGGCTGACATTTAAGGCAGCAGACTTTACAGAAATACAAGATATTATTTTCTTGAACATTATAAAAGAAAATATTTGTGAAAGATAGTCCTTGGAGCACCCCACAATTGCCTAACCTTGACTCCCATAGGTTCAGGTCAGGGGTCACAGGCAAGAGACTTCAGCCCGGTGCTAACAGGAAAAACAGCGGCCTGTAGGTCTGATCCTTATTGTTGCAACAAGACTTTCCACTACTACAAAGACGAAGCATCCAGAAGCCCCGATCAATCGTTACATCAGGTTTTTAAAAGTTCCCCAAACCTTCCCATAATGCGTTTCCAAAAGCATCATCAAGATATCATAGATATGTCACAGAACAGGTGTGGTCTCAGGTAGAACCTGAGATCCAGGCATACCCCTGTCAATCAAATACAGCAGGGGTCAGCAAGGTTTACCTGGCCGGTTCACTCCAGCAAAGATCCCTTCGTGCGCCGGATTGTGTGCGCCTGCTCACACGCGCGCCCGCGATTTCTGGCGTCTGCACAGACGCGATTTCCGGCGCCATGGAAGCGAGTCCCCACGCTGCACTGCGCTGATAAATTTATCTTAATCTTAATCTTTAGCGCAGCGGGCGGGGATTCACTGAACGGGTGGTTTGGTTCGGGAGCGGCTCATGGGCCAGTTAAACGAACCCTGTGGGCCACCTTCTGGCCCATGGGCCTTAGGTTGCCTACCCCTGAAACACAGTCTTTCACATTTACGCCATCACAGTACAAAGGAAAGTATTTACAGTTGCTTGGTCCCTGAGTCAAGTCAAATGCACCCCTATGTCTTTTCCGGTCTTCATCCCACTATGGGATGGGTATGCATTGTGATTGAGATGGTAATCTGTCTGACACTCTTGGGGCAGGATCAGGGCCAGATTTAGGTTTGATGAGGCCCTAAGCTACTGAAGGTAATGGGGCCCTTTATATGTACAGCTGTCCTTTGTCAACAACAAATTCTCACTGTTTTTTGTGTGTGTTGAATATATGCTATATGGTAATTCATGGAACTAATAGGTATCTAAAGCCTTTGCACATGTTGCCACGTAATTAGTCCATGTAGAATGTAGGCACCCTAAACATAGATATGAGCAAACCAATGATATTTTAGGGAGCAGGCTAGCAGGCGGGGCCCATTATTTACATCATAGGAGCCTAGACAACACAAAACACTCTTTCTGTATGTAGGTTTTATTTTATTTGCTTTTTATCTTATATCTTGGAAATGTACATCCAGTTTTTTCCCCTTTATTTTTTGGGGTATAGCTTGTTTAGCTTATACGTAAATCCTGCTGCAGGATATCTATCACCTGTTACGACTCCTTGGGGAGCCTCTGGGACATGACTGTACATCTCAGGGATTATGGTGGGCTCACTCACCCCTCCCTTTATACCTCACTTCCCTGAGCCCTAAATGCCATTGGAACTGAGTGATTTCTTAATGAATTTCTAAAATTTTCCCATTGAGCCAGTACGTAGATAGATTTATCAGGTACATTTGGTATTGACACACTCCCTGCTTTCCTCTGTTGGAGACCTGGGGCTCAGCTGGGACTCCAGACTCCTTCAAACTGGGCTGAGCTTCCCTTGCAGATGCAACGCTTTTGCAGATATATTGCTGTTCATTTTCTTGCCATTAAGGACTGCCGTCAAGGTTCTGGAGTTTCTGATTAGGCAGGCGCTTTGTAAATGGAGTTTTGAACCTAAATGAATGAGGTTTTGGTAATGTGCAGCAAAGACCCCTTATCCTTGCCTCGTGGTGAGGCAAGGCTCAGGAGGGTGGGGCGGATAGGACAGTCTCTCAGCCTATCTCATCCAATTTCCCTGTAACATATTACAAATGAAAACCAAATGCAAAAAAATGATTTAAAAATCCAACATTATTAAATGTTGAAGAAAGAAACAGACGTTGCACCCACATTCCTCTTGACAAAAAGTTCTTTTCTTGTTAGGAGCCATTTTCATTTTGACCGAAAGCTGGTGTAGAAATCTTTTAAAAATGCATTTATTCGACACCACCATAAATCTGGCTGCTCTATCAAACAAAAGCAAGTCCAAGAGAAAGCTTTATCCTGATGCCTAGGGGTGCAAGAGGCAACTGAGTACTCTAATAATGTTATTTTTTGTTTGTAGCGTATTCCCTTAACACCCAGACCTGGCTATTGTCAAGAGACAAGAATGCTGGGTGAAATGGTGCTACTGGCATGACCATTTAAGGTTATTCTGTCTTTTGATTTCTAGCTTCCGGGGAAGCTGCTATTGTGCCACAACAATAAATTTAGCTCATTGACAACAGCAATAAATCTGTCCCGAATTGTTTGACTTGCTTAATCAGTAGCCCAGTTTCATGAAGCTACGGTGCTGTCACACAATGTTGTATATTTGACGCAGAGTTGCCTCCCAAATAGTCAGTATTTCATTATATCCTGTGAGGCATTTTTACAGTCTGACGTCTAACTTGTTTTCATTCTATGTCACAATAAATCATGGCTCCTTAGGATTCTCTCATCTTCCATGCTTCTCAACCCTCCCGCTACTTGGATATTTGCTCAACAGAGACATACAGACATACAGAGACATACAGCTAACATACAGTTAAAACTCTCTGTTCTCAAGCCCAAAGAAAGATTGTTTGTCACAATAATTAATTTATTTTTAAAGGAACAAGTCTTTTTATTATTTGTATTTTGTCATGTGCCAGTAGCACGAAATGTTCTCATTTTACTTATCTACCTCGCTGGCTTTTATTTATTTCACTAATAATAATAATAATAATAATAATAATAATAATAATACTGTTATTATTTATATGCTGCCCATCTGACTGGGTTGCCCTAGCCACTCTGGGTGGCTCCCAACAAAATATTAAAAACACAAAAAACATCAACATCAATTTAGACATTGTTTTTAAGATACATCCAAGGTATTTGGATTTTAAAGTTAGAAGATAAAAATAAAATAAAATCCAGAAAACAGATTTTTAGCTATTAGAGGCAGCCTTGTATTGGGACATTTTTAATGTTTTATCATGTTTTTCTGTGTGTTGGAAGCTGCCCAGAGTGGCTGGGACAACCCAGACAGATGGGTGAGGTTTAAATAAAAATTATTAAAGGGATGGGAAACCCGTGACCCTCAAACACCCATCAGCCCCAGCCAGCATGGCCAATGATCAAAGATGATGGGAGTTGTAATCCATCAATATCTGAAGGACCATGTCCCTGGGTTAAATAGTGTAATCCTATGCATATCTATGCAGAAGCAAGAGCTACTGAATTCAGTGGGACTTACTCCTAGTTAAGCAGGTGCATGATCACAGCCAAAGTCTGAAAGTCCCTGGAAGAAGGACCAGGACAAAGAACCCTGCTTGGCATTATTTGGATCCAGTGAAGTAATAATAATAATAATAATAATAATAATAATAATAATAATAATATATGTCACCCATTTGACTGGGTTGCCTCAGCTACTCTGGGTGACTTCCGGCAGCACAGCAAAACATCAAATATTAAAAATATCTATAGTTTTTAATGAACATGTATAGTTAGTTTCATTCTGGGCCCACAGATATTGGTTCATTAGAATGGACCAGTTTTTCCTTCCCATATACAACCTGGCTTGTTTGATTACAGATTGGCTTTGCCCCTCATTCCACATTTCAACTAGGAAATATGTGGGAACTAGGAAACCGTTTTTTGGGTTAGGGGCATGGGATATGATGGCATAGTTGCTGTCACTTATGGGCTGGGCTTGGCCAGCTTGCTTGAATCATCCTCACTGACTCCTCTATGGTTTACATTCAGTGTGGCAAATTCGCAATGTGGCACAGATGTGGCTTCCCTGAAGTTGCTCCAGTGACATTTGAACAACAGATTGCTTTTAGAATCCTAGGAGCCATAATTGAATAATAATAATAATAATAAGGCCCAGCACTAGGTTTTGGGAAACCCTTTGTCATGTTATTGGATTGTCTTCTGCTAAAGTGGACATGGGGAACCCAGAGTTCTTCACAGGCCTCACCCCTCCTCACTGTCCCCGCTTCAAATCCTTGGCCGAAATACATCCTCGAACTCTGGTGACTCTTGCTTGTCTGAATGGATGAGAGAGGGAGCTGTACGAGTGTGTGTAGAAATTTTGCAAAGGTAAAACATTACATTAATAACTTCACCCATTTTTGTCTCTGGCCCCATCTACCACTGTCATGTGATCTCCACCAAGGCCCTTGGTGACTCACACCCATGTAGGCAGAGGTTCTTATGTCGAAGTAAAAAAGGGATCTTTATTCAGAGGGTAACAGTGGACAGGTTAGGCAGTGGACTCAAGAGTCACAATTCAGGAGCTCAGGGATCAGGCAAGATGTCTAGGACTGGAGGACTTCCGGAGGCGGCGCGAAGGGTAATGGCTGCCCTTTCCTAACCGGGAAGGGAGCTCCGTCCGAGAACGGGTCGTCCGCTACGGCGAAGCGGAGACCCACACCGGAAAACTGCAGGCGGCAGAAGCCTGCAGCCTTGGGACCCGGCGGGCGCCAGAAGCTGCCCCCGAAACGCTGAAGGGACCCCGTAAGGGGCTCTGGATCGCGGAGGAGGCAGCGGCGCTGAGGGTCGTTCCACAATCGGCGGAGAGAAGCCGCGAAGCCGTTGCCGGTGAGCGCCGACCTTTCTTCCTGCATTTGGCATCTAAAACACAGCAACCCGTGAGTAACAGAGACTTCTAATCAATTGGAGACCAATTTGAGACCAAAGTAACTGAATTTGGCGGAAAGCGGAGGACGAAAAGAAAAAGGAAGTCCGTCTTCCGCTGCCATTGAACTTGAACGCAAAGAGCTGGAGGAGTGGAGGCTGTAAGTAAATTTTTTACTGACTGGATCTGAGCATTTACCGAACTGTATTTAAAGACAGAAAAGGAGTTTAAGCATTGGATTTATGTGTTAGCATGGACTTTGAAACTTTCTTCTGCTGAAGTTACAATTTAAAGAAGGAAACCAGGGCTGGAACTGCCTGGCAACAGTAGCAATCAGTTTGCAGACCCAAGCATTTTGATACATAAACTGGGAAAATTTGAGAGGTTTGGACTTAGTTACTTTATAACATCAATTGAAGTACCAGCAAGCACTGTTCTGAGACATTGTGTTTTTATAACACCAACTCTGCTAAAAACTTAACATTTGAAGGTTTTTGGGACTTTAACTTTTATTTTGGGGTAATCCTTCCTGAAAGACATTTTAGGCTCCCCCTAGAGGTTTTTGGACTTAACAACAGTGATATTGTTTTACTTTCTATTTCTTGGCCTGCTGGCTGAGTGCTGCACCTGGGCCGTCCCTTTCTCATGGGAACAACTCAGCTTGACCTTGACTACTAGATAAGTTTGGAATGAGTGGCGCAAAGAAAAAGGAGACCAAGGAAAAAGAACAAAGACCAAGAACGAGACAAACAACTCTAGCCTCAACTCTACAGCAACGTAGATCGTCTGTGCCTCTTTCGCACTCTGAGGAAGAAGCTGCCTCCTTGCCACAGGCAGGGGGAGGAGAGACAGAGGATTTACAACTGGAGGATATGGCCTCAGGATCAGCTTCTTCCATTTTAGAAAAAATCTATGAAAAATTGGAATCTTTGGACAAGAGAGTGGAATCTTTGGACAAAAAGGCTGATGAGCAAACTGCGAAAATAGATCAGAACACAGAATGCCTAAATAGAATAACTGGGCAAGTGGCACAGAACACCCAATCGATTGCAAAACTGGAGGAGGCTTCAGGGGAAAACAGGAAATTGGTTGAAGACACTAGCCAAAGACTTGGACAGTTAGAAAAAGAGGTAAGACCACTCAACAAACAAGTAGGTGAACACCAGACCTATCTTTCGATGATTGAATTGAAAAATAGGGAGACCAATTTAAGGATAAGATCTGTACCCGAAGTAGAAGAAGATAAACTGGCTGAGTTCCTGTCTAAAATATTTTCCGTGCAGTGGAAACTTGAAGAAAAAGACTTTAAAATTACATCAGCCTTCAGGCTGGGAAGATTGATAAGAAAAGACAAGCCCAGAGATTGCCTGATTACAGTGAGATCAAAGGAGGAAAGGGATAGAATTTTGGGCCTACACTACAAAAATCCACTGGACATTCTGGACAAAAGAATCGAATTTTATAAGGATATTCTTAGACAGCTTTTGGATTTGAGATCAGAATATTTGGAACTAGCAAAACTATTGAGGAGCAACTCAATTATCTTTAGGTGGGAATTTCCTCAAGGATTATCGTTTACTTTTAGAGGGAGGAAGATCAAAATCAGAACATTGGAAGACAGAGACAAATTTCTGAACCAGTACGGAGAAGACCTTCATAAAGGACTTGGATCACTGTCGGAGCCTGGAGCACCAAGGGAACCGGCACCCTTGGAGGACAAAGTACCACCCCCTGAAAAATAACCAGATTTCTACAGGATGTCTCTGCAACTTCTGAGCTGGAACATAAATGGCTGCAACATTCCCGAAAAAAGGAAGAAAATCTTTCATATATTAAAAAAGGAACAATTGGACATTATTTGCTTGCAAGAAACACATGTGACTAGGCTCCATAGAAAAGTTTTGGTAAATAAAAGACTCGGCCAGGAAATTATATCTTCAGACAGAGTAAAGAAGAGAGGGGTGGTGATATATGCAAAGGAGAGCCTTTCACCCAAATTATTATTCAAAGATGAACATGGCAGAATTTTGGCAGTTGAAATACAGCATCAAGGAGAAAAAATTATGTTATTAGGAATTTATGCACCAAATGAAGGGAAATCGGAATTTTATAAGAAGTTGCATGAGAGCATGCTGGAGTATCTGGACTTTGACAACATCATCATGATGGGAGACATGAACGGGATTGTATCAACTAACATGGATAAGTCGCAAAGTCAAAAGGTTACTAAAGATGGCAGACTACCAAAGACCTTTTTTGAAATGACAGACAACATGGACTGGATTGACATTTGGAGAATGAGAAACCCCTTGGGAAAGGAAGGAACATTCTTCTCTGAAGCCCATCTGACTTGGACAAGAATCGACCAAATATGGATTACTAGAGGTCTGGCACCTAAGGTCAGAAAAGTGGAAATCTGCCCAAAGACCTGCTCCGACCATAACGCTTTGAAAATGGATTTGACATTGTTACCAACCAGCTCCTTTCGATGGAAGATGAATGACAACTTATTTAGAGATCAGGAGATTATTAAAAAGGCCCAAAAAGTATTGAAAGATTATTTTGAAATAAATCTGAACACAACGGTGGAAAAAAGAATAATTTGAGACGCAAGTAAAGCTGTGATGAGAGGGTTCTTAATACAACAGAATGCTATTAAGAAAAGGAAACAAAATGAAAAGAAAGATAAGATTTTGGAAAAAATAAAAGAATTAGAAAAGAAGCTAAGAGTAAATCCGAAGTCGCAGCCGATTTTGAGAGAAATTAAACTTCACCAGGCACAATATTCTAAATTGATAAATCAGGAAATAGAATGGAAGATTAAGTTAATGAAACAAAAAACATTTGAATCGGCAAATAAATGTGGGAAACTGCTGGCTTGGCAGTTGAAGAAGAGACAAAAGTTGAACATAGTAACAAATCTAGAAATTGAAGGAAGAAATATTCAGAACCCCATGGAAATCAGAAAATCTTTCCAGAAATATTTCAAGAAACTATATACTCAAGGGCCGCAAAATGAAGTTGAGATTGAACAATTTTTGAAAAAAAACAGTCTTAAAAAATTTACACAAGAAAATAGACTACTCCTGAATAGTCAAATAACACGACAAGAAATTGAACATGCCATTCAGAACATGAAGCTGGGCAAATCTCCAGGACCAGATGGTCTGACCTCCAAGTATTACAAGACAATGAGTGACTATTTGATTCAACCTTTGATGGAGGTCAGCAATGAAATTTTGGAGGGAAAGAAGGCGCCGGAATCGTGGAAGGAAGCTTTTATCACGTTGATACCAAAATCAGAAACTGAAAAGACACAACTGAAGAACTACCGCCCCATCTCCCTTTTAAATGTGGATTACAAAATATTTGCTGATGTTTTAGCAGGCAGACTTAAAAGAGTTTTGAATGAAGTAATTCACAAGGACCAGGCTGGCTTTCTCCCAGGTAGACACATGTTTGCAAACACAAGGAACATTATTGACATCTTGGAACTTTTGCAAACAAATATAAACACTAAAGCAGTTTTGATCTTTATAGACGCGGAGAAGGCCTTTGACAACATCTCTTGGAAATTTATGAAGGGAAACTTAAAAGAAATGGGAGCGGGGCGGGGTTTTCAAAATGGGATTGACGCAATATATTCAGAACAAAAAGCCAAATTGATAGTTAACAATGTGGTAACGGAAGAATTTAAAATTGAAAAAGGAACACGACAAGGCTGCCCGATTTCCCCTCTGTTATTTATTTCAGTTCTGGAGGTGCTCCTGAACTTGATTAGAGGTGACCGGCTGGTGCAGGGGATTGAGGTCGGAGCGAAACAATATAAACTTAAAGCTTTTGCAGATGACCTAGTTTTGACATTGCAGGAGCCAGAATCTAGTACGAAAAGAGTTTTACAATTGATACATGATTTTGGACAGGTCGCAGGATTTAAGCTAAATAAACAAAAAACGAAGGAGTTAGGGAAAAATATGACAGATACAGAGTCAGAACGGTTTCAGAGAGAAACAGAATTATCATTGGTGAAAAAGGTAAAGTACCTAGGGGTTAATATAACAGCCAAAAATCTGAGTCTATTTAAGGATAATTATGAAAAATGTTGGTCTGAAATTAAGAGAGACTTGGAAAGTTGGGCAAAACTGAAGCTTTCTTTGTTAGGCCGAATTGCTGCCATTAAGATGAATGTGCTGCCAAAGATGTTGTTCTTGTTCCAAACATTGCAAATTGTGGACAAAACGGAGTGTTTCCGGAGGTGGCAGAGAGATATTTCCAAATTTGTCTGGCAGGGCAAAAAGCCCAGAATCAAGTTTAAGATATTAACAGATGCAAAGGAAAGAGGGGGCTTTGCCCTGCCAGACTTAAGGCTGTACTATGAAGCCGCAGCTTTCTGCTGGCTAAAAGATTGGCTACTTCTCGAAGACACTGATGTGTTAGATCTGGAAGGTTATAACAATGCTTTTGGTTGGCATGCATATTTGTGATATGACAAAGCTAAGATTAACAAGGCCTTTAAGAACCATATTGTCAGAAAAGCAGTGTTTAATGTCTGGACAAAATACAAAGACTTATTGGAAAATAAAACTCCAAGGTGGCTTTCACCTTTGGAAGCTAAGGCCTGGAAAAGACCCAATATGGAAGCCTACTGGCCAAAATATTGGGAACTGTTAGAAAAAGATGGAGATAATTGGAAATTGCAGAGTATGGAGAAAATGAAGGATAAAGTGCGAGACTGGTTACACTACGCTCAGATTAAGGAAATTTTTAAAAGTGACAAAAAGTTAGGATTCCAGGTGGAGAAATCGAAGTTGGAAACAGAACTGTTAGAACCTAAGACTAAGGTACTTTCAAGAATGTATAATTTGCTGTTGAAATGGAATACACAAGACGAAATGGTTAAGTCGGCTATGATAAAATGGGCACAGGACATTGGGCATAACATTATGTTTGAGGACTGGGAAAAGTTGTGGACCACTGGGTTGAATTTTACTGCATGTAATGCTTTGAAAGAAAATGTAATGAAAATGATATACAGATGGTACATGACCCCAGTTAAACTTACCAAAATATACCATTCGTCTGATAATAAATGCTGGAAATGTAAAGAAAATGAAGGAACATTCTTCCACCTCTGGTGGACTTGCCCCAAAGTGAAGGCCTTCTGGGAAATGATATATAACGAGCTGAAAAAGGTATTTAAGTATACCTTTACTAAGAAACCAGAGGCCTTTCTTCTGGGCATTGTCGACCAGAAGGTGTTAAAGAAAGATAGAACATTTTTCATGTATGCAACAACAGCAGCAAGGATACTACTCGCTAAGAACTGGAAAACTCAAGATCTACCCACACTGGAAGAATGGCAGATGCAACTGATGGACTGTATGCAACTGGCGGAGATGACTGGCAGAATCCGAGACCTGGGAGAAGAAAGGATTGAAGAAGATTGGAAGAAATTCAAGATTTACTTGCAGAAATATTGTGATTTAGTGGAATGTTAAGAAGGATGCTTGGTTATAAATAATTGGCCATCACTAAAATAGATCAAGAATTGATGATAAGAGAGATTAAGAGAAACAAATTTGCAGGAGAATTATTTTATTGTATTTAAGTAAGTGGTTATAGATTTGGAAATAAGATGATAATTTGCTTGACAAAAATTTATTAATGATGTAAATGGGAGCGGGAGACGTGAGGAAGTTCAAGGATATTATGAAATTTTGTTAAAACAAAGCAATAATGTTTATTATCATTGTATTCTTTTTTCTAAAAACTCTAATAAATATTTATATATATATAAAAAAAGATGTCTAGGACTGGACAGAAGCCACTAAGGTTCCTCAAGAATTTTCACACCCTGTCCACCAAGCATTTAAAAACGAGGCATGAGAGACTTAACTGGTGAGACTCACTTGCTTTGTGAGAATGTTGGGATTTCAGGGCAGGTAAATCCAGAGGTGTAGTAAGGTCAGGTGATACCTGGTGTGAAGGTTTTTTTTGTCACCCCCCCCATTGCAATTTTTGGGAATGTTACCCAGAGTTATTGAGCTTTTTAAAGGGGGGTTACCTAGTGCTGGTGGGCACATTTTCGTGATTGCCGCAGTCGTCGTCATGACACCCGGGGCGGACTGCAACCCCTTACCCCCCCTGCGATGCCCCTGGGTAGATCTGCTCCCACCTATGGAGAGAAATGTCTAGTTCTAGGAAACAAATTTGCCCCTCTTCTGAGACCATGCCCCCCCCAACTATCTCAATTTGATCAGGACGTCCCAGAATTACAGAAGCCATCCCGGCTCCAGATTGGATCTCAGAATGTCCCACTTTTAGGTCTGCCGTGAGTCAGCTGATTGGCTGCCATGACTGGCTGCCATGAGAGCTCAGGACCAAAAAAGAAGCAACCCAGTTATGACCAGTAACCTCAATACGTAACTACCAGCAGAATGTTGGAAGGTATGTGAGACTCTGTTGGAAGGTGGTGATGGCATCCCTGCTCCCTCTTCTGAAGTTGAGGCACACTGCAGAGAGTCCCCCTTCTCTCACCCCAGTTCCCACTGATGTTTGGCATCAATGTGAAAGAGATGTGCATGTGTCCAGATGTACATGCATGTTCAGATGTATGTGGCTCCTTTACCTTGATGCTCAATATTTAGACAGCAGGAGGAAATGTAGGGGCAAGATTAGCATGTGGTCCTGTTTCCTGCTCCCATGTTCATGAATTCAAACAGTCTGCATCTGTATTGGAATTGTTTTTGGGTGGTTTAATTGCTTTACTGCTTGTGTGTTTTCCACCTTGGGCTCCTTTGGGGAAAGGGTGCGATATGAAATTTAAGAGTAAGAATAATGAGATACACTACCCTCTGGAAGTTGTTTTAAGTTGCCCATAGAATGTGAACTAACACAGGACTTTAACCCAGCTTTCTCTGGTCCAAGGCCAATATCTTTTCTACATACCTCCTAAGTATAAAAAGGGTGGTATTTACTATTAGTCATAACCCTCTGTACATAATAACAGTGCACAATAACTATCATGTATGTGACAGTTTTACAGATGCGCAAAGGGACACACTGTGATTATTATGATCAAGTCCAAACAAGAAGCACTTCTTTTTAATGAGGACTGGGTTCTTTCCAAGTGTTATAAAATGAGATACTCACCCATTAAATTTATTAGAAACATCCATTAAAAAAATGGTTTTCGTCTTGATAATTTCTGGCAAAAGCCAGACTCTTCAGGTCAAAAATGAAATGGCACATAACATGACCCCTACATGTACAGCTGCTGTTAGTAATGCAAAAATCTATTTATAATGCATTTGGGGAGGGGGACAAATAATAATAATAATAATGTAGATTTCTTACCTACCCTTCACTATGTGGTCCCAGGCTGGGTTACAACAATTAAAATCCTTGGGGCTACAACAGGATTCATTGAATCATAGAGTTGGAAGTGACCATGAGAGTCATCTAGTCCACCCCCTGCAATGCAGGAATCTTTTTGCTCAACATGGGGCTCAAACCTACAACCCTAAGATGCTGAGTCTCGTGCTCTACCAGCTGAGCTATCCCAGGAACTGATACTTAACATAGTCAAGAGTTTTGGGATGCTGGTGGGAGTTTGGAACTGAGTATTATAACACCCAGCAGCTAAAGTAGAATGCATGCTTAATAAATAAAAGCACCAGTCTTCTTCACTTTGCTTTTCCTTAAAAATATTCAACTTCTTGGCTATATTTTATGGAAAAGTTGAATCTTTTTAAGGATTAGCAGTCACATTCTATTTATTTATGATTTACAGAACTGTAATTTTTGTGGGGATGTTCTTGATTTGTGTGTGAGCTTTTGCTCGTTGTACAGACGCCCTTTACTCAGTAACAGCCACACTCCCTCCCCAAACTGACCTCCATAGGCTCCTGCCAGTTTAGGGCCGTTAGCTTGTACTGCTCACTGCAATATAATTGTGGGGTGGGTTGGAAACTGAGCTAGTAATACCTATGATTTAACCAAACGTGATCTCAGCAGCACCTGCCAGCCAGCAGTTTAAAAGTACTCCTTGTACAGCCTAGAATTTTCCTCAGGATATCCTTATTTTATTAATGTTCAACATCACTGGAGGTACTTATTTCCCTGGCAGGGCATGGGCAGGTAATTTATCCTTACAACAACCCAGCAGGGTAGGCGATGGTGACTGGCCCGAGATCATGCTGTGGGCTGAGTAAGAACTTGAACTGAGGTCTCCCCCCAAGTCCTAGGCTGGATCTAGACACATCAAAGAAGCGTTTCGGTTAAATGCACTGTAAACTCATACAGGGAAATCCGGTTGGGAAAGACGGGACTCTACAGTGCCACCTGGTGTCACAGTGTTGTATCGCATATACAATGCATATAAAACACTTTTTCTTTACCAATCTAGCTGAGTCCCTAGTCCAACATGCTTAACTACTATGCTGCACAGCTTTGTTCTCTAGAAAGTAAATGCACCTCTTGCTTTTTAAATATCGTACCTAGGTTGTGGTGATTGGAAAGAGACAGTTTTCCGTTCAGGCCATGATGGCTCTGCTCTGCCTCCACGGTCAGAGGCAGTAATGCTTCTGAATACCAGTTGATAGAAGCCAAAGGAGGGGGGAATCAGGTCCTACTTGCAGGTTTCCCACAGGCATCTGGTTGGCCACTATGAGAACAGGATGCTGGACTAGATGGGCCATTGGCTTGTTCCAGCAGGCTCCTCTTACATTTCCCATGAGATGTCTGATTTGTCCACAGTGACACAGTTACATCCCATGTGGATTACTTTCAACGCTTTTGAAAAGTGCTCAGAAACTTCCACTGGCTCAAAGAGCAGCAGCCAGATTGGTGACGGGGCTGGTTAGAGTGAGCTTGCTACAACAGCTCCGCTAGCTAGTTTCCGGGCACAAGCCAAAGTGTTATTTATAACCTATTATGCCCAAGCGATCTGAAAACCCATATTCACTCATATGAAACTGTGAATTGAGATCTTCATGGGGGGCCCTTCTCTCAGACCCGCCACCCTCACATTCTCGGTGGCGGCTCCCACAATTTGGAACTCCCTCCCTAGAGAAGATAGACTGGTTCCCTCCTTGCTGTTCTGCTGGCAGGTTCTTTGGAGAACTGACTGGTTTTAATGAAAGGGCTGGTGCTGTGCTATTTTTATTGTAATTATCTGTATGTTTTTTTAGCAGATGAGAGAGAGAGAGAGAGTTAATTCTATCAGTGTTTTAATTGTTTTTTAATGGTTGCTTCCCGACCCCAGCAGTGTTTTTAGCTGTTCTTATTTTTATCTTAATATTCTTATGATTATTCCTATGAGGATCGCTTACACTGCTAAACCACTCACTGGTTCTGTATACTTATGAATTAAGTTCATCTTTCTGCAAATCCAGCTAGCTCCTAAGACGTATCATCGAAAAATAACTTAGTTTAATCATTAATGTGCTATCCTGTACATTTTTAATTCACTTGCTGACCTTTTACATTATTTCCCATAGGTGCACATTGCATTGAGGAGGGCTTTCATCTTCAGGAGGGAGCTAGAACGAAATATCCCAGTCCCTGTAGGGACAAATCCTGTCAGGTTCCCCTGTCCACCTCTGCCATGGCTCTTTTGCCTTTCCTGCACCCATGGAGGAAGAAGAGTCGTCGTCAGTGGCCTACGTGCGAAGTGGGAGCCGCTCAGAAGCCCAGCAGTCTTAGCCAGCAGAATTACCAAACTTTGCTGGAGGAATGCTTGAAGAAAGGGTGCCTGTTTGAGGATGAGTTTTTCCCAGCCGATATTAGGTCCATTGGAAAGGGACCATTGCTCCAGAAACTACCTCAGAGGTTGCTGTGGAAAAGACCAATGGTAAGTGATGGAAATTTCTGTAAAGGGTTGGTTTGGAGAGCTGCACGCCACATTCTCAGAAGGATTGGATGGATGGCCTGTGGCTCATGGGTAGAACATATGCTTTGTGCATAGAAAGTGTGAATCAGGCTGCATTTGACAACACCTAAGACACACAGGGATGGGTAAGCAAACAGTAGCAATTTCTGCTCTTGTTTCTGTTGGAATTCTCTGACTTCCCTACTTTGCACACAAAGGGAGCACTTTGTACAAAACTGGCATTAGGCCACAGGGTATTATTCTCACAGTGGTTTCACAGGCCTTGTTTTCCATTGAATGGCATACCGTCCAACATCCCGCTGTTCAAAATTGAGATGCTCGGTTTTTGGTCCTGAGCTCTCGTGGAAGGCAACTGACTCATGCAAGGGCACTGGACAAAAAATATGGGACATTCTGGCATCCAATCAGAAGCTGGGATGGCTTCTGTAATTCTGGGACAACCAGCTCAAATTGGGAAGGTTGAGGGGTATGACATGAATGTCTGGCTTGGCATTTCCTTTTAAGACTGCTGTTTTCTTTTAACCTTTCAGGAACTGCATAGGATCCCGGTGTTTTATGCTTCGAACAAAAAAAGGCTTGCTCTGTGCCAAGGAGTGATTGGTAAGGACCTTTGTCTGCGTGTCACTTTGGTGCACGAGTATCTCCTGGAATCCTAAACCGTCTTACTAGGGAGTAAACCCCATTGAACACGAAAAGATCTGCTTCCAAACAAATATGCACTGGATTACTCCTCGGGTTTTCTGCTGTATTTTGTACAACATTGCAGACCCCTCCCCCAGCCCTTCTACCTGAGACACCAGATTGAACATCACACCTCAGTCCATAAGCAGCTAGACAGGACCAGCAGAGCTAATCCAACAATACAATTTCTACATTTGTTGTTTATATTTTACGCATGATGGAATAAAATGAATTTAAGGAAAAACCTCTTCACTCATGCCCTGTTGGGTTCCAGGCCAAACATTTCAACACTGATATTTGCATGGATGGAAATTGTGTGGTGGCAGAATAAAATTTTAGGTACTGGCACATAATTCCAAAGTGCTCTGTTTCATGGAAGGTTTGCTCCCTAATCTAATTTTAAGTGCAATAAAGAAGTGGCAAAATCACCCTTGAATGTGAAATCAGGTCTATAAGGCAGGCACCAAAACAAGCCTGTTCTAAATTATCCAGTTACATGCTAACAATATAGTTAATAACTATGCAAACTTACATTGCTTAAGTCCTCTGAAATAGGTTTGTATTTTATTCTGGTTTTATACTTGCTTTTAATGTTTGCATAGCTTCATAAGTTGCTTTGGGTCACTCCTTATGAAATTAAAAAAGATGAATAAATGCTAATAATGCTAATAATGCTGTTTACATGCAGTTCTTTTATGTTGTCATTTTTTGAATAGAGGACTGCTGGTTTCTGGCTGCCGTGGAAGCGTTATCATTTCATCCAGATATCTTGTCTCGGGTCGTGCCCATGAACCAAAGCTTTGAGAGGAAGAAGTATGCTGGGATATTCCATTTCAAGGTAAGCATCACCCTCGGCAAAGCTGATATGGCAAAGGTCTCCTAATGTGCTTTCTGGTTTTGCTGTTTTCAAGTGGGATCCAACCAATGCTGTCCAATTCGGGTTGTGCAATGACTTTCCTAGGTATTCTGAGCATAGGCAAAAACCACCTTTGTGAGATGCAGCGCCTTGTGTCTGAATTTGAGCTATCCATTGTGGCCGTTCGATGAAGTTCAGTGCTCCTGTTTGAAGCCGACGCCCTTGCCACGTTTCCAAACCCACGCCCTGGTGGCGCAGCTGGGGCTTGTATGATCCAAACTCTTCTGCTCTTGTTTTGCTCTTTTTGTCTCTGGTCTACTTCTCTCAGTCATCCATCTATCACGCTGAAGCAGTAAGTTGGAAAAATCTCCTCAGCACCAGCTGTTGGGCCGATGATGACTAAGCGTGAAGGCATGTCAGGGCTATAACTGAGTCATGGCTTCAGTCCTCTCTTTAAGAATGGCCTCTTGGAAATGTGATCACCCACTGAAGAAGATTCATGGCCTCTTTTCTTTCCCAGTTCTGGCATTTTGGCGAATGGGTTGATGTGGTAGTCGATGACCGACTGCCAGTGAACGAAGCTGGACAGCTTGTTTTTCTCAGTTCCGTTTATAAGAACCTGTACTGGGGAGCTCTTCTGGAAAAGGCTTATGCCAAGTAAGTGGGCCTTCCTGCATTCCACATTGAATCTCGCTATGAAATGGGGTCCATATACAGTGGTACCTCTGGATGCAAACGGGATCCGTTCCGGAGCCCCTTTGCATCCTGAAGCAAACGCAACCTGTGACTGCGCGTCTGCATGTGCGCTGGTTGCGATTCGCTGCTTCCGCGCATGCGTGTGACATCATTTTGAGCATCTGCGCATGCGCAAGCGGCGAAACCCAGAAGTAATGCACTCCATTATTTCTGAGTCACCGTGGAGCGTAACCTGAAAACGCTCAATCTGAAGAACATTTAACCTGAGGTTTGACTCTGTGTGTGTGTGTGTGTGTGTGTGTATGACCTGTTCCTCCTTGTCTCATCCCTTCGTAACTCGATTGTAGGGATGGGCAACCTTTTCCAACTGGAGGACTGCATTCCCCTCTGGGCAACCTCCCAAGAGCCACAGGCATAAAGGTGGGCGGGGCCAGCATGAAAAGTGGGCGGAACAAGTAATGTGAATTTTGCCTTTGTACAATAGGCTAGTTTCCACACCCACCCACCCACCCTCTCTATCTTCCATCCAGATAAGCAGCAAGCATGGTCAGAGTTCAAGGATGCATTCTATCCAGGCAAAAACACTCAAGGAGGGCCGCATAGGGGCGTGGAGGGCCGTACTTGGCCCCTGGGTCTAAGGTTCTCCATCTCTGCCCTATTGCAATAATCAATAGAGTGTCATATATCTATAAATCTTGGCATATTTTTCTTGACAGGCTGTGTGGCTCTTATGAAGACCTGCAGATTGGGCAAGTGTCAGAAGCTCTGGTGGACTTCACAGGTGGAGTTACTATGACGATCAAGCTGTCTGAAGCTCCGCCTGACCTCTGGGATATCATGACAAGAGCAAACTACAGCAGATCTCTGATGGGTTGCCAGACACAGCCAGCCAGGAGAGTGGCAAATAAGGAATGCAGCATCCAGGTCAGTTTATGTGGGGAGAGGTGTTTCTGAGGTGCTGGAGCCACATAAGGCTTTATAGATCAAAACCATCACTCTGAATTGGGCCCAGAAACTATGTGGTGGTCAATACAGTTACACCAGGATTAAAGGTTCAGGCCATCTTGCCCCAGTCAGCAATTGAGCTGCTGATTTTTTCACCAGCTGCAGTTTCTGAAGTATCTTCAAAGGCAGCCACATGTATAACACATTATATTAATCCAACCTAGAGATTACCCAGTGAGCTTCTATGCCAAGCAGGGATATGAACCCATCTGTCCTGGGCCAAAATCAATGTACTACGTTGGGTTTCGTTTTGCTGATATCAAAATGGGAAACAGATTTGGCCCTTTCCCAGAGAGAATTCCCTCCTATACAAGTTACTACTGTACATTTCCATGTATAAGATGCCCCCATGTATAAGACCCCCCTCTCTTTTGGGACTCCAAAATAGAGAAAATGGGGGGAGATTGCCCAGACTACTTGGGCTTTTAGGGGGGGTTGCCAAAAATTGCTCTCCTGCAGGAACGCAACAGCCAATCGAACGCACATCGGCGAAGCCACCAATCGCTTGCCAAAAGCAAGCACCAATCGCCCGCCCAATTGCTGCCACAGCCAATAGTCAGTAGACCTTACAGCACCCACCAATCAACTGCAAAAACGCCACAAACAATATCCTGCTCGCGGCAGCCACCAATCCCTCGTCCCACCTCTCCACTATCCATGTATAAGACAACCCCCAAGTTTTTAGCACAATATTTTCTTAAAATAACCTAGTCTTATACACGGAAAAATTCGGTAAATCCCCCCTAATATAGAAAATGGCTCTACCAAATCTTAATTGCTATTGTTCTAATGTAGTATACACAAACTCTCTTTTGCAACCATTTTTTTGTACGCCTTCTCTTAACCTAATTCAATTAGTCAGTTCTATCATATGATCAGTTCCATCATACAAGCCATATGTCACGCCATACTTAGCAGCAAATCAATGGAAGGTGGAGAAGGGCATTTCTGATTCTGGTGTATCATCAGTTTCACTGCTGTTAACAGATGGATTGCCATTTAGTATACTGAAGGTACTCCAATATCACTACTGGTCTCTAGAAATATTTTGATGAGTCTACTAAAACAGACTCCCCAAAAGCTTTCAGCATTGGGCAATCCTAAGATGATAGATATTTGCTTTCGGGAATATGTCTTGCAAAAGCACCCAACGCTATTTCACTTAAATATGCAGCTTCCCTTTTGACCCTGAGTTTTTCATGTTGGCAAAAGGAAGTGTCTCTCCATAGCAAGCACCATCTTGTAAACCTCTATTTCTGTGCCTCAACTCGATAATGTGTAGTTTTTCTTTCCTGAATACTTTTCTTTATATGGAAGGTGAGTCACCCTCTAATGTCAAAATAGACAAAGCAGGAAGTTTGCAGAGGTGTTTAGTGCAAACTGTGAGTGGCATTTACAGTAAACCCAATGGAAACTACTCCTGTTTACTCACTTTGGTTTTCTGTTCTCTCTCTCTCTCTCTCTCTCTCTTCATATATTGAGTAGCATAAAAATGGTCACCAATAATGGTCACCATAATACAGTGGTACCTCAGGTTACATACACTTCAGGTTACAGACTCTGCTAACCCAGAAATAGTACCTCGGATTAAGAACTTTGCTTCAGGATGAGAACAGAAATCGTTCTCCGGCAGCAAGGCAGCAGCGGGAGGCCCCATTAGCTAAAGTGGTGCTTCAGGTTAAGAACAGTTTCAGGTTAAGAATGGACCTCCGGAATGAATTAAGTAATTAACCTGAGGTACCACTGTATCAGAGACTAGAGATGTGACCAAATTTCTGCAGTGTTTTGCAAATGGGCCCAACAGGGTTGGCGCTTCCGGGTTTACAGCATAGCTAAATGTTTTTATGCCCTTCTCTTCAGGAAAGAAATGTCCTGTCAAATGGATTAGTGTCTGGCCATGCCTACACTGTGACTGGCATTCGAAAAGTAAGTTCCACCTTTTTTTTTTTTTTTAGTTTCAGCTATGGTTTTATAATCATCATCATCATCAACAACAACAACAACAACAACAACAACATTATTTTAGGTTGAAGCCTATTCTCCCATTGCTTCATGCCAAGGCAATGCCTGTAATCTGTCCTTTTTTCTGGGTGTATGCAGGGGTACGCATATCTCTAAACATTTTGCAAGTTTGGCCTCATCGAGGGGCAGTATTTTAATATGAGTCGGAAAATGAAAATACTCCTAAACATATTTTTTAGAAAACAAACACTGCCTGTAACATTTTGCAGGTGTAGGTGAAATTGAACAATGGCACCCTGGATGGATGTGGAAACCCCTGAGCTTTGTGGCATCCTCTGATAGCCCTTCAGACTGGGCACTGTAAAGTAGGACACAGGACCACCCTAACCACAAGGTGGTTAGCAGGTATATGGCAGAGGTGACAGCTCAGGGTGTGCAGGGGCAGGGAGAAAGTCTGAATGGCGCAGCTGCTCTGTCTGAACATGAATGCCACTGATCTTAGATCAGCCTTCCCCAGCCATCCCTCCAGACCATTTGGCCTCCAGCTCTCAACATCTGGAGGGCACCAGGTTGGGGCAGGCTGATCTACAGTTTCATAGTACCTTGGACAAAAGCAGGGCTGTAGGGTACATTTGACATATACTTCTGCCCTTGCTTTAAATATTATCAGGCCTTATTGAAGATGATGAGCGCATCAGAATGGTTTCTTTTTCCTTGAGCTGTGCTTCCTTTTAATGGCATGAATAAAACATAGAGGATAATAGCTGGGCCCATGTGTAAATCAAAGGCTGTAATTGATTCATGAGGCTCTGCTGACAGAGAGGCTCACATGTGCATGCTAAGCGGAGCCGGGTTTAAAGCTGAAAGCAGGTCTGTGGAAAGGGGAAGGTTGAGGATTTCAGTGTTTTCTTCCATAAAATGCATCAGAAGGTGACCTGTCTCTGGTCTACGCACCTTTTAACTCTTGACACTTGCATGTTTAACCCCAGCTGGGGAAATGCTGATAAAATCCCCTGCTTTTAATTATCAATCATGTACAAACAAATCTCCTTTTTACGGCAGGGGTGGGGAACTTGTTGCCCCCATGCGCTGTTGAACTGTAATGCCCACCATCGCTGACCATTGTTAAATACTCCCCCCCCATTAAGCAAGCTGCCCCAGAGGAATGAGTCCGGCCGTGTGCATTAGCAATCACTCTGTTGCGTAGCATTGTTTTGTGTTGTTTTGTTGCACAGTGTCGATTTTTCACTCCATGTTGGTAGTTTGAAATGTCCAGCGTATATTGTTTCACCTTGGGCGCCCTGTTTGAGCTCTTTTAGGAGAGGGGCAGGGGGAGTATGACCATCTTTTTATTACTCAATCTCTCAGCAGCTTTTGATAGCCTTGGCTATGGTACCCTCCCGGATTGCCTGTATGGAATAGACATTGGAGGCACTGTATTGCAGTGGTACCTTTACTACCTGCATGGTCCAGTCCAGAAAGTAGTATTAGGGAAGTTCTCTTCGACTCCCTGGCAATTGTTCTATTTTCTCTCCAGTGCATCTCCATTGAGAACGGTCACTGGCATTTTTTGAGCAAGGCATCTCCCTCTCTTCCTTATATCAGTGTGATTCTGACCAAATGTCAGAGGAAAAGGCACTGTCTTGGAGGGACCAGCTTGCTGAACACCTCATAGGCCAAAATTGGCTCCTTGAATTGCACCTGCAATGTTTTTATATGTCACCAAAGCAGCTGGGAAAGGAGGCTGTAACCCCGGTTAAGGCAATCTGTTTTTTTGTTTCTGTACAGGTGACTTGCAAACACGGACCCGAGAATTTAGTGAGACTGAGAAATCCCTGGGGGAAAGTTGAATGGAAAGGAGATTGGAGTGACAGGTTCGTTTCTGAGAGAGAAAAAAAGAGGTTATGGTTTATACAGATGAACCCACAGTGCCACCTGCAGGCAAATACTGATCCCAACAACGGCATGAGATGTGAATACGGTGCTGTCACACTGAGAAGGGCAAGCCAAGTGGACAGAGTTGAGCTTATTTATTTTATTTCAACAATTTATTTACCACTTAATTACAGTTGCTTCTAAAACTTGTACAGGAGACTCAATTCAATAAAATTAAAAATGAGTTAAAACCACAAAATAAGAAAACATACGGAAAAAAATCCTGAATATTCAATGGAAGTACCATAGCTTTGTAGTAGGGTGTCCGCTTTGCATGCAGAAGGTCAAAGGTTCAAATCCCGGCATCTACAGGTAGGTAGGAAATGTTCCTTGTCTGAAATCCTGGAGAACCACTGCCGTTCTCTGTGAGCAGTATTGAGCGAGATGGGTAAGGTAAGGTGAATTGGGCTAGATAGACCACGGATCTGACGCCGTATAAGACATTCTCTAGCATCATTATTTTATGGGGTGGCGGTCACAGTTTGCACCCCCTCCCCTGCAAGAAGGGTGCCAAGTCCAGGGCATTCTGGAGGCTGCAAAATGGTTGCTGATGTCGATGCTTGCGGTGTCAGCAAAACAAAACTGAAAAAAACGCAGGGGAGAAGAAAGTGTTGTGCAGTGGTGGAGCAAGCCGATAGGGCACCTGGGGCGGCATACATGCCCTGCGCCCAGGGGCAAGGCCAGCTGCCCACGGGGTGGGGTGAGCCAGGGCAGGACGCTCCATAGGGCCTCTGAGGAGTCTGCCTGTATCCTCCCACTCAGCCGCCCTATGGCTCAGGGAGAGGCGGCGGGCAGACCGTTTGGGGCAGCGTGGAGCCTGCGGGCGCCCAAGCCACCGCATCGCTCCCAGGAGAGACGTGTGGCTCGGGTGGGCTGCAGGCCCCATGGTGAGTGCCACCAGGCATTTTGTCACCCCCCTCAGGGGTGACACCTGGGTTAGACCGCCCACACTGCACTCCCTTCCTCCACCCCTGGCGATTTGCTCTCACCACGGCTGATGGTGAGGTCCATCCCTGACCAATAGTTGGAGAATTTCTTCTCTCCGCTGCAGAAATTTGGTCACATCTCTGGTCTCTGGTATTGGTGACTGTAATATTAAATAAATGCCTGTGAAGAGCAGGCAAGGCAGAATACTGGCCTAATCTGCAACAAAGCCGAGTGGGTTCCTGTTTTAAACAAAGCTCTTTTCTTCCTGCCCCTTTAGCTCTGGGAAATGGGAGCAGCTCAGCCCAAAGGAGAAGATTTTGCTGCGGAAGAATGATGACGATGGAGAATTCTGGTACTTTAATGAAATTACCTCTTTGCTTCTCTGCCCCCAGTACAGGGTTTCTCAAATGCCTATAGAATGACTGCTCAGCAAATTGTCCCATGACCAGTGCTTTTCCCCCCTGGCATATCCCTAAACATTTTGTGAATCTAACGGGAGACGAAACAATTTTTTTAAAAAATCAATTACTGTAGTTTCTTCTCTAGCACGGTGAACCGTCAGTTCTGTCGCTACCCCCGATGGCAGCCTTTTGCCCATTTACTGTATTTATTATTCCTGATTTGAACTATAAAATGGTGATTTTCTTGAGTAAAAATGAGAATACCCCTAAACATTTTTTTTATAGAAAAAAAGCACTGCCCATGACCCTCTTTGCCTCTCCCCTGTTAGTAGGTCAGATATCCATATGGCATAGTTTTAAGCGGAAAGAGACCACTGTGGATATCAATGAGATTTTCTTCTCTGTTGTGTATTTAGGACTGGCAAAAAATACTTCTAAAAACCTTAATTTCTGCTTGCTGAGGGAAAAAAGAGAGGGCATGCCACATTCACACCAGTTTCTGGGAATTGCAGGTGCGTTGGGTTCTGCTTGTGAGATTCCCAGTGGCATCTGGGAAGATGCTGGACCAGACGGGCCTTTGAACTGATCCAGCAGGACTTTTCTCAAGTTCTTATGTTCACTGCCAGCGCATTCACTCCTTTGCAGCTAAAATACTTGCCTTTGAAAAAGGAACCATTCTTTTTTCCGGAACTGGCTGGTTAGTTGCTGCTCACAAGCGCGACTTCTAACGATGATGGCCGCCTTGTATCATTTATCACCAGCACCTTAATATTGGAAATATGCCCTAAACCCTGCAAACATAGACGCTCCATCTGGCTATATGGCATTGTCTCTAATGAGTCCAGTTTGCTGTGATATTTTAAATAGGCATACCTCTAGTGAGCGGCTTTTTATCATACATGTCGGGCCTGCAACACAATGTTGCAGAATAGAGTGCTCCCTCTTCAGGATTCTGGTTGTTCCAATTTCTCTCCCCTCTCTGATATTCTTCTTTTTATATCCTAGCAGTTATTCAGCATTTCCTGGACGCTGAACACTCTCGGTCCTCATTTCGTTTTCTTTTCTGGGGACGGGGATTCTTAAGCTCCCAAGTTCTGCCGATATACTTAGGTGTTTTGGCTACATAAGCAATGACAATCACAGCCTGTGCAACTGAAATAGAGGGAGGGAACGATAATAACAAAGGGTCTGTTTGTGTGTGAGTGAGTGCAGTGATACTGTTTTATTCAAAACGTACACATTTTTGCATGCCGTTTTCCCTAACGTAACACAGTTTTGTATGTTATTTTCACCAATATCATCGTTTTTTAATGCATACTTCCCCCCTGATATGTATACATTTTTGTAAACATTGGCTGCAGAAGTACGTCGCAAAATTCAGATAAGTGCAAGTTTTGAAGGATAGCAGTGTTTTGCTTCACATACTGTTTCGGAAAGTGTGAATTTGATCATTTCACCTGGGATTGCAAACTGAAATTAATTTCTTCTCCAACCCTGCCTGGTATAGAATGCAGTCGGACTTGTGTTGCTCCAACCTATTCCGATTTTAAAACTCCCTCAAAAGTGAGATTAAGCTTTGTTTAAAAGGCTGCATTGCGAAGTCTGAAAATCCACATTTTCCCAAATGAGCACATGTGCACACCCACAACCGCATGTCGAAGGAGGATACAAGTGATCCAGTTTCTCATGTCACACCATTTTCCCACTAGGTGGCAGTGTTAGCACACAGTGCCGTTCCTCCTCTTCTTGGGCTCCCCAAAAACCTCTCTGCCAAGAATTATTTGCGGTTGTCTTGTCTGCTCCTCCTCCTCATAGTACTGCTACTTATTGGTAATTACTAAACGAAAGCCAAAGCAAAACATGTATCCTCTGCAAGCGCTCTTGTCCTATAATGTGTTGTCAGCAGTCACACGCTTCGGCAAATCCAGTGTGAGAAATGGGAACCTGTGGACCTCTGTGCACATGATGAGAAATGGGTGCACGTCAGAGGCAACATGCATCCATTCTACGGTCAGGGATTTAATTTTGAAAGCAGGACTGCAGAGCCTTTCTGAGATCAAAGGCCACATTCCCTTCTGGGTCACATGCTGAGGGTGGGTGGAGCCAGAGGAAAAAGTGGGTGGAGCAATGAACGTGGGTTTTACAGTCGGCTTCTTTCTATGTATGCTCACACCCCCCCTCTCCACCCAGACAAGCAGGAGGCACTATCAGAATTCAAGGACACAGGATAGACCAAACGGGAAGGACAAGCGGAGCTAGTGAGTGGTGAGGTCTTGAGGAGAAGGGGTGTGGCTTGTGAAGAGTCCAGAGGGCCAAGTAGACCTCAGGGGCCACATTTGGCCTCTGGTCCTGAGCTTTGCCACCTCTGTTCTGAAGAACATGGAACAGGAGCTAGGAAACAAGGAAGCTGCCTGATACTGTGTCAGATCATGCGCCATCTAGCCCAGAACGACCAATGGTTCTCCAGTATTTCAGACAGGAGCATTATCTGGAGACGCCAACTTGGGACAGAAAACCTGACAGCAGCCTTAAGCCTTAAACAAAAACAGAAGATGCGTTAGTTTCAATGTCAGTCCTAAGCCAGGATGGACATTTGACTCTGTGTCTTTGTTGTTGTTCTTTTCTCACAGGATGTCCCTGCAAGATTTTAAAACCCATTTTGTGGGTCTGATGATCTGTAAACTGACTCCTGATCTCCTGAGTAAGGAATTAGGGAAGAAGTGGACATGCTCGACGCAGGTCGGGAAATGGGTCAAAGGAAGCACAGCAGGGGGCAGGATGAAGGTGCACAACGGTGAGGTTCCCCTTAGGGAACGCTACTTTTGAAAATAATTTGCTGGCATAAATGAGCTAAGCACCTACTCTTCTGAGCTAGAGGCTCACATGTTTGCATCTCTCACCTCCAGCTGCATTTTGGAGGAATCCCCAGTACCTGCTGAGAGTTCTGCAAGGCAACGGGAGCAAAACGTCCCGTTACTCCTGCAGCGTGTTGGTGTCTCTGATCCAAAAGCGCAACGACCATCACCGGAATCGGATGCCTCATCTCCCCATAGGCCTCTCCGTCTATAAGGTTGGTGGAATCTTGTTGCTTTCCTGCTGAAACTGTTGGGTTAAATTGTTCTAAGCTGGGGCAGCCAATGTGTGGTGCCCTCTAGATGTCATTGGACTCCATCTCCCATCACCCCCAGAAAGCACGGCTGACGGTCAGGGAATGATGGGAGTTGTAGTGTAGCAAAATCTGGAGGGCACGGCTTGACTACACCTGCCCTAAGCTGTTTCTCCAAAGCCCCTTGCCAGAAAATAAGAAGTTTCTTCCTAGCAGGTACAGCTTTCTTTTGCTTAATGCGAACAGAGAGGGACCCTGACCTACCAAGGGAGGCTGTGAATCAGAAGTAGAAAACAGGGAAAAGAACTGGGCAAGTCAACATCCCATGTAGGCGCAAATGATGCCCTCCATCCTAGTTCTGAACAAGGCTCTCTTCTGCTTCAAGACTCCCCTGTGAGGAACCTGTGGCCCTACACATGGTACTGGACTATTACAGGTTCCATCACTCCTGACTGTTGGCCAAGCTGACTGGGTCTGATGGAAGTTGGAGACCAAGCACATCTGGAGGACCACAGGTTCTCCACTCCTCTACCTTCAATAGATAGATGTCTAGAATAGCCTTACTCAACCTCAATCCCTGATTAGCTAGGGATGATGGGCATTGTAGTCCACCAACATCTGGGGAACCAATGCTGAGAAAGGCTGGTCTAGGAATATCATCAAGTGTAGCTGCTGAAGCAAGTCAGGATTTCTGCCCCCCACTCCCCTAGGGCTTTTGACATTGTCTCCACCACCACCACCTCTGAACCCCACCAGGAGTCAGAGTTCATCCTGTGGTTGTTCTGGACTTCAGCAACCTTACCTCCCCAAGGTGCCTAGTATATGGGATAAGTTTTAAAATAGGGAGTCCAGTGCTTTAGTGTCTGGTGGCCCTTTTGACTGATTCAATCAACTGTAACTTTCAGTTGTAAATTTTACTTGGAATTCTCTGGCTGATACATATTCTTCTTTCTTTTTTCCTAGGTGGGCCAGGAGGTACGTATATAGTCCCGTGTTGCTTATTCCCATTTTGGCTGTGTATTCTTGCATATGCTTCCTTCCTGCACTTTTCCCTGAGACAGAGTAGGTAAAAACAGATGCAACTTCTGTGTGCTTACCATAGCCGAAATTCTGATCTGAGTGCAATCTCAGTTGGGCTGGATTTAAAATCTTTTAAGGTGGAAACAATTGGATATTTGAAATGGTGTTTGTGCCCAAATACTGAAATGTGTTGTTTGCAAGTAGCTGCATCTTCCTCTCTCTCTACACATGTTGAGACACATGCACCCATTGCTAGGAATCATATGTGTGCAGAGAGCCTTTGCATTCAGGTCCTGCTTGGAAGCTTCCCTGGGGCATCTGGTTTTTCACTGGCTGGATTAAATGGCTCTTTGGCTTGAACGAGTAGGGCTTTTCTTTGTCTGTTCTTATGAGGTGCTATGGGCCTTGCATTGACATTGTGCAAGTGGGAAATGCCTGCAAGCTGCACAAAGTGTGCAGCCCTGACAAATTTCACATTCTGGTGCCTTTGCGCCTTCCACCCTGGCTGGAGGTTCATGTTCAGCCATGCCAGCTTACAAGCATGGGAATCGGATTTGCACCACGATCCTAACCGTCTCTGCTGGGAAGTTACAACTGCCGAAATCCTGTGTTCAGAGTATTGGAAAATCCCAAAACCTTGATGCTTTGTATTCTGCAGAACTTGGAATTTCTGTTCGTATGTGAGTGTTTGGACATGGCTTTCCAAACTCCATTCAAAGCTAGTGTGTCCCATTTTCTTTTCCACCTATTTTAGAGAAGCTTCTTAAGGCATTAAAAAAAAAAAGATTGTTAATGCCGTCGCGACTCAATGCATTTCAAGATAATGCATTTTTATGGCTTAATTAAGTATTAATGGTGGTGTGTTCCTTAGCTATGCCTAGAAGCAGTAGACAGGGCTGAGTGAGAAATGGTTTTATTATATTTCCTTTTTAAGCCCCACAAAGTATAAATCCCTAGGGGAATTCGCCCACTTTTTTTTAAAGCTCATTCTTTGGCATTATTTGCAGATGCCACTAAATCGATGCTATCATTTCTTTTTGTCCATTGCATACAGTTAAATGATGTTCCCAAGTGCCTTCGTCTCAGATATTTTTGTTACACCGCCATCAAATTCAAGTAGATGTTATGTCAGGGAAAGAGCTGCCTATGAAGGCATTTTTACCAGGACATAAAACCAAGGATTGGCAACACACTGGCTATATGATGCTGTGCACTTGAGCCATGTGATGTGCATGGAAGATGGGAACAAAGCAGTGGCACGATTAACCTGCATGGGGACTAGAGATGGGTTGATGCTGGTATATCCTTTGCTACCTTGGTCTGGGTCCATTTGCATCAAAGTATCAGCTGAGACGCTTCCTCTGATTTTAGCAATGTCAGGACAATAGGACCAGGTCATCAGAGAAACTGTGAATCTGGCCTACGCCAGGGGAAGCTAGCATGGTGTCCTCCTGATGTTTTTGAATTCCAAACTTCCCCATCAGCCCTAGCCAGCATTGGCCAATGGTCAAGGATGTTGGGAGTTGTAGTCCAACCGTAGCCAGAGGACCCCATGTTAGCTACCTCTGGCCAAAGCTTTTGCCCAGGCCCAGATGGCCCAAACCATGTTGGGTGGGAAAATCCTGCATTGCAGGGGTTGGACAAGATGACTATCGTGGTCCCTTCCAACTCTACAGTTCTATGATTCTATGATTTCATGACCCACATATTTGGTTCTGTATGGTCTCAGATATGCTGTGGTTTGAAAGCCCAGCCTGTCTACCTACTGTCATGCTGTGAAACCAGTCTGGCTTCTACCCAAAGGCGCCAGAGGCTCAGTATCAACAGACTGGTTGAGACTACTTGAATGCAGCAGCCAAACCAAAGTTGTTTGTCTCTTGTCTGGAGGTTTGGACCAATTGGGAGATAACACTTTTACATCCAGGCTCATTGAAGATCAGAGCTGGAGTCTGCTTGGAAGTAAATTCCAGACTTGTATTGAGCACCAAGATTAATATAGTGAAGTACAAAACCAAGAGCAGTTTTAACATTGGAAATACAATGAATCACTGCATTGACTGAGGCATAAAAGCCTTGCATTTAATATATGATGCATTCAAAGGGGCAACCCCACCCTCTTAGGAGATGACAGATTGCTGCATTAGCAGGAGAGAAATACAACCAAAGAGAGAGCAAAAGTCTTTCTGCAACTGCTCTTGTGGGCAGCAAAGTCCGCCAGAGAGCAAAATGTCAGAGCCATTTTGAGCAATGGCCAAATCAGGAAGGCACCAGAGTTCTTAGCCAATGCAGTTATTGACCGTCTCCATGTCCGGCATTCTCTCATTCAGTCGCTAGTAATGGGAGATGCCTATTAACAGTGCAATTTTGCCTTCATCATCATGCCATAATGGGATGATGGGGTTGTCAAAAAGAGACCACAGTTGTAATTCTATTCTAAGCCTACTTGCGGAGTAGTAAGCCCCACTGAAATCAATGGGGCTATTTTTCTGAGCAAAATTGGTTGCTTGCATTCTCGGGTTTTAGGACAACATGCACAAAGGATATGCACCGATTTAGGAAATATTTGGACCACTCTGATGATTCTGTGTTGCCTGGGTATAATTTCTCTGATAAAGGCATTCTGTAGAATTATCATCGGTTCCCCACTTTTTCCATTCTATGTGCAGGATGTGTGCCCAATAATTCCAATAATTTATTTTAGTATAGATTTTAATGGCCTTTGTATGCCACCTCATAATGCAAAGAGCAGCTTACAAGAAAAGTAAAAACTATTTTAGTACCTTGAAATGTGAAATCAAATGCTACATAAATACAAGAAAAGAAGCTCACAAAACTGAATGTAGATTGAAAAATGGAGAGACCCTATTTAAAAGGCTTGGAGGAACAGAATAGTCTCTGCCTGGGGTTGAAAAGACCACAAAGATGGCACCAAGAGAGCCCCCCAGGGAAGGGCATTTCATAACCAGGGTGCCACTTTATTGGTGGACACACCCAGAGCAGGGCATGTGAAGTGGGTCTTAAGGAACATGGAATAGGAAGTAGCTTCACGGGATCTGAGTGCTGGGAGGAAAAAAGTATTTGTTGTTGTTATCATGTTTTGGGCAAAATATTAGCATGTAATTTAGACAAATGCAAGCACCCATTGTTTTCAGGGTTGCCGCTGCTCTTTCATTTACTTCTAAGTAACATGGATGTGGTTTCTGATGACACATTTAGCATCACATCAATTTTGTGCCTTCGAAAATGGATGCTACCCCACCCTATTTTTCATATAAATATTAGCTCGTTCCTCTCCATGGAACTCTTTACATGACTTTAAAAAATAATAATCCCCAAACAGTGTAAGCTTTTTGTAAGTTTCTCTCTCTCTCTTTCTTCTCAGTACCATGACCTTAATAGAAAACTGCCGGCTGCCTTCTTTGTCTGGAACATGCCCCTGAATAGGGCCGTCTTTGTAAATGACCGTGAAGTGACTCAGGATTTCCGGCTCCCACCAGGGGCCTATGTCATTGTCCCAGCCACTGCAGAACCCAACCAGGAATCAAACTTCATCTTGCGGGTCTTCTCCAGGAAGCACAGCCTTCAGTAAGTCCTCCGGTCTTGCTTTGCTACAATCATTAAGCGGCGGGGAGTGTGTAATTTTGCCAGAGGGAAAGGCTGGTGGTGGGTGCTCCCTGGTGGGAGATATGTCTTTTCATGGCCATTGGTCAGGGATGATGGGAATCGTAGTCGAGTAACTCCCTGTGGAGGACCGCAGGCTTCTGAATCCTGGTCTATACCACTGTGAACTGTGACAACAACAACAACAACAATTTAATATTTAATGCTGTATTGTTTTTAAATCGATTGGGAGCTGCTCAGAGTGGTTGGGGAAGCTCAGCCAGATGGGTGGGGTATTATTTATTATTATTATTATTATTATTATTATTATTATTATTATTATTATTACTACAACAATGGCAGCAATGTCATAGTAATAGTTGGTCCCTATTTGTGGAATGCTCTCCCCAGGGAGGCTTGCTTGGCACCTTCATTATACACCTTTAGGCGCCAGGCAAAAAACATTCCTCTTCAACCAGGCCTTTGGCTGATGGACCTCCAATGTTGTGGAAGGCGGGTTCTAGCTTTGTTTTTGTTCCTATTTTTATTAGGAAAAAATATGCATTTTGTCTTTTTTATATTGTGATTTTATGTTGTGAACTGCCCTGAGATCTACGAATAAGGGATGGTATACAAATTTAATTAATTAATAATAAAAATAAAAATCCTTTATTAATCACTGTTCATTCTTTTATGAATTAGTTACCCACTCTTCACTGCAAGGTCCCAGGGTGGGGTACATACATATTAAATAGCATGAAAGCAGCACTTAAAATCATAATTAAGCAAAACAAAGATTACTACAGTGCAGAAATGTGGTGTGGGAGTGGAGGCAGGGGCAGTGGGCACATAGCTTAATCTAAAATGACTCATTTGCTCCAAGAAAATCCCATGGCATCTTGTCTTACTGGCAAAAAGTGTTCAAGACTATTGCCAGGGCTTTCATTCCCAGCCGCCAGTTGTCTGGCGATACCAGTTGCAATGGACTCATAGACCATCAATGAAGCTCAGAGACCTCTGTGTGCTACATTCTTCAACTTTGGGTCCCTAGAGGTTGTTGGACTACAACTGCCATCATCCCTGACCACTGGCTAAGCTGGCTGGACATGATGGGAGTTGTAGTCCAGCAGCAGCTAAGAGCTCAAGGCTGCAGAACAGCTACAGGCCTGTCAACTTTGTAAAAGCAGATGGCTTCACAATTTTACCAACACTGGCTGAAGCAGCAATGTTTGTGGGGAGAGCTTGATCCAGAAGAAGCATTGTATGGGACAAAAGAAACATTTCTGCCATCCCTCCCCCTCTCACCTTGTTGCACTATCTACACCTCTCATTGTACTTGTTAAAATTTGATTTCAGTGAATTGGGTGGTGATTCCAGCTGTGTCCTTTCAAAGGTGAGTTGAAGAACTGCTACACCGCTTGACTTGCTTCTCTCCTCTATTCCTCTCTGCTGATCTGCGATCCTCAGCAGAGCTTCCAGGGTGGGGGAACCAATCAGTTGAGTACGGTGGGCTAAGCTTGCAAATGGACTTTTATTGCTGGCCAGCTTCACTTTGAGGCCTGAATGGCAGGATGTAAATCTGGAAATATATAGGCGATCCCTGCTGTGTGCTTTTAAAAGGGGAGAAGAGGTGTAACTCACTGTGTTTTTTAATGTTCTAACAGCACCACAAGAGTATGTTGATGTCGTAACTTATGGGAAGTGAATACACTCCCTTTGAATGAACCCCAGCAGCTGGCATTTATCATATCAAGAGAAAAGACATAAGCCAAGTGGATGCTCATTCTCACGGCATCTTGGGAACGGCAGTTACTGAGTGGGGGCTCTGACCTCAAAAGCCAAACTCAAGAGTCTCGTGGCTGCAGGTGTCTGTTCTTTCCCCCCGTAAACTCTTGCAAATTGGCATGCAGAATTGCACTGCAGAAAGTCAATTTTTCTAGGATAAGTTTGACTGTCAGCTGTTCTCTTGCCACTAAACCTCTGTTGGACTAGTGGCTTGGCCTGCTGATCCACTGCAATCCATTACCTAGATCTTGAGCTACCGCCTTTCCATCCTGCTTTTGTTCTGATTTGTTGTTGTTGTCTGCAGGAAATAGTTGATGAACATGAAGATTGGGAAGATTTCTTCACTAAGTACTTTGATCAAGTAAGTCTGCCTATAGGGTCTGCCAGGGGGAATAACCAAACTGCCCTGTTTGTGTTAGTTTCTGTGAAAAAAAATTGTAGGAGAGAGAGAGAGAGAGAGAGGGAGGGAGGGAGGGAGGGAGGGAGGGAGGGAGGGAGGGAGGGAGGGAGGGAGGGAGGGAGGGAGATTTTGGAAAGCATGCTGATGAAAGCCCATCAGGCAGTGCCTATAGAACAATCCCTCCACTATGGTTTGACTTGATTTGTATATATCAGCTCATCACCACTTGAAGGAAGGAAGGAAATTGGGACAAAATAATAAAGCCGATTGCAAGGTTCACATGCAGGTAGAGATTCCCATGATAAGCTTTTAAGTATGAACATCCCTCTCTGATGACCATAGGCACTGCTGATATCTCATGAGAATGCCTTTCACAGCTGATCTGTGACTGCAGCTTCAAAACTCAGTTTTCTATGTGATACCTCCATTAAAAATTATGGTCTTTTGAATGCGTAGAACTTGAAATATGCAAAGCTTGGGTTTTTCTATAATATCTTCTCTCTCTTCCCTTTAGTATCCTGAGATTAATGCAATGCAGCTGCTGAGGATTTTGAACAACGTGGCTTGGACGAGTAAGTATGATCTGGACTGCAGAATGCAGCATCACGTATATACACGGACCCAAGTGCAGAATAGCAGTGAGGGTTTTCATTATGTAGCTCAGTCTCCACAAGAGATGGGTACATTTCTCATTAGGCTCTGCAGATGGTATCGTGTCAACCTCTATTAATTGTGTTTAAATGATAACATTTTCATGCTCTTAATTATAGCAACTCTACCACTTTTACTTTCTGGGGCTCAGTTGCTTAAGAATAAAAGTCAAAGAAATCTTTGCTCTCATGTTCTGCTAGTGTGCTCCTGTAATAATAATAATAATTTATTATTTATACCCCAGCCACTCTGGGTGGCTCCCAACAGAATATTAAAAACATGATAAAACATCCAACATTTAAAACTTCCCTAAACAGGGCAGCTTTCAGATGTCTTCCAAAAGTCAGATAGTTGTTTATTTCCTTGACGTCTGATGGGAGGGCCTTCCACAGGGCGGGCACCACTACCGAGAAGGCCCTCTACCTGGTTCCCTGTAACCTCACTTCTCGCAGTGAGGGAACCACCAGAAGGCCCTCAGCACTAGATCTCAGTGTCCGGGCTGAACGATGGTGGTGGAGACGCTCCTTCAGGTATACTGGGCCAAGGCCGTTTAGGGCTTTAAAGGTCAGCACCAACACTTGTAGTAATCTGGTGGGCCACCAAACCCCAAGATGTAGCAATGGCAGCCAATGTGAAAGAAGAGTGCTGTGGTGCTCAGGTCCGGTTTGCAGGCTTCTCACAGGCAACTGGTTACCCTCTGTGAGATCAAGATGTTGGATTGTTGCATCGGCGATGTGATCCATCAGGATCCTAGGACCAGGGGCAGGCTTTTAGGATTGTGCCCTTAGGCATACCCCTAAGGGAATTTCCAGAAACAGAATATCACATCTGGCTGAGGATGCAGCAGTGACTGGGGGGGGGGGGAGGAGATGCAACAGAGAAAGTGACTTTCTCCAAGCTAGACATCACAGAAGAGGTGGCATTGCAGGACTGGAAGCCGGATACTAGTAGCTAGAAGAGAGAGCTAGAAGAGTCAAGGACACAGCAGTTGCATATGAGGGAGTTGGAGGAGCATCGCCGCCCTCCTGCTGGAGGCGATACAATTGCTGGGGCAGGCATGGGCAAGGTACTGGTGAGGTTGTGGTTCTGCCCTGCCAATCCCAATGGACACCAGCCTCTATTTGTTAGAATTATTGTAGTTCCCTTACGGTTGTATCAAAGAACTTTGAAAGCAGGCATATCCTTAGGCAATGAATTATCATGCTCTCCGTTAAGGAAGGAGGCTGCAGCTACAGTATGAGTCAGGGTACTGATCATCAGAGCCCTTCAAGACACACCCCTGTGCCTTTGGTCTTGAGCCTGGGGCACAGCTTGAATTCCCAAGCTGTGAGAGCAGAGAACCATCTTCAGCCCTCCCCCCCATTCTCCATTAACAGAGCCATCCTTTCTTACTATTTAGCCTTTCCCCTTTGATGTCTTCTTGTGTCATAATTCCTCTGGCGTTCCTCTTCTCCAGGATGTTCCCTATGGCAATTTCTCCTTCCATTACCAATGCTTTCTTTTTATTTTACTTATTTATAAAATTCCTTTCCTGCTCTTCATCAAATATGATCTCAGGGTGGGCAACAAGTTCAAATATAATGAAAATGGAACCACAAAATGCAATTGAAACAAAAACAAATGAACAGGTATAGTTCCAGGAAAAAACAAAACTTAGCTGCATTATTTTTGTTGAATGCGTTTCCAAAAATTGTATATACTATGCATTGCTGGTTGTTACCATTTCTTTTCACTATTCCCATCTCTGCCCAGCTCCTTCCCCCACCCAGTCCTGCTTTCCCACCATGGGAAACCTTCTTGGCTGACTCCCTCTCAGTTCAAGATACTGCAAACAAACCAACAAACTGGCCCCTTTTTAGGGAGGCTTTTGGTTCTGTAGTATATTTCAATTTCTTTATTGTTCACTCTTTCCTGTGAATGTTTGTGCCATTCATATTTTATTGAGCGAACCCTAAAAACGTGGGGCAGGCCAATCCTAGTGGGGACTGCCAAGGTGTGGAGGGGCACATCCTGTGCTCTACCCCTTGCCCTGCTGCTGCAACATACTGTTTGGGGGACCCCCTGCTGGCTATTGCCGGTGGGAACACCCCTGCCAAGAGTGTTTCCTCCGTAATAGTGGGGCCTCCGTAACAGTGGAACCCTCTGTTGGTTGAGGTTAGCAGGTGGAGATGTGTACTGGATCCTAACCCCCACCAACAGCATGAATAGAGGTTGGCGACTGCAGACTTAGGTTAAGAAAAGGTAAAGGGACATCTGACAGTTAAGTCCAGTTGTGAACGACTATGGGGTTGCGGTGCTCACCTCGCTTTACTGGCCGAGGGAGCCGGTGTTTGTCTGCAGACAGTTTTTCCAGGCCATGTAGGCAGCATGACTAAGCCGCTTCTGGCAAAACCAGAGCAGCGCACGGAAACACCTACCTTTCCACCGGAGCGGTACCTATTTATCTACTTGCACTTTTGAACTGCTATGTTGGCAGGACAGAGCAATGGGAGCTCACCCCCTCGCAGGGATTTGAACCACCAACCTTCTGATCGGCTAGCCCTAGGCTCAGTGGTTTAGACCACAGCACCACCCGCGTCCCTTAGACTTACCGTAGGTTAGCATCCCATAAAAATATTGAGCACCGTGAATAGCTTAAGGGCAGCCTGATTCCTTATATCCCTAGCCAATCACTGAGCTCTTGGGGGGAGTCTTTGTTGATGATCCCTGTATGGCTAAGATGCACGTCTCATATCTACTAGAAATCGTGCATTCAGTGTTGCAGGACCAAACCTGCAGAACTCCATCCCAACTGAGATTAGACCGCACCCTCCTTGTTGAACTTCAGGTACATGGCAAATACCAGCAGGCATTTTGTGTTTGATTCCATGATGCATTTTTGTATTGCTTATTCTCTACATGGTTTATTTTGATGTACGCCGCTTAGAAATGCTAACTATTAAGCACTATGTAAATGCCTCTCAACAAGTGAAAGGCAGATATGGATTCCAAGAAAGCCCAGTTCTATTTTTCCTTCAGGCTGTTCTACCTCCAGATACACGCAGCTTACAGACCGAGCATAGCCAATAAACAAGGTAGACGATTCCTAATTTATAAATGGATAAGATCTGAAACTGTTGACACTAATGAGATAAAAGCTCTTGTGGCACAGGTTCAGAGTAAACAGAAAGCAAAACAGAACCTTTCTCTCTATTCAGGGTTTTGGCTTCTTTTAGGACTGAGGGTGAGATGGCTATTTTATCTGTGCTCGAGCATCTTTCCAAAGTAACCCATCAGACACCGGGAAATCTATAAGGAAACTAACCAGGCTGTGCTGCTCATCTTTTATTCTTCATAGGCAATCAATTTTAAGGCTTTCATTTCCAAACTTTACAGTGCATGATTCATATTTAATAAACAGGGCTATAATGAGATTAAAACATTGTCGGTTTCTGTAGAGAAGGGATCGGTGAGTTATGAGCCTGTTGCCTGCTTCATGGAAGTCTGCAGGCAATCTATAATCATGATTTGCAACAAGATTAGACTCCCTTTCTGTTCCATTTCTTGTCATTCGCTTATCGCTAACCGAGGCTCAGCTCTGTGTTTTTAACTCGTCTATCTGTTCGGTCTCCTAAGAGAGGCAGAGGACACAAAACTTGTCAGATTTATCCCTGGTTGTCGTCTATTGCTGCTAGTCGAGCTACACAAGGGACAAATCAAGCAGAAAAAGGCAAAGACAAGACTTTTCCCAAGGTCAATCAGACACAGCCGCCTGTGCACATTTTCTTGGGATTGCATGTCATTGAAACTGGCGGACTTGAGCCATGCCCAAATACAAAGGCATAGGCTGGTTTCTGTTCTTGCTGACATCTACTGTAACAGTCTGTACCAGAACCTTTGTGTCTATCTCTCCTGTGGAAGGCAGTTGCATGTGAGCATGCTGGTGATGCACTCTGTTCCAAAGAGGGCTACCATTACCACTTGGGACACGGATATTATTCTCCTGCTTGTGGATTTGCTTTGTCTCCCTATTCTCATTCAATTATACTTTTTTCCCCCTTTCCAGAGCTTCAGAACCATGGCCCGAGATTTAGTCTGGATTCCTGCCGGGGTATATTGGCCCTCTTAGATGTATCCTGCCTTCTTGGTTTATTTTATTTTATTTTTTACAGTGTATATCTTTATTGATTTAAAATAAATACATTTATGGGAAAACAGACAAACAAACAAACATACAGTCAAACAAACAAACAATAGAAAATCAGACAACCACAATATTAGAAACAACAAAATTAATATAACTAACATCCTTTATACTCCGGATACTGAAAGCAATTATAAAACTTATAAAGAAAATAATTAAAAATGACTTCCAATTCATCTCACTGTACTTTATCAATTACCTTATACCGCACAGTTACATATTTCTTATATAGTTTCTTTTACCCTCCCTACGACCTTATATTTATACAATACAAGGATCAGTCTAATTCTGTCAAGATGTTTCCTTTTATACAATAGTTTTTTAAGATTCTCCAATCCTTATAGACTTTTTGTTTTGGTTGGCCTCTTATCCTTCTTGTCATCTTCTTGGTTTAACTGTAGCTGTGCTTTGGTGTTTGCCTGAACACACAAATATCTATCTGTGGATGAGGAGCAGGGGGCAGCTGACACGTTCCAGTGCCTGTTGCCCCACCTGCTCAATCCTTGACCCTTCCCATATTGAGCTGTGAATGTCTGCAGGAAGCTTTTACCTGTTTTTAGTTGAACAAGACTGGGGACCCTGACAAAGCGGGGGCGGGGGGGAATCTTGCAAGATGTTCCAGTCCTGTTCAAGCAAAAATGGCTTGCGGACCTTCCATGCTCAATACGGGAAGGTTAGGGGCTAAGAAACAGGGTGAATTAAAGGGTGATGGCATGGATAGATAGGGTTTGCATGCCCTATGCCCCTGTTTTAGTCCACAGGTATAACCCACACATGAATACCTGGTTCTGTCGGGCAGATAGCCAAATAATTGACCAATGTTTCGGCACTGAAGAAGGGGGTTGCTTTCTTTTGACAGTTTCTAAATATGGAATAGTTACATATTCAACTCCTTTGAATTGTAGGGAGATAGAGAAATGGGAATGAGAAAGGCAGTGTGTGCAGGCACAGTCCATAGGGCTTTCTGGGAGATTTCCCATCCAGGTGCTGAGCAAACTTAGACCAGCGTAGCGTCAGTGAGATTGCTGGATCATGTCTCTCTGGACCAGACCCTGAGACCAGGGAGTGACTGTCTCCTTGCTCCTGAGCAGTAGTGCCTGAGTTTTTGACATTCATTTTACTCTTCCCACCTTGTCCCTTGTAGGCCTGCAGGTAGGGTGTCTTGTTTTAATTTCATGTAAGCCACTCTGGGAGCCTTTTTGGGTGAACAGCAAGGTACGAATGCTATAAAATGAATGAATGAATGGTGGATGGTGAGTTGTTATAGTCTGGGTGGTTTTGCTAACCTGGCCTCCTCACACCATTGCCTGCTATTGCCCCTGAGTCTCATTCCCATTTCCTCCTATTGAACATCCTATTGAACATTCCCATTTCCTCCTATTAAAGCTACAGACCTTGGAAAGATTGGTAGCCTAGGAATGGGGTAAGGAGAGAAGGTAAGACTCCTCCTGAGATCTCTAAAGCATGCCAGGCAACCCGGCTGAGACCTTAGGAAGGATGTCTGGTGGAGGCCAGGATGTCTCTCTTTGTAACCAAGGCTGCGATCCCAACCCTGGGAGTAAACACCAGAACTCACTTCTGAATAGACACAGTTAGAATTGTGCTGAAAGTTGCTCTTATAAAGGCTAAATCTGAGTAAACAGTGTATGTGCTTGTTTTAACTCTCATGAATACACAGTCCATAGTTTGCTTTGTGCTGCCTTTGAAGTTAATGAGAAAATGCTCATTGATTTTAGGAAAAGGAAGAGTAGCCCCTGGGGCAAGGTTCAAAGACCTCTTGAAATCAATAACATAGCTTTGACTTTGGTTGCATTAGGCGCTAGGTCACATTTTTTAGTGGAAGTACAAAAAACGAGAAATTCCCCCGGTGGCTTCTCTACTTCTAATCCAAAGTCTTTGACTTCGCTGCTCTCAGGTTGGTTTAATCAGAACTTTTTCAGGTTCACTCATTCTCCCCCAGCAACAAACTTCATTTGAATATTGTACACCTTGACCACACGATTCAGTTTAATAACACTGGCACCTTGAGCATTCAAGAATTCAGATGCCTATGGAAGAAGCTGCTTCAGTACAAGGTAAGAAAAGTGTGTGTGTGTGTGTGTGTGCGCGCGCACCAATATGACAGTTGAGTGGGTGGAGATTCCATGGATAAGAACCTCATTCATGGAACGCTCTGTCACTAGAGACTAGGGCCCTGCGGGACTTGACATCTTTCTGCAGGGCCTGCAAGACAGAGCTGTTCCACCAGGCCTTTGGCCAGGGCACAGCCTGACTCCCTCCCTCGGCAATCTTCATGGAGCTCTGGCACAATGGTTGCCAGTGGCTTGATTTGAATCAATTCTATAATGAATGATTTTAGAGTGTTGTTTGTGCTGTACCTTTGTACTGTTTTAATGTTGTTAGCCGCCCTGAACCCGGCTTCGGCTGGGGAGGGCGGGATATAAATAAAATTTATTATTATTATTATTATTATTATTATTATTATTATTATTATTATTACTTTCTCACCATTTTTTGTAGCTCCTCTAGTACTGGAGTTGAGAGGGAGGCAATGGGGCAATTGCCTCCTTCCTCTCCCAGTTCTATTACTGGTGCTGGCATAGGGAGGAGGGGTGGGGGGAAAGGGCAGGTATCACTACCACTCTGAGAAGTCTGAGTCACCCCCTCTTTAAAATACCAGGGTGGCACCAGCTGGAAACCATACTGGGCAGATAGGCATTGCGACCTGCCTCCTCAGCCTCAAAGCTGTGCTTTTCTGGAGATCCCTGGGGTCCTAGAATTGCCAGTGGTGGAAAAAAGAATTTCCTATAGGTGAGCAGGCAAAGATGCTGTGTGTGTCCCCACCAGGCTTCTACTAGGTCACAAGCAACTAACAAAGTTTAAGCTTAGCCTGGCGTCATGTTCTTCCCAACCACTTTTTTACTGTTTTAAAAATACTGCCAAACGGGATGTGGACAGAATTCTACCCTGGCTGCCAGAGGTTTTTGTGGCATCCAGAAAAAAAGTTTTTTTAAAAAAAGAGCTGCTGTTAAGCAGGCAACATTTGGGGGGGGGGGAGAGAAAAGGAAGGAAAGAACCCACTGCTAACCACCACAGCCAGCTTAAACACCTTCTCCCCCTGCCAAAATCTTTCATGCAACAGTCCTGCTCACAAGCCAGAAAAAAGCAACATAGAACCACCAACCCATTTGCCACCTGCAGGTGGGAGTGGCGAAGTTAGGAGTGCCATTTTGAAGTTCAAAGCTAGCCCAAATATTTCAACAGGAAACTAAACCCTGCAGCCTACATGAATTAAGCAAACAGGCACAATCTTGTTGTGCATAATTTAGTCTATTGTTTTGCACTGTTTTATTCTGCTTCTTCTAGGCATGGGCAGGAACAGGGCAATGTTTTGGCCTCTGTCCTGCCTTGAAATGGCTCCCTCCCCATTGGGGGATGGGAAGCTAAAGGTGGGCTAGGAACTTGAGCTGCATGAAACCTGAACCAGATGCTCTGTCAGTGAGCTATGACCTCTCCCACCTCTCTCTCTCTCTGCGTGTGTGTGTGTGTGTGTGCGTAGTTCTGTTCTTAGCTTGCATCCATATGGGCAGAAAGGTAGCCAGACAGACACAGAGAGGCAGATATATTTCCGATGGTCCTATCAATTCTCCATCTGCAGCAAAATGGATAACTCTGTTGTTTTGCTTTTCAGGCTAGGCAGTCTGCCAGCATTGTCTGCTTCCCTCAGGTGGCCTCGGGACCTCTGCACCCTTTGCATTGAATGAAGAAAGGGGTGGCAGTGGTGCAGGTGTAGCCAGCTGAGGGGTGAATGGGTTGGTGTGCCCTGCTTACTTAGTTATCTCCCTCTTTACTTTTTTGTGACAGGCAGTTTTCCAGAAAAATGATATTCAGCAAACAGGAACCTTGGATCAAGTAGAGCTGCAGGCATCTGTGCAAGAATTAGGTGAGGAAAAAGGAAGAGTTTTGTTTTTGTAGCATTCAAGCTTGCAGAAGTCCCCCAGGCATTTGGTTGGCTTCTGTGAGCTGGTCTTATCTTCTTTGGTCCTTATGGGATCCAGTCTGACTTTCTTCCAGAAAGAGCTGCAGAGATGAGGACCCTGTGACTCTCCAAGTAGAGCTCCCATCAGCTCCAAGCCCATGTGGCCAATGATCAAGGATGATGGGAGTTGTAGTCTAGCAACATCTAAGGGCACCACATTGGCCCTTTCCCCTGCTGTAAGATATGCTGGGCATGTGCTGAAACCTCCTGTGCTGGACTGATGCTGTGATATAGATTACATAGTCTTCCTAGGTCAGTGATGGAAAACCTGTGGTCCTCCAGATCTTGTTGGGCTTGCATCTCCCAACAGCCCCAGCCAGCATCCCAATGGCGATGGAAGCTGCAGTCCAACAACATCCTCTAAAGGCAAATTTTGAGCAAGAAAACATTTGAGCTAGAAACACAGTTTTCAGCATTGTCCTATCATCAGGTTATCTGTTTAGTTGCAGGTTGCTCTTGAGTTGCCTAGGGCAAGATAAAGTGGCTAGCAGATTTAATAAATAATAATTATCCCTGATAAGGGCTTGGAATCCACCTCATTCTACCAGCTTCACTCATGGGATTCCCATTTATCCATAGAGTGGTGTCCTAATTAATCTGATGTCCCACTACTCACATTTGCTATGTGTCAGTCAAATATAGTGGTACCTCGGGTTAAGTACTTAATTCGTTCCGGAGGTCTGTTCTTAACCTGAAACTGTTCTTAACCTGAAGCACCACTTTAGCTAATGGGGCCTCCTGCTGCCGCCACACCGCCGGAGCACGATTTCTGTTCTCACCCTGAAGCAAAGTTCTTAACCCAAGGTACTATTTCTGGGTTAGCGGAGTCTGTAACCTGAAGTGTATGTAACCTGAAGTGTATGTAACCCGAGGTACCACTGTAGTTAGTATATAACCTAATGCAAGCAGCATAGATCTGTTTTGCCAGATCTCTGAATCGTCACACATTTTAGATCAGACCAGATAAACTGCATGCTCAAAGAACACAGTAGCAGATTCATTAACCTACACTGCTCCGACCTGTTTTTGGATATGTAAGTTGTTTGTCCCACTAGATTTTTCTAGAAATGAGCTGAATTGAATCTGAGGATTAATTTTCAGCCACAAACTTTTGGCTCTTCAATAATTATGCTTGATTCAAAAATGGCTGTAAGGTAAATGGTGGCAAGGTGCAGGGAAGGCAGCTTTGTTAAATGAGATTAGTACAGTTCACAGTGACGCTGGAGCTGGAGCATAATTAACTTAATTTAGCTTGAAACTAAGATATAGAAAGCACTATAAAAGTTACACTTCAAAACTGTATACGAAAAGAAATGAAATTAGAATTCATTACAATTCACTTGCTACACCGTATGACAACAATAAGCCAATCATCACCGGAAGTGTAATGCAATTAAAAATACAGCATTTTGAACATCAAATTAACAAACTTTGTGTGATTAAATTAAGAAATGCATTATTAATTGATTTGGTGCGCTTCCGTCGCATATTCCATTGCTCTTCATGTAACAGATGCTTAAATCCCAGTGATTCTCAGCGCTTTACTTTCATGTGCTCCATGGCAGTAATTTCCTAATTGATGGCATGCAAATTTCTGTGTGGTTCTGGTGAAGGGAGGGATGGTTTCCTAACTGAAGCATAGTTGTCTTCCAGCATCATCACTGCCACCCTTTCCACTGTCTTCATATGTAAGGTCAGTGTGGTTAATAGCCTATGACCGGCAAGAACCAGGTTAAAATCCCCACTCAGCCACGAAACTTATTGGGTGATTCTGGCCTGTCGCTATATTTTAGCCTCTCCTACCCCACTGAGTTGTTTTAAGGGATTCAAGATGGAATAATATCAATGTAGTAAATAATATAACTAGGACCATCCACAATCGAGTCCAACTTTCTGCCCATGGCAGTGCCTGGGTTCTGTCAGGGTGCTGTCAGCAGTTCCTGGCTGGTTGCCCAGGAAAGTATAAAGACAAGGGAAAGTTTCTTACTGTCCTTTTTTATTTCAATCTTTACAGAGAGGCTGTAGAACCCAGCCTCTTGGATAATGGCCTTGTCCCGAATAAATCTCCACCCCCCGTCTCTCCCACTTCCTCATTCGTCATTCTCATTGTTTCTTCTACAGGTGCTGCTACGTGCCCTCTGTCTTTGGGCTCTTTGCTCTCCTACTTTTAAGGCTTGCCAGGTTCTGGGAGATGGAGGGTTGGGAACGCTTTCTAATGACATGTCAGCCGGGTGTTGTTCCGGCTCTCCCATGATTTCCCAGCTTTTCCCTTCATCTGCCTCTGAGCTGCTATCTCCCTCAAATGCCTGTTGTAAATCTGTACTGTCTTCCTCTTCCTCCTCCGGGGAAGGGTCAGGATGGGGAGAGGCGGTCTCCACCTTCCTCCTCTGCCGAGTCCCTGACAGGTTCACACCCCTCTGATTAAAAGCAGCATGGTGTTTTTGTAGCTGTAAGAATGAATGAGCAGTTTAGCCACAATAGGTGCTAAATGTCCAGCAGCTTTCTCACCAAATGGGAATTAAGTGTTCTGCACTGGGGGGGAAGGGTGGATAAAATTAAATACATGAAAAGCAGTCCAGAACTGTTTGCACTGTGATTGCATGTGGAAAATCTGAGCATTAAACCTAAATGTCTTTGGGTTTTTTTTTTATCTTACTAAAGGAATCTCCCTCAGCAATGAACTCTGCAAGCTGCTGGCCATGCGATATGGGAACCCTGGTCTGAACATCACCTTTGAGAGCTTTGCCTGCTTCATGCTGCGTGTGGAACTCATGATGGGTGAGGAGGCAGATGACTATTTCTCTCATGCGGGACTCCAAGCAAAATTGGGTTTCAGTCGCAAGTCCTATGTCTGTAACATAATGACTGTCTTTGGACATTAAGGAGAGAGCAACACCGTGCATTTAAAGCACATTCAACACACCTTCAAAGCACATGACTTTCCCCAAAGAATCCTGGGATTTTTAGTTTCTTAAGGGTGCCGGGAATTGTAGCTTGTTGAAGGGGAAGCCACAGTTCCCATTATTATTTGGTGGAAAACATGCACTTTAAATGTGCTTTAAATGGATGGTGTGGGTCTGCCCTGAGATAAACGATAGCTTACTAGAATGAGCCCAGGTGAGTCATGGGCTCCCACACTTCCTCTGTTCTTCTCAAGCATGGCTATACGTAGCAGATTATCCTTTCCTGAGAATCATCATATCAGTTTCCCTCATTTCTTCCTTTTGCAGAGGCCTTTCACAATACGAGTAAAGATGGCAAAGGAATATATCTTCAAGAGTCCGAGGTAAGGACACACACCTTATTTTCTAGCTGTAGCACAGTGCCAGCTGTTATGGAAAACAGGTTCTTCTTTTTAATATCCCAATGAATGGAGCACCTCTTGGTTGTATAACTCTCAAATGATTGTAGTGATTGACAGGACAATGAAACCCTTGGGTCAAGAGCTCTTCCAGGAGCTTGGCTTCCTAGGTTCATCTGAGGGGATGGAGGATAATTTTATACAGTCCACATTATAAAGCAAACCAACTTAGCGCCAGAACTTCCAAGTAAACCAGAAAGCAGTTAATAAGTGGATTGCATACTTCTCTGAATTTTGCAGTGTGCTAAAATATATCTGTTACATGAAAAATGCAAAACAACAACAACAACCCCAAACTACCCTTCCTATTTTAGGGGAAAATTTGTACAAAATGCATATTTTAGGTTCAATTTAAATGCAGAGTTCTTTTTGTTTATTTCTTATAAAAATATGCAATGAATGAAACAAACTTATTTTTGAATATGTACAAAACCATTGGAACAGAAATAAGTTGATTCATTCGATCTAGAGACAGAGTTACTGAATGGTTGAGCTCAGAAGGGACTACACTGACTACTGTGACCTATACCAGGCACACCATATCTGGGAATGATAGCAAAGTCTGGGCCACAAGAACAGAGCTGCTCCTGCCACACAGGTCTTCCTGAAGTTGGCTGGGTTGATGGCAGAATTATCATATGAGGAGGCTTTGATGGAGATGCCCTTCTTTCTTGCTAATGGCAGCGGTGGTTCTGCCTATCTTGGTCTTGATGGACCAATAGATAGATCTGCCCTAGGGGTGCCCACCTCCATGTACCAGGTCATGTGAAGGAACCAATAGCAATGACTAGGTCAGGTATAACAGGAGACCATTTCATAGGCTAGCCCCTAGTGCAGTAGAGCAGGATAAAACCATTTTAATGCATTTCTCCTTGGTATTCGGCAGTGGATGATGATGACTCTCTATTCATGAAGTAAAGCAAAGGAGAAGAGTTGAGCCAAGCTACCTGGCCCCTTCACAAGGACAGAAGTGACATCCTGTTATCTGTATACGGGAGACATTTTGAGTCCAGCTTTATGACTCTTGTGGAATTTGGAAGAGCTTCATTCACTGGGAGCAGCTCCATTGATGTCTCTTCGGACTGCTTGTGGGTGCAGCATGGACAATGGCCAGAAATCATAAGGTCATGCTTCTAGCATACTGACTGAGGCTTCTTTAAAAAGCGCTTCCTTTAGAAGAAGAAGAAAAAAACCTGAGTTACTGATCAAGCACCTGGGTGACAATGAAGACTGTGGTGTTAAGTCATGCGTCATTTCAATTCGTTGAGGAGTATCTGCTGTTAAACCAGGATGGAATAGTTATATGGCTGCAGTGAGGAACAGTGAGCAAGTGAACAAATACGAAGTGGCCTAAAGGGCCTTGCAGCAGCTCATTTCCAAGATGTACTTGACTGAGTTGTAAGATTGGCTGTGGAGGCACTGCTCACCATCTCATTGTGGCAGCTCAGACAGGCAGTTACAAGAAACAGGGCCTTTTCAGTAGTGGCCCCAAAGCTTTGGAATACCTGGTAGAGATCTCCGTGGGCTCTTTATAAGTGTCAACAAGCTTTGAATATCTGATTGATCTCACGGGCTGCTACTTTTAAAATGATATGGTTATTGTTGCTAAAACACTGTTTTTGGGTTGTTGTTTTTTAAAATGAGTTTTTATTATATTTATAATTTTGCTTATTCTTGTATTTATTATTTTGTAAGCCATTTTGAGAGCTTGTAATAGAAAAGTTTGCATAAAAATGAAGAACATTTATACTGACAGTCCTTCAGATTGTCTGCAAAGGTTAGGGTTCACATGTCCTTTTAGGTCATTATGGAGTGCCTTTTCCAGGCATCCCACAATGCCTCATCCTCCCTTTGTTTCCAAGCTTGGCTTTGTGACTTTGAACATTGGGCAGCACTCTCCAAATTTCTTTCTTCTCCATTTGCATTTCCATTTGGGGCTGGAATAAGTAGCTGGCCTACTTACTCCAGCCCCAGTACAATGTATTTATTTATTTATTGCTATTTTTAATTACTCATTGTAAGTTTATCGGAAAGGGTAGGATAATGAAAACAGGCATGAAAGAATCTGTGCAGTCCTTTGGGATTTGGCAGAGAGGGTCAAAAGAACTATAGTTTGTCCCTTTCTGTTGCTTTCCTGATGAGCAAACCACTGTTATCCTATATTTTTCAGCTGAGGTCAGTGATAAAATTGCTCTTCAGTTGCCACTGCCTACACATGTTGCTTTCAGAGCAGAATCAGGGCCTAAACTTTAATAGCCAAGAAAACCCATGATTATGAAAGAGGAAAATCCTTCGCAGAAAGTGGCTAAAATGCAGCTCTCAGTGGCTTCATTGGGTTTGGGATTTCACACAGCAAAACTTTTATTATTATAATAAAAAAATACAGTTTGTAATGTATTGCACAGGTTATGAAGGGAGCTATGAGATAGCTCAGTGAGACTCTTAACATGGGTTTGAGCCCCACGTTGGGCGAAAGATTCCTGCATTGCAGGGGGTTGGACTAGATGACCCTTGTGGTCCCTTCCAACTCTACAATTTATATGAGTCTCTGATTCTATGGAAATGGCTATAGCCAAGTACATATGTTCCATTGTGCTCCAATCATTATATGTATCTGATTTTTGTACACGCTTGTGCATTGCCTCCTTTTAACACAACTACGTGTAATTGCAGCATTATTGTGTGACTATTCATGCACCCTGAAGAATCCTCTGCTGATTCTTCAATAAAGTTTTTATAACGCTAAGTAGCACTGAGATGTGTGAAAAGAGGTTTTTGTGAACTCATTGTATGCCTTAACTCATACAATGCAAACTCTGTTCTGTGGATCGCAAGGAAAGTGTTCTTGCCATGGTGCTTTCCTTGACATTTTTGAAAATTTTATATATCTAGCAGAGAAACACTTCCAGGATTCTGAAGCTATGACTCCTGTTTTCTGTGTGCATGGTGGGAAACAACACACAATCTATCTTGGGGGGAGGGATGCATTCATTTATATTGAGAGGTACTTCTACACCATCACACTTTTCACTGGGTGCATTAGCAGAAAGAATTACAAGGACATCACTGTGTAGCTGGAGACCTGGATGAGAAGTCTTTCATGGAGACAGAAGAACAATGTGGAAAAAAGAGAATACAACACAATGAATAGAGAAGGTAAGCCGATATGGCAATTAATAATATAGAAATCAGGAGTAATTCAAGAATCTAGCCCCCAAGTTCTCAGAATACAAAAGAGTTCATCTTGTATGTATAATACAACTGGAGGCATAATAAAATGCATATGGAATTTGGAAGGCTCTTATATCCTTTTGCATGAGGTCGATTTTTCAGCAACTTCAGTGATCTACAACTATTGGATTAATAATAATAATAATAATAATAATAATAATAATAATAATAATAATAATAATTTTTATTTATATCGTGCCCTCCCCAGCCGAAGCCGGGCTCAGGGCGGCTAACAACAATAAAACAGTACAAAAGTGCAACACAAACTAAATCATTCATTATAAAATTAATTAAATTCAAGCCACTGGCCACCATTGGGCCAGAGCTCCGCGAAGGTTGCCAAGGGAGGGAGTCAGGCTGCACCCTGGCCAAAGGCCTGGCGGAACAGCTCTGTCTTGCAGGCCCTGCGGAAAGATGTCAAGTCCCGCAGGGCCCTAGTCTCTTGTGACAAAGTGTTCCACCAGGTCGGAGCCACAGCCGAAAAAGCCCTTTATTTATTTATGTGAATTTATTTATTCACATGTTCTTTGCATGGCCAGGAGTCAGGGATGACAGGAATCTAGCAACATCTAGAGGGCCACAGGTCCTAAAGTGCTGGTCTAGGACTTGGGAGACCAGAGTTCTACTCCCCATTTAGCTATGAAGCTCGCAGGTGACATTGGGCCAGGCATTGTCTCTCAGCTTAACCTGCCTCACAGAATGGTTGTGCGAAAATGGGGAAGAAGAAAGCACTTATGCTCCTTGCTGGAAAGGGGGACGGCCAATTAATAATAATAAAATGAATAAATTAAAAGTGGCTTTTTTAAAAACCCAGCTCTTGTCACTAGTGCTTATTCAGACAAGCTTCTGGACTGGGTCCTTTCCACAGATAGTGAGGATTGGGCCTGTTACATCTACCTCCCTGAAGCTCAGCACTGGCACTCAATACTAAGTCCATACCTGTATTCGTTGTATACATATGGTTGCATTTCATCTGACCCATCTACTGCAATTATTAAGTTTGCTGATGACACCACCATAATGGGTTTAATTACAGGCGGAGACGAATCTGCGTACAGGGGGGAGGTTCAAAAGGTATCCACATGGTGCTCAGAGAACAATCTGCACGTAAACATTGGCAAGACAAAGGTGATGGTGTTGGACTTTCAGAGGAAGAGAGGGGAGCTAGCCCCGTTGTATATGGGGGGGGGGGTGCTGTGTGGAGAGAATCTCTTCCTTTAAATTCCTGGGAGTCAATCTTAATGAAGACCTTACTTGGAAGGTCAATACAGCCCAGGAAGGCCCAACAGAGACTTCATTTCCTTAGGGTCTTGCGAAAGAACAATGTTAGACAGCAACTGATGATTTCCTTCTATTGGTCCACGATAGAAAGTGTTCTCTCATACTGTATTATAGTGTGGTACCCTGGTTTGACAAGGGACGCGGGTGGCGCTGTGAGTTAAACCACAGAGCCTAGGGCTTGCCGATCAGAAGGTCGGCGGTTCAAATCCCCGCGATGGGGTGAGCTCCCATTGCTCGGTCCCTGCTCCTGCCAACCTAGCAGTTCGAAAGCACATCAAAGTGCAAGTAGATAAATAGATACCGCTCCAGCGGGAAGGTAAACGGTGTTTCCGTGCGCTGCTCTGGTTCACCAGAAGCAGCTTAGTCATGCTGGCCACATGACCCAGAAGCTGTACGCCGGCTCCCTCGGCCAGTAAAGCGAGATGAGCGCCGCAACCCCAGAATCGGCCATGACTGGACCTAATGGTCAGGGGTCCCTTTACCTTTACCTTTACCCTGGTTTGACAGCCATGGACAGAAAGTCCCTGCAGAGGGTGGTGAAGACAGCACATGATATCATGGGCTGTCCCCTGAGTCTGCTAGATGTCATTGCAGGAGACCATTGCCTCAGAAGAGCGAGGAACATTCTCAGGGATGACTCACACCCTGGCCAGCACTTTTTTAAATCTCCTGCCCTCAGGCAGGAGATATAGAAGCATGATAAGCCACACCAACAGGTTAAAGAATGAATTGATTTTAGAATGTATTTCAATTAATTGATTGTGACTTTATGTAAACTGTGTTATTTTTACTGTTGTTAGCCGCTCTGAGCCCGGCTTTGGCTGGGGAGGGCGGGATATAAATTATTATTATTATTATTATTATTATTATTATTATTATTATTATTATGAACAGTTTCTACCCGTGGGCCGTGAGGATGCTGAATGGAAGACAGCAACATTGCAGCTGACATTCGGGATTGGTGGTCGTACGACAGCACACAGAGTGTAACAAGGACGGAGAGATGGGGGGGCCCTCATCTAATCTCACTGTAAACAAGTGGTACAGTGACAATAAAGTATTTCTATTAGAGATATCTGCCCCCACCCTGCCAGATATGCCATGATTAGAGAAAGGCTGATTTTCCTAGCGAGTAGCTTTTTGCAGAATGAGATGCTAGAAAACGACGGGCTCCCTCCGCTTTTGCTTCCTGCTGCGTCTCACACTGGATTGCACCTGAAAAGGAACCTTGCCAAGCTTGAAGTTCAATTTATCAGCACAGTCAAGATTGATTTGTTACACCACCAATGCTGAGGAAATGAATGTCTCCATTCTATTCCCATCCAATCCCAGCAGATCTTTGTTTTCCTCAGGTCACCTGTGTAATGTAAGATGCTGACGTTCCTCAGATAAAGCAGGGAGCAGCGGAGGAGGAGGAGGGGGACTTCTGCAAAATACAAATTAACTGCCTGCATCCAGCAAATACATTACTAAAAATTAATGCTGGTTGGAATGTGAAGCGGAGCCCAAATACACCTGTGCCTGGCAATGAGGCAACTGCAGCTGCATGATATGGGCAGGGGTGGGGTGGCGAGCAGAATATGGTAACTACTTTAAAGGGCAGTATTTGAATTAAAGCCAACATGAACATCTACATTTTGGCATTTTGTTCACAAAGGCCTTTGACTCTTGTCTGGTTTGTTATCACCAGTCTGTATAAATATGCTCTTAGTTCAGCTGGCTGTTTTCAAAATCAGATTTATTAATATTATTGGTGTTGTCATTTGACTGCTGCTATGTTTTGAGATATCTAATACAGTTGTTAGCTACCTATTCACAGTGGTACCTCAAGTTAAGTACTTAATTCGTTCCGGAGGTCCATTCTTAACCTGAAACTGTTCTTAACCTGAAGCACTACTTTAGCTAATGGGGCCTCCTGCTGCTGCTGCTGCACCGCCAGAGCAAGATTTCTGTTCTTATCCTGAAACAAAGTTCTTAACCTGAGTTAATATTTCTGGGTTAGCAGAGTCTGTAACCTGAAGCGTATGTAACCTGAAGCGTATGTAACTCGAGGTACCACTGTATTTATGTATGTATGTATGTGATTTATATACTGCATTTTTGGCAAAAAACCATTAAGCTGTTTGCCAAAAGGGCACGTTCAGATGTGGAGAAAATTGCATTCATTTTCCTGATTTTAATTCCAGGGCTTTTGCCACATTTTCTACTTTTACTTTCACGCTACAATACCTGTTGTGGACTTGCAGCTTTTCGACCGGTACACCATCATGTTGTGCTAATTTCACTCCCACCGGTGAGGGTGTGGTGTGATACAGCAACACACGTCACTGCACACAATGGCTACTTCCTCACCTTTTCCACACATCCATGCCTCTCTGTCCCCACATCATTCCCTCATGAAAACAGCAGGAAAGAACTGCATGCTGGTATACAGCCCCAATTGCCATCACTTTACTCCTGCGATTTTCCAGGTTACAGAGGTTGCAAATGGATTCTCCCCACACCCCCTGGAATCAAATAATATGGAAATTAATGGTAAATAAGCACTATATTCCACTAGTTTTCCAGTAGTGGCTTTGGTGTAAAAGCTAAAATATATTGTGGAAGTTAGAGAAATGGGGAAATGCAGTAAACTGCTGTGTGAATGCAGCTAAAGTATAATAAAGTATTACAAGTCATAATCAAAATACTTTAGGAAGGTCCACCGTTCGAAACAGTACAATTAATAACTGAACTTTATCACCCTGAACAAAGAGCAGAAGGTGCAAGGTAACAGAGCATCAGTCTGAAGCCCTTGAGAGTCACTGCCAACCAATCGATGTAGACAATACTAAGCCAGATAGACCAATGGCCTGACTCAATATAAGGCAGTTTCCTTTGTTGCTATGGGTTTGTGCCGGACATTTAAAATATCTAACCAATGAAGCATGCCAAACCTCTTTTTTTTGGAGGGGGGGGGAGGAATACTCCAGAGGGTTGGAGAACTCATTTTTCCTGTGATGTTTCTAGATTACAACAGGCAGAGTCTCTTCTGAAGATTACTTCAGCTGATTTGTCCTGTTGTAGGGGACGGGGGTTGCTAGGTGTCTTTGTCCCAAGTGGTTTAGGATTTTATACATCAGCAGTAGAACTTTGAACTTGGCTTGGTAGAAATAGGCAGCCAGTGCTGATATTTAAGCAAGCAAGCAAGCAAGCAAGCAAGCAAGCAAGCAAGCAAGCAAACAAATATATATATATATATATATATATATATATATATATATATATATATATATGCAGGTTTTGGTGTCCTCGGGTGTCTTCCCGTGTAAAAGTTGGGGTGTCTAGGCGACGTTTCGACGAGGTCTCACTCGTCATCTTCAGGCTGGTGCTTTCGGCTTCTTGTTACTGGAACAGAGCAGGATCTCAGTGTTTGAGTTCCTATAAATACTGTTGAGGGGGTGTGGTGTATAGCCTCCAATGTTCTGGGCAGAGAGGAAGTTCCCAGGCTAGTGTGCCTTTTCTTCTTTTGTTCCTTAATTACTTGAGGGATATCTTGAGTGATTTCTTGAGTGATATCCTGAGTACCACTTAGGTGGGTCATTAGGTGTGGATTAGTTGCTAAAGTCTTTGTGTCTTGACCTCTTGAACTTTGTGAAGAGTTTTTCTGAGAAGATGGCTGTACTGCACTTAGTTGTGCTCTGGCTTGGCTTCGTGTATAGGGGCGAGCTGTGGTTTTGTGGCCTGTGTCAGCCAGATCTGTGTAGGGATTGCAGGGGGGTGCAGCATCCGGAGGTGCCACCATGGTTTGGCTACTGGATGGTGTCTGTAATTTATCTGTGGAGAGGGTCTGGGTTTGGGTCTGGTGTGGTTGATTGGTGATGGCGTTCTGTGTGCCTCTGGATCTGGTGTCAGTTTTTGTGGGGAGGGCTAATTTCCAGATGTCTGGCAAGCGGGATGTGTCGTCACGCTTGTTCATGTTGTGAGGGTGTTTCTCTATCTCGATGGCTTCCATGATTATTCTCTTGTGGTGATGTTCCATGTTAAAGAGCAATTTGGAATCTGCAAAATTAATTTCGTGTCCTGTTTCTTTCATGTGTTGGAAAAGAGAGGAAGTTTTTTCTTCTTTTTTGACGGCATTCTTGTGTTCTGCGATACGTGCATTTATTTGTCTGTTTGTTTGTCCAATGTACGTGGCTGGGCAGACTTTGCAGGGTATTTCATAGACCCCTTGGTTTCCCAACTGGATTTTATCCTTGGGGTTTCTGAGGATATTGGCTATTTTTTGGTTGGTGCAAAAGGCTGTTTTGATATTGTGTTTATGGAGGATTTTGCTAATTTTATCTGTAGTGCCCTTGATATAAGGAAGGAGGGCCATGCCATTGTTTTCTTCTGTGTCTTGGTTTTTGGGGGGTGTTTCTTTTTGGATTAGCTTCGTAACCCACCACAAGAGAATAATCATGGAAGCCATCGAGATAGAGAAACACCCTCACAACATGAACAAGCGTGACGACACATCCCGCTTGCCAGACATCTGGAAATTAGCCCTCCCCACAAAAACTGACACCAGATCCAGAGGCACACAGAACGCCATCACCAATCAACCACACCAGACCCAAACCCAGACCCTCTCCACAGATAAATTACAGACACCATCCAGTAGCCAAACCATGGTGGCACCTCCGGATGCTGCACCCCCCTGCAATCCCTACACAGATCTGGCTGACACAGGCCACAAAACCACAGCTCGCCCCTATACACGAAGCCAAGCCAGAGCACAACTAAGTGCAGTACAGCCATCTTCTCAGAAAAACTCTTCACAAAGTTCAAGAGGTCAAGACACAAAGACTTTAGCAACTAATCCACACCTAATGACCCACCTAAGTGGTACTCAGGATATCACTCAAGAAATCACTCAAGATATCCCTCAAGTAATTAAGGAACAAAAGAAGAAAAGGCACACTAGCCTGGGAACTTCCTCTCTGCCCAGAACATTGGAGGCTATACACCACACCCCCTCAACAGTATTTATAGGAACTCAAACACTGAGATCCTGCTCTGTTCCAGTAACAAGAAGCCGAAAGCACCAGCCTGAAGATGACGAGTGAGACCTCGTCGAAACGTCGCCTAGACACCCCAACTTTTACACGGGAAGACACCCGAGGACACCAAAACCTGCATTCCTGTACCCGTGAAAATCTACGAAAGCAAATATATATATATATATATGTGTGTGTGTGTGTGTGTGTGTGTGTGAATGAACCCCTGGATGGCTAAGTCCAGTCAAAGGTGATGGGCTGCGGTGCTCATCTTGCTTTTTAGGCCGAGGGAGCCGGCATTTGTCCACAGGCAGCTTTCCGGGTCATGTGGCCAGCATGATTAAACAGCTTCTGGTGCAACAAAACACTGTGACAGAAACCAGAGCACACAGAAAGGCCATTTACCTTCCCGCAGCAGTGGTACCTGTTTATCTACTTGCACTGGCATGCTTTCAAACTGCTAGGTTGGCAGGAGCTGGGACAGAGCAACGGGAGCTCACCCCATCACGAGGATTCGAACCGCCAGCCTTCTGATTGGCAAGTCCAAGAGGCTCAGTGGTTCAGACCACAGCACCACCAGCGTTATATGACATATAAAGTTTCATATATGCATGACTAGATGGCACCACTCATTAGTCTACCTGCAGCATCCTAATTGCAGCTTCCAAACCAAGCACAATTGCAGCCAATGCATGGGTCACAACCCCTTTTGAGAATATACCTGCTTTTTTGGGGGGGTATGTGTGGCAATATCAAATTTTAGCAGATCCCTATTTTCATCACCCACATTCAAGTTTCATTTTCAAACAAACTGGATGCCATAAGGGAAAAACCAAAGGTCTGATATCCTACCTGAAGATGTGCATTAGATTCAGGACCAACAGGACACTTCATCCCACAATACAAGTTGGACAAGAAGAGGCTGTTGAAGGCACCATCGTGAAAGTGAGGTTGTGGGGGAAGCTGGGACTTCTATGTTCATTTTGGATCTATGTATTCTAAAGTGACAGGATGGAGCCCCATTTAAGAAGCAACCCAATTCCAAGGAATTTGAGAGAAGTTTGGGATCATGGGTAGAATGGATTATTGTTGTTCATCCAGTGTGGAAGGATCCTTCACTGGAAGTAGCAATGCACCTTAGAAGCTTACAGCCTATGGCCAAGTCCATGTACACAGGGAGGGCTGGGGGAATTCTGTACCAGCACAACCCAAATTCTATTAGAAGCAAATTCTGTCAGTATAAAGCATCATGCAGAAGTATTCTTATTTGCAAAATTTACTTGCTTCCAAAACTGAGGGAAAATCTATCCATTCATCCATCCATTTGTAGGACCCTGAAATGCAGGTAGATAGAAACCTGTGTCAGGAAGTACAGTATTCGCCATGGGGAAAGTACAGAGATCTGTCCAAGGTACTGAAGTCTCTGACCATTAATGTTTGCTCTTTCAACCCTGATCTAGACTCTGAGATGCCAAGAAACAACAGGGATCCATCTTTTCTCAGTAGTCACAAGAAAGAGACACGTTAAAGAAAAAAATTATAAATTATAAAAGGCAAATTTCATAAGCAACAGTGACACATTATGAATGCTAGCATGAGTGTGCAGCCACCATTTTATCAGCTTTGGCTAATTAGGCATTTTCTGAGTGCACTGAGTAGGCAAGGATGTGTTTCAGGAGACCTGACACCCTTTGAACAACTTTGAAATGCTGCTCTGAGTTCAATAAAGCTATTTCGTTTAATGGGAAGGGGTGAGGGGATTAAAAAAAAAAGATGGGCAAATGATATAAGTGGTCAAGTAATTGTATCTCAGTGCGTATTCATATGACACTACAATTTTTCAGATTACATTTGCTGTAAAATACAGAAAAGCAAGTTACAAGGGCAACAAATATATTTAGAAGTAGGTCTCAGGGGGTGTTCAACTCTTGCAAGCCTTAGGCAAATTAGAGAAGAGAAGCATTCCATACTCAAAATGAAGGAAAGTGATAGTGGGTGGGGAAAATGTGATTGCAATCTATGGTTCCTGCAGAGGCATTCTTGGAACCCTATGACAGCGCAGATTTCCCTTGCCAAAGCTGAAACGAAAGCATCTGCGTGGAGGCATCCTCCTTGCAGCTGTAGAAACTTCTGCCGGCATCCCTCCTCTGCCATTGATGTTGCAACAGTGCAAAGGGCCAATGGGATTTAGCCTGTCCTGTTCCCCTGGGATGTGGTGGACGGGTGGAAATACATCAGCCCTGAAGCTAGCATACTTGTTTCCCCTCTTATTGGGATCAGGGGGGAAATGGTAAAATTCAAGCAAAGCCAACAGAGGACCAGTACTAAAGGGAAAACATCCCCTCCTGTCCTGGCAGCAGGAGCCCAGCAGTTTTGGATCTGGTAGTTTGTGGTTCGAGGACCCGGACTCCGCCTCAAGCAGGGGGCATTAGCCCCCTGCCTCCCACTCACCTGGCTGGCGCCCACGCTCATGGGCAGGCACCCAACCAGTTGCCTGTGAGGGGGCGTATTTAGCAGCCTAAATTGCTGCGGCACCAGCCTTCCGGCCTCACTTTTTGTCGTCCCGTCACGAGTCATCAGCTAGGAGTCATCACAGTCATCACAGGGAAGAGCCACGAGGTTTGGAGTCGGCGAGGGGGGGGGGTCTGTGTGTGTGGAGGCTGCCTGGTTCCTGGCTTGCCTTTTAACTTTAGGAGGCTTGCGTGCACTCATTGCTTTAAACCCAGGCATCCAGGTTTGCCTTGCTGTGTCCTCTTTTCCATGTAAAAACCTACATTTAACCTTCTATTTCCCCCCACTCCTGGTGCTTGATTTGTTTGTGCGGTCTAAGTGCGAATTACCTTTCTTAAGCTGCAGCTTGTTCCCTTGCCCAGCACATTCCCCCAGCGAGGTCTGAGTGTGAGTGTGGCTCCGTCTTTCTTTCTCCCTCGTCTCCTCGCTTTCCTTCCCCTGCCTCTGCCTTGGTGGCTGTGCGTTTTATTTTAATTTTTGGCCAGGGTGCTTGTACGTTTCCCCCTCTATTGCCCTTGCCTGTCCGATTGCGTGGCTGGTCTGGGTGACTGAGTGGGTTTGCCTTACATTTTAATTTGCTGGCCAGGGTGCTTGTGCGTTTTCCCCCTCCATTGTCCTTGAGAGCCTGGATTGCTCAGCTGGTTAGAGCATGGTGCTGATAATGCCAAGGTTGCAAGTTCGATCCCTGAATATTTCTGCATTGCTGGGGTTGGACTAGATGATCCTCAGGGTTCCTTTTCCTGTTCCTCTCTAATATTAAGTCGTGTGTGTGTGTGCTTGCAGCGTGTGTTTGTGCCTGCCGTTTATTGATTTATTACTCTTCTAGCGTGGGTTTAAATTACCCCGCCATCCCTTCCATTGGTACCACTTAAATCGGGAGCCCCCTGTAAAATTTTTAAGGCTGCCGGGGCTTGGAATAGACTGTGCGCTTAAACCTGTGCGCTCCCGACCACAACCACTCCCCTCTCTTGCAGGAGGAGAGTCTTTGTCTGTCTTCAATTCCTCCCTCCCCTTTGTTGGATTGCTCTTCTGATTTCCATTCTTGATGACCATGCCACACAGTTCCATATTTGGGGGTTGTATTGAAAATGATGGCAGATGCAATGGGTTGTGTTTGTCTAACACTGCTACTATTACTTTCAACAATAGTTGAAAAATAGAGACTGGAATCCTATACATGTCTACTTGTGGGAAAGTCCATTTGAGTTTACTAGGGCTTACTTCTAGGTAATTGAGTATAGGATTGCACACCTAATCAAGACTAAGGATCTGGAATGCACATTGAATATTCTGTCACTGGGTTATAATCAGAAAGCACATGGAAAGAGCAACAAATAACCTATACGCACAGAAGTATTGCTATTAAAAAATGATCTGCAGCAAAAAAGACTGTACTGTGAAGAAATTATAATTAATGACTTTCTGAGGCAATGGGAACCATTCATTACCTTCTTGAGCCAATGTGTGTGTTACCAACTAGTTTTTTTAATGTTCTTTATTAAGTAATTTATTACACTTCTCTTTTTTTAAGTGTTGATATGAAAATCTAATCATTTCATTTTTCTCTCCCATAATTGTGATAGCCTATTAGGACTGCTAATAAATCTTAAAATTAAAAGATGAGATCATTGAGATGCTGGACGCTGCATCAGACACATAAAAGATGCAACCTTCACTAAAATCCTTCTGCGACAATTTTGCAGCTCAGCTGTTAAATTCAACCCTCAGCTTTATGAGAACCTGCTTTTAGAAACTGAACCTTAAATCTACCCTCCCAAAATATTGAAGTCGCCCACAGTAAAACAGAACAAGGCCTTCAACACCAGAGTTCCCTTTGCCTCAGTGGGGCTGTGAGGTAAGGAAGAAGATGCTTCCAGCATCTCATTAATTCTAGGACTGATAATAAGCATCTTCCTGAAAAGAACTGTTGGAAAATGAGTTCTCTTTCCTTATATGCAGTTTTTGCACTCATTACCAAGAATTTGCTGTGGCTGAAATGTGGCAAAATTTACATGCTTGGTTTAGTTTTCTTCTCACGTTGCTTGAAAAATGTAACTGCTTCATCTCTTTGAACTAGATAGCAGGTCATTAGCAAGCCTCTGGAAATTCACTGCCTGCCAGAACAGACAATACTGGGGTAGATGGGCAAAATAATCACTTGGTATAAAGCAGTTGCTGTTAAGTATTCAGTGGTCTGTGTTTGCCTGAGCTAAGGATTCTGAGCCCGTGTTCTGATTCAATACATGATATCCAATTGCAGAATATTTCAGGATTTGGGCCTCTGCCATTGGCCCTTAAACTCTGAGTTATGATCCACAGCTTGGAAGTTTAGACAGCCAATCACGTTGGGAGTGGCCCAGGCCTTCAGAAATGTATATAAGCAGTTGCTTTGCCCCTGTTGTCCAGTTCTGTTAGTTCAATAAAAGTTCTTGCTGTTATCACTGTGTCTTGCCTTGTGGGAACCCAGCTACACCTCAGTTCATATGAAGGTATTCTGCAAAGGGCAATGAGGGACGGTCAGAATCATGGAATAGAAGCTGAAGGAGCTGGGTTTGTGTACCCTGGAGGAGAGAAGGCTGAGGGGAGGAGACACAGAGGATGAACAAAGATTTGTTCCTAATAGGCTGGCCTCCATTGGATCTAACACTCTTTGGCCCACCTGTGGTATATAGCCAGTGAAGGTGGTAAAGGGGCTAGTTTAAAAAACAACAACAAAAACAAAAAACAGTGCTAAGCAGGCACAGAACCAGGAAATGGTGCTTATATCCCATTAGATAAGAAGGACCACTCTGCTCTACTTTGGGGAGTTTAAAAAACATCCTATGGATAAATTCATTGGAGATCATCTTTTGCAAGAGGGAAGCTACAATGGAAGTTGGAGAGCTGCAGCTAGCATCAGAAGTGCAGAGCTTCTCCAAATGTCCATAATTAGCAATATGCAAATTGAAGAGACAATGGGCCAGTTTCCCCCCCTTTTCCTCCATCCATATACGCACAGCTTAATTAGAAAAAGGCATGCAGAGCACATTGAAGATGCGAGAGGCTGTCTCTGTGCTCTTACATATGGCTCACTTCTAGGTCTTTAGACAAGTCTTAATCTGTTTTTATAAACAAATAACACAGTCATTTACATGAATAGCCCACATTTCTAATGCAAATCATCCTCCCTAGTGCATCTCTGCAGAGAATAATATTCTGTGTAATTACCACACATATTTACCAAATACATTTGCCCAGAGTAGCTCGCAGTCCATAAAAATCTATGGCTAAGCAGGCCTATTAACAGAGCTTCAGGTCCTGTGACATCGCTGGACATGCCTTGGGGATTTATATGCTCTCCAGCAGGTGCTCTCCTTGTGGAACACCCTCCCATCAAATGTCAAGGAGATAAAGAACGACACATCTGAAGGGAGTTGTTAATGTTTGAAGTTATATTATGTTTTTATGTGTGTTGGAAGCCTCCCAGAGTGGCTGGGGCAACCCAGCCAGATGGGCAGGGTAATCATCATCATCATCATCATCATCATCATCATCTTTGCCTAACCTACCTCACATGGTTGTTGTGAAGATAAAATAGGGACTGGGAAAACACGTATGTCACCTAGATCTCCTTAGAGGAAAGGTGTGGTATAAATCAAATAAATGAATACAGTGGTACCTCGGGGTACAGATGCTTCAGGTTACAGACACTTCAGGTTACAGACTCCACTAACCCAGAAATAGTACCTCAGGTTAAGAACTTTGCTTCAGGATGAGAACAGAAATTGTGCGGCGGCAGTGCGGCGGCAGTGGGAGGTGTTGGTTTCTGTTTTCTTCTCTGTGCAGCGAAGTGCTTGTCACGAGACAGGTTGTTTACATTCCACAGTAAATGCACTGTTGGGTTTTCTCACGGGAATGGGAGACTGGATGTGACGTACACTGGTTTCCTGTTTTTCACAGTTCTCTCGGAGTTCTTTGTTTTCCGAGGAGAGAGGAGTTGCCTCTCTGCTTTAGCAGAGGCAAGATGCCTGCTTGTAATCTCTCAGCATTGAAGTGTAAATAAACTAAACTTAAGCATGTGGCATGTACTACTCATTCTTCTGCTGTGTACTGGACTCTGCAAAAATCAACATTTTTGGTCCTGGGCCCAGAATAACGCGATCTATCTGATGGATGGGCTCCGGAGGTCGAGTCGGAGTTCCGGCAAAGGAACAGAGAAACGGACCGGTCTTATCTTCTCTGCTTCAAGTTGATTGATTGAGAGGTATGTGCTCATGCTCCGGGCAGCCTGCCAGCTCCTAATTAATGGCTTTAAGGCTGGACTTTGAACTTTTAAAGCCGTTTTCCACGGCACAAGCGTAGTGGCTTGGATGGCTGGGAAAGCGAAAGTAACTTTTGAATTTGCCTTTGGAATGAGGTTTGAAGCAGCAGAGACGCAGCCAGTATAAAGCAGCTTGATTTAAAGCAGCAGAGATGATGCAGAAGGCTAATGCCAGAGTCATGATGGCTAGCTGCAGAAGGCTGGCTGAGGCAAGTGGGGAATCTGATGCCAATCAGCCACATGCTCAGCTCAGAGTAGCCTGTGATACTGCCGTGATTCAGAATGAAGCAGACCGCCGGGTTGCTAGCTGCATGGGTAAGGGGAAGTCTTCACAGACGTCATCCCAGAGTGCAGTGGAACCACCAGATGGCGCCAAAGCTTTGAAGGCAGTGAAATGCTACTCATGTGGACGTCTAGGCCATATGAAGAGGGAATGCAGATATCCCAGGGCCAAGACAGAGCAGCGCAGCGAAAGCTCATCGCGTGGAAAAGGCCAGAGCAAAGGCAAAGGTCCGGTGTCCAGGACAACGCAGCGCAAGGCAATGGTCTCACGCTTCACTCCAAAGGTTGCAAAGGTCCAGAAGACGTCTAGATCTTTCTTCGTGGTGGATTCGGCTGCAACGCATCACATGTGCAACGATAAGCGACTGTTCGTGTCTTTTACACTGCAGGAAGGTGCGATTCACCAGGCGGATGGCCACACAATCCCCAGTAAAGGCTACAGAACTGTTGTTCTTCACAGTTTGGACTCATCGATACAAGATGTGCTTTATGTACCAGACGCCAAGCATAACCTACTCAGCGTTGCGCAGCTGAATGAACGGAACATTGACGTTTCCTTCAAGAACAAGAAGTGCACCATCACAAAGAAAAATGATTATGTATTGCATGCTGGATATGTTGATCGTTTGTTTGTTTTGTATTATGATGATGTTGTGCAGGATGAAACTTGTTGCATTGCAGGTTCTAACAAAAGTTTGCATGCAGAATGTATTCACGATTTTCATCGAAAATTTGGTCATTTGCATTTTGAGGCTGTATCTAAAATGCCTGCCTTGGTTGAAGGTATGACTATTACACCCTGCAGGTATCACATGAAGTGCAAAGCATGCGCAGCAAACAAGGTGAAAATGGCTGCGAAAGGTAAGGTGTCTAGTAGGCAAACTACAGAACCATTCCAGGTTGTTCATGCTGATTTGGTTGGACCACTAGTGCCCTCTTTGGGTGGAAATAGGTACTTCATGGTTCTCATTGATGCATTTCCCAGGTATATTTATGTGTACAATCTCAAGCAGAAGTCAGAGGCTTTTCCAAGGTTCAAGGAATTCTGTGCTTGGTTGGAAAATGTGCATGGTAAGAAGATAAAGATTCTTTTCACTGATCGCGGGGGGGGGGGGAATTCACTTCTCAGCAGTTTGAAGCTTTTCTGACTGAGAAAGGAATTCAACACGATTTGTCTAGTCCTCGCTCGCCATGGCAGAATGGACTTTGCGAGAGGGCAAGTCAGACATTGCTTCAAAGGTTAAAAACCTTGCTGCATGATGCCAATCTTCCAGAGAGTTATTGGGCCGAATCTCTCTCGTGTTTTGTTTACAGTTATAATCGCAGGTTATCTTCAGCGATTGGTTGTACGCCCTATGAGAAGATGTTTGGCAAGAAACCATACATCAAACACATGAACATTTTTGGTTCTGACATGTGGGTTCACTCACCACAAAACTCCAAGTTAGACAAGCGTGGTTTGCATGGTATCTTTCTAGGTTATCAGAAAGGTTCTTACAGAATAATGATGACTGACTCTAAGACAATTAAGCTCACGAGAAGTGTTGAGTACAATGCCAAGTGGGGGGAGAATGTGGGAATTTTCCAATGTTATCCTGATGACAGTGATGAGACTGAGGATAGGCAACAGCAAAAGCAGCCACAACAACCCACACCCACTGATGAAGGTTCTGATTCTGAGTCTGAAACTGAAACAGATGATTCAGAGGATTTCAAGAGTGCGAAAGCCTCTATGCGACCCTCTGAAAGCTCTGATCAAGAATTGGAAGAACCATTGTTCACAATAGGCCACTTTTCTCCTAAGAAGGAAGAGGAAAGTGTTGAGGACTTAAGGCTAATTCGCAGGTCACAGAGAGCCACAAAAGGCAGACCTCCAAAGAGATTTGCTGATGAGTTTGCTAAGATAGCAGTAACAGCTGTTAAAAGCTCCAAGAAGGGATTTGAACCTTCAAGTTTCCAAGAAATCCAGGATTTGGATTCAAAGGAAGCTGAGCCATGGTTAAATGCCATGAAGGCTGAGCTTGATTCCTTAGAAAGGAACAAAACTTGGGAGCTTGTTCCAGTAGTTCCAGGAATGAAACTGCTTGGAAGCAAATGGGTCTTCAAAGCGAAGACTGATCAAAATGGCAAGATAGTCAGACACAAAGCCAGATTGGTAGCCAGAGGTTTTGCACAGGTACCAGGTGAAGACTATCACGAGACCTACTCACCCACAGTGAGGTATGAGAGCATTAGGCTTATGCTCAAGCTAGCTGCAGAGGAGAATCTACACATTAGTCACCATGATGTGAATACAGCTTTTCTGTACGGATCTCTAGGTGAATCACTTTATATGCTTCCACCTGATGGCGTACAGGTAAAACAGGGATTTGTTTGTGCTCTGAAGAAGTCCCTTTATGGTCTCAAACAAAGTGCACGGTGTTGGCACACAAAACTCACTGAAGTATTGTTTTCTCTAGGTTTTCAGCAAGGGAAAGCTGATCCATGTGTATTTGTCAAAGAGGAGGGGCAAAAGAAACTGTACTGTTTGTTTTATGTTGATGATTTATTATTCTTTTGGAAAGATGTCACAATGTACAATAACGCCCTAGCTCAACTGAAAGAGCACTTTGACATGAAAGATCTTGGTGAGGTAAACAACTACCTATCTCTGGAAATAGAGAGAGATCAAGATGGTAACATTCTAGTACACCAGTCACGGAAAATTGCTGATGTGTTAAGCAAACTAAACCTGATGGATGCTAACCCTGTAGACACACCGATGACAACAGGTTATCAGGTAGAAGACACTGAAGAAGCATTTTCTGACACTACACTGTACAGAAGTGTGCTAGGCAAGCTAAACTTCATTGCCAGATGTTCAAGACCTGACATTTCTGTTAGCTGTAATTTGCTAAGCAGACAAGTCAACAATCCTAGTGTTAAGGATTGGAAAGCTCTGAAACGCATAGCGCGGTATTTGAAAGGCACTATGCATTACAGACTGAGATTTAACAATCAGAAGTCTGGTGGTCTTGAGATATTTGCAGATGCAAGTTTTGGAAGTGACACTACAGACAGGAAAAGTACGTCTGGAGTTTGCTATAAGTACAATCAGGGTCTATTTGATTGGTCATGCAAGAAGCAAACAGCAGTTAGCTTAAGTACTTGTGAAGCTGAACTGAATGCACTGTCTTATTCACTTAAGGATTGTGAATGGTTGTTACAATTGTGCAAAGACATGAAAATTCCTGTCAAATGTCCAATCCAGGTTTACCAGGACAACAAAGCATGTTTGGCTTTGCTGAATTCTGAAGGTTGTAAGCAAAGCACGAAGCACTTGCAATTGAAGTTGCAACATGCTAGGGAACGTATTCAGAAGGGACTCGTAACGGTGTCCTATATGCCAGGTAATGAAATTCCTGCTGATGTATTGTCCAAGATTGTGTCAAGGGATCAACACTGTACCTATGTGCAGAAGTTGGGTTTGTACTGATATTGTACGAACACGCTGCCCAGTGATGTTCACAGAAAGGGGGAGGATGTTGGTTTCTGTTTTCTTCTCTGTGCAGCGAAGTGCTTGTCACGAGACAGGTTGTTTACATTCCACAGTAAATGCACTGTTGGGTTTTCTCACGGGAATGGGAGACTGGATGTGACGTACACTGGTTTCCTGTTTTTCACAGTTCTCTCGGAGTTCTTTGTTTTCCGAGGAGAGAGGAGTTGCCTCTCTGCTCTAGCAGAGGCAAGATGCCTGCTTGTAATCTCTCAGCATTGAAGTGTAAATAAACTAAACTTAAGCATGTGGCATGTACTACTCATTCTTCTGCTGTGTACTGGACTCTGCAAAAATCAACATTAGCTAAAGTGGTACCTCGGGTTAAGAACAGTTTCAGATTAAGAACAGACCTCCAGAATGAATTAAGTTCTTAACCCGAGGTACCACTGTAATCCTCCAAGGCTGATATGACTTTAGGGAGTTGGGATGGACCTAAGGATTGAGAAGGTGCTCTTGTGACATCATTGGAGATGATGTCAGGCACTGTCCTTCCATACCTTGTAGTCTGAACTTCTCTTCTTCCAAATAGCAGCTCCTTTGCTCAGAGGAAGGCTATTTAAAACCATTTGTAATTTGGAAATTGCTACGGGAGCTTGAAATCCTTCTAGGTCTTACCATTCCTAATTATGTTCTCATCCATATGCATCACCCACCTGCATGCTCGTTCACTGCGAAGAGATCAGAAGCCCAGCTCCATGGAGCAGTTTCTTCTGCCGTACTAGCTTATAATGAAAACATGCAGGTGAAACTCACCACCTCCCCCTTCTGAACGGGATAATCTTCTTTGGCTGGAATGAACTTCGCTGATTTCTCCCAACACAATTAAGACAAATCCACCTGCTTTCTTGCTCACTCCCTGCCTGGATTGTTCCTAGCCAGAGGATTATTGCTTATTCAGTGGAAATTATTACCATGTCCTAATGGGCACGGCTAGAATCCCTATTGCCTCTTTTTACCTGTTTATCTGGCATCTGTTGATCCGTCTGGTCTAGAGAAATCACCTGCGGGGGCTAGACAATTTGTATTATTTGGTATACCTCAGTGGAACAAGGTTTGGGGCCATAAATGCCATTTTGTTGATGGGCTTTTAATGTACCCCACTCCATAAAGCCTGATCAAATCAATTCAGTTCACAACAGCGTATTTCCTTAATTAATAAGAAAAGTAATATTCAGAGCCTCCTCCTCCTTCTTGCTGAATTTTAAGGGGAAACCATTTGAAAAACTGCAAAATGTCCACAAAATGTCATTAATGTTGCCATCTTTACAGTGGAGATTCTTGCAGAAAATGATAAGTTTAATTTTCCATATTGGTTAATAAGATCATGACATTATGTTGAGCCTGAGATAGTGCATAACATTTTTGTTTCCAGCTAAGTAAAAAATATTTCTCTTAAAAAATAATAATTCTCCTTTTAGATTAATATCTAATATTTTGTTTTAGCTTTACTAACCTTATATGCAGCTAATGGGCTGCAATCAATTACCAGCTTTTCTACAACTGTCAAGGATTGGAACGGATTAGATACTGAGAGCTCTCTAGACCCCTGGGTCTCTCTTTTCTTTTTAAACTTTATAACAGAGCAGGCTCTATATATAAAATAGTCAATATATCTCATTTCATCAGTGGACCAGGATGTCAGAATTACCATATCCAGAGACAGTGAACTTGTGAATACCTGATGTATCATCTTCAGGTCCTGTCAATGAGGTGTGCATAACTCAAGAGTAATTTACTACTGGGGATGTGCTATCATCAATCTGATCAAAATGCTGGGGGAGATCTTGAGATGAAGAATGACATTGAGGAATCATTCCCAGAATGAAATGTTGTAGTTATGGGTGACTTCAGCTACCCTCACATAGACTGGCTACATATGTGCTCCAGTTGTGACACAAGTGGTAAAAGAGATACAATAAAGTACTCATTTACTCACTGCATACATATGGAAGTCACTCCTAAAGACAGAGGTGCCAACTTGAATAAAATATGGGGCGGGGGAACACAGGTAAGCCCTGCACTGCATAATCAATCACACGGCATGGTGCACACACACCATTTTTTTTGGGGGGGGAGCAGCCCTCTCAAATATTTTATTGGGGATGGCGAAGGGACCACAGCCTCTAGGAGTTGGATCATATGCCTATGCAGTTGGCTACCAATTTGATGGCTTTAAGAGAGGATTAGACAGAGCCATTGTCAGGGACTGTGCTGTGGAGGGCTGCAAATTGGAAGAATGGTGGGAGTCACCTCCTCCTGATCCTGATCCTGAATCTTCCCAGGAGCAGGAGGAGAGTATAGATTTGGAACAGTGGTTTGCAGAGGGGCATAGTTCAGAAGGCAGAAGCTGGGAAATACTGGATGGGGAGCAGCTAGCAGAAGAAAACACTGGAAGAGAGAGAGAGCTAGCAGATTCACAGTCTCTAGACAGCATTCACCCCCTGTCTCCAAAGTCAAGGAGAGCTCAGAAGGTGTTAGAACAGAAAGGCTACAAGCTCAGATTACAAGACGTAGGAGTGACGTAGATTAATAGGGACAGACGGGGGGAGTGTCCCTTAATCGGGAGCACCGCCATTTCTAGGAGATGTGTTCTTTGTTCTCTCGCTGTGGTTATTAAAGATTCTAACTCGTAAGGCATTTCTTTCATTTGATCTTCTTAGCTACTGCCACGAGCGGAGGAAGCCGATTCCCCGAAGCCTGACACCCATGGAGGATTTGGTTATTGAAGACTACTAGCCTTGAGGGCTATGCTCTGTCTCCATGATCAGAGGCAGTTATGCTTCTGAATACCAGTTTCTGGAAACTGCAGCAGAGGAGAGCGCTCTAGTGCTTGGCTTCTGATTGTGGGCCTCCCACAGGCATTTGGCAGGCTGTTGTGAGAACAGCAAGCTGATCTTGATGGGCCATTCGCCTGATCTAGTAGGCTCTTATGTTTGTATGTAAATCAGGCGCAGAGTCAGTTGCCTCTCAGCCCTGCCTTTATGGACCTTCCAGAAGAACTGGTCACTGTTAGAAAAACAGAATGTTGAATGAAATTAATCCTTGGTCTTATGCAAGAGGGTAAGGGCACCCAATTTGGTGCTAACTCCTAAGGGATGCGGGTGGCACTGTGCTCTAAACCACTGAGCCTCTTGGGCTTGCTGATTGGAAGGTTGGTGGTTCAAATCCCTGTGACAGAGTGAGTTCCCATTGCTCTGTCCCAGCTCCTGACAACCTAGCAGGTCAAAAACATGCCAGTGCAAGTAGATAAATAGGTACCACTGTGGCGGGAAGGTAAATGGCAGTTCCATGCACTCTGGTTTCTGTCACGGTGTTCTGTTGCTCCAGAAATGGTTTAGTCATGCTAGTCACATGATCTGGAAAGCTGTCTGAGCGCCGCAACCCCATAGTCACCTTTGACTAGACTTAGTAGCACCCAGAAGTCAACACATTGACAGTAAAGTTCCCACCCACCTCTTATGTTATAGAGACTTTTCTATTGCCAGGATGACTTCAAGATGTGCCTTGAGATTAGCAAGGTGGCACAACAGCAAAATGTCAGCACTTGACGTATGGCTGACAAAACTCGCCGACGGAGCCATGGGGACCCTGCAACGAAAGGTTCCGTGTGTAGATGCCATGAACGATTAGATCAAGGAAAGGGAAAAACATCTTAAATCATCACGGGCGGGATGGCCTCAACAGTGCAGGAGGCCTTCAGCCCCACTTAAGCTCTTAACGGAGAGCATCAAGAAAATTTAAATGGTTTTCAGAGGTCTCTCCACAGTAGGGGTTTCGCTACACCAAATCTTTAATTAGTAATACCTGACCTAGAAGGAATGAAACAAACAAACTTGGGGAACTCTCCGAGAATTCAGTTCATTAACCCTTGAGTGCAGTTGGGTCCTTATCATTATTCGCCAGGGGAACGGCACAGCTCTCTGGTTAATGGAAGCTGTTAAATCAGCTCTTCGCCAACTCTCTCCCTCCCTCTCCACCTTTTAAAAACAGTTTCAGCTGTTAATTAACCAGACTGTCATCTAGGAAAGTTTGCAAGAGAAAAGGGGGCCAGTGGCTTAATTAAAATAAAATTCCTTGCTGAGGAAATCTGTTCAGAATTCCCTCCTGATTGCTGTGAAGGCGAAAAGCCCACAGGAATCCTCCCGCTTCTCCCTTTGATGATTTTTAACGCTCACGAAAGATGAGCAAAAGGAACGCAGCAGCTCGAGCAGAAAGAGGAAAGTGCTTTCAAACATGCCACATTTTGAATCTCTGATTCTGCCTGTCATCCTGAGCTTCAGATGTGAGGCAGACGGGAGCCCGGTTAGCCTTACAGTGGGGAGTGTGGAGGAATGCATGAAACCAATGTCAAAATATTCTGCTTCGCGAAGGCAAGTCTTCGTGGTGTATTTTTAGAATCATAATCTTTCTCTGTTAGAAGCTTCATCTAAAGGAGTTTTGAAAAGATTTCCTGGTTGTAATGAGCAATAGGGAAGGGGAGGAAATCTAACCTCAGAATATCTTACATTATACGACAATATTGTGGAAGATACCTACAAAATACATCACATCATCAGGTATAGCCATCTTCAAGCTCCCCGAGGCAAAGATACAGGAATTAATCAGAAATCTAGGAGGGGGAAAATCACTTGTCAGCTTTGAACTGCATACTTTTTTTTGTGTGAGGCTGCAATCCTAACCTCGCTTACCTGAGAGTAAGGCCCACTGAATTCAAAAGGACTTGCCTCTGATTAGACATGATTTCAATCACATTGTGAATTGCCTAGGGACTGTTTGTATGAAGTGCCAAATAAGTCTAAATAATAAGTTTGGTTCTGTACAAGTCTGGTCAACTCACCTCTCAAAGGATAGCGTAGAGTTGGAAAACTTTCAGAAAAGAGCAACCAAAATGATCAAGGGGCTGAGACAACGGTCCTATGACTGTTTTAGTTTGTAGAAAAGGTGACTCAGAGGGGGCATGATAGAAATAGATAAAAGGTGTGAAGAAAGCAGAGAGAGAAAACTTTGTCTCCTTCTCTCACAATACTAGAATTTAGAGACATGTTAGCAGAGTCAGGGCAGATAAAATAAGGTAATTCTTTGCACAATTCACAGTCAGCTCATGGAATTTACCCTCACAAGGGGCAGTGATGGGCACAACTTGAATGGCTTTAAAAGAGGATTTTATCCTGGAAATATAAGTAGTGTTTGAGCGCTCGCACACATGGAGTCCAGCCTGCAAGGGCTCATTTAGTGGGAGGCCAAGGCTTAGTAAATCTACCAAGACATTTCTGTGAAGAAATCTGCTTCTTGGAGTGCCCTTCTCTCCTCCAAGTTCTCATGCAGACTGCCCATCTTCTGTGATGCTTAGAAGATCCCATGGGCTACTGTGGACAAAAACTGATGAGAGTAAAATTCACTCCTTCACACATGGAATCTCCTGTACTCCATCTGGGAGAGTTTAATGGAGTTTTCATTACTAAGGCATAGGGAAAATCTGGTCTCCAACTACAGGCAATTCCAGTGTTGTAGGGAAACTGCACCCCTTACTCATTGGTGCCACAAATCGCTGGGTCTTTACCCCCTGCTGTGAAGTCAGCAGAAGTCATTCACTTTTATGGGGGAATGTAATACAACCTCTCCTATTGAACTTGGAGCTGCCAAGCCAGCCTTAGGTAATTTTGAGAATAATAATTTGAAAAAAACTTGAATGTTCTCATTCCATATAAATCCACCTTGGACTGCTTTTGTAATTTGTACAGGAGGGCAGTTAGGCAAATAACTGACACTCAAAACATTTTTGGTCAAGGTTTTTTTTTTGGAATCATATCATTTTTGATAAAATTCTCAACAGATGAGCAAGTACTATTACTTGTGACAATATATTTCAATCTTTTCTGACTGAAGTATAACTCTATATAAATGCTCATGATTGTATTTGTATTGATAAGTTATAAGACTGCTTTCGTTGCTTACACATTATTTGGGGATTATTTGTTTTATATGCTGGTCAAAAGTTCTTGAAAACCTTTAGCATTTATATTTATTATATTTGGTTTTCACTAGAGCTTGATTTTTTAAAAAGGACTTTAGCAAAAATGAGTCAGGGAAGGCAGGGTGAGGGACTAAGAAGAAGTCCTGCCAATGCTATAAGGGGGAAAAGAAAAACCAAGAATGAATTATTTAACAGCTTTGAAACCTTGGTGATTTATAATAAGAACCTGACATTCGGCAAGGGATTCTCTCGGGATCCATGCACTCCTTGGTGCTATTCCTATGAAAATATATAGATTTTGTCAACTAATTTTTTTCAAGGGAGCTATCCATTTTTGTCTCTGTGTGAAAAATGCCAGTGTTGGTAGATGGAAAAGGCAAGTTCATTTGAAATCGGGGAACCCTCTGATTTCACTAAGCTTCTTTAAACACATACTCACTTTATCTTAATAATTATATTCAGTATACACCAACACTTAGGAAAGGATAGGATGGATGAGCCGTTCTATCTGCTAAGCTAGCTTTGAACTGAAGGATCCAGTTTTGAATTCAAGCCAGAATGGATGGAGTCGGAATCATTTCTCAAGAGAGAGTTCTGCTGAGATGGGGCAACCACCAAAAATGCCCTGTCTCTAATGTCCACCAATATGACTTCGTTTATTTATTTTCAGAAACTGTGCTGGGCTATTATGAACCCTGGAGCACTTCGATTCTCTCTGGTTCTTCTCTGACATTTGCAGTAGTTTAGCACAAAGTCAAAACACCTATCCCACTGCCAGCCCCTCACTATCTGCTATTGTGTGTGTGTGTGTGTGTGTATTTTCTACAATGGTTCCATATCAGTCCACACCAGCACCCATAATGCTTCCATCCCTGTGGCCAAAAAGGGCTGGATTAGTTTGCTGCCATCAAGGGCAATTTGATGTATATTCTGTCCCCTCCCTCCCTTCCTTGAGTGTTCCAGAACTCAGCTATTTTCGCCAGGTCTTGGGACAGTCCAGCAACCCACGGAATAAAATCTTTTTTCCAACTTTATCATGTCATTCAGCTGATCATTATGGGCAGATATTTCCTTTTGTCAAATTACTTTTTACAAGCTTTGCTGAGCATTACTGTGGGAGATTACTTCCGGGAAGAGAACATTGGACAGTCAGAGGTGATACGTTGCTTTGTAACGTATTTTCAAATCTGTAATGGAATGTTGCACTCCTTCTATACCAGCTACAGTGATACAATCCTGTTTCACATCAGGAATGGGTAGTATAGGGTGGAGTTGTGCAAATCTGTCTGGTTCGGTTTAATCTCTGTTTCTCATTTTTCCAACCTAAATTCAGCTCTTCGCATTTCGTATATCTAGCCCTCATGAAAGTTCACCGGCATTTTAGTGTTGAATTTCTCCTACACATTTTCAAGTGCAATTTTGCCTAATGTACATGTTTTTTGTGAATCCATTTTCTTCAATACAATGAGCTTTTGGGTGTTATTTTCACCAATACAGTCACACCTTGGTTGTTGAATGGAATCAGTTCTGGAAGTCCGTACAACTTCCGAAAATGTTTGACAACCAAGGCACGGCTTCCGATTGGCTGCAGGAGTTTCCTGCAGTTCATTGGAAGCCACAGAAGTCACATCGGACATTCAGCTTCCAAATAACATTTGCAAACTGGAACACTCACTTCTGGATTTGTGGTGTTTGGGAGGCAAAACGTTCGAGTTGCAAGGTATTTGGGATCTAAGGGACGACTGTATATGGATTTTAATGCACGATTTCCTCCACTCCACTCCATGCATTTTTGCACATGTTACTTGGCTGAAGAACTAGATTTGCAAAAACTGGAGTCGTGGTGTGAATTTTGAAGGATGGCTGTGCTTTGGTGCACAGGGTGGGTTGCTTTAAAGGCAAACCAAACTGAATTTTTCCACCACCCCTAGTTTAGAGACAGCAGCCTCCATTATTGCTCTTTATAGCAAATCACTGCCTCTTTTGGTTTGGCATAAGTGCTGCCCGTGATGCAGGGGCTACCCGGTATGAATGGAGCCCATTGATCCTAAAATTCCTTGTATAGTCTACACATTCCGAAAAATATAGTAAAACTCTGCTGGGATTGTACCACTTTAGAATGTAGATGGGGGTGCTTTCCCATGTTAAGCAGATACCTGCCCAGACAACCACATGGAGAAAAGCTAGGCTGAAAATTTGTCCTTCAATATCTGAAACTACTTCAAAGAAAGTGTTTGTTTTCATTTGGGGGGAGCATTTAAGCATTCAACCCCTCCCCCCATTTGAAGTGGTATGTTCCCAAAACATATATTTTTAACATTTTTTTTCTGACTGCTTAGGTCAATGTGATGGAGTTACAGATAGGTAAAGCAGAAGCAAAGGGAAGCTACAAAAGTTAATAATAACCACCTATGTATCTTAAGCATCTTACACTGCATATTATATGCAAATGAACTTGAAGGCAGCCAATCACACCCAGTAAAAGTGTAGATGGTCCTTCTCAATGAAGCAAGGAAGGAGAACTTAAGCCTTTCTTCACCTGCCAGTTCTCAGTTCCAAACCATCCAGGTCAGCTCCTCTCCTCAACAATCTTTTTAATAATTGTCATTAGCATTTTTAATATATATATAAAATCTAATACAGTGGTTACATATGCTTCAGGTTACAGACTCCGCTAACCCAGAAATATTACCTTGGGTTGAGAACTTTGCTTCAGGATGAGAACAGAAATAGTGCTCCGGCAGCGCAGCAGCAGGAGGCCCCATTAGCTAAAGTGGTGCTTCAGGTTAAGAACAGTTTCAGGTTAAGAACGGACTTCCGGAGCGAATTAAGTACTTAACCCGAGGTACCACTGTATGCACATTTTTGTATGCAAATTTGCCTCATATGCATATGTTTGGAAAGCCATATATCTTAATAGAATGCAATTGTGTATGTTGTTTTCAATAATATTTCTATGCATTATTTTCTTCCTAAAAAAATTACTTGGTTGGAGAAGTATATCGCAAAATTCAGAGAAGAGCAAGTTCTGAAGGATCACTGTGCATTTACTTATTTTTGGGAAAGTGCAAATTTGGTGTGTTTTGTCTTTAAAGAGGAACTGGTTTTAATTCTCCCCCACCGGCTCCAGAATTTAAATATGCCAAGTTGTAACCAAATGTAATGGTGTCTGAACGCAGCATTTGCCAACTGAAGTGCTTTCAGGCTGGTGACAACGGACCAAATTCTCTCCAGCTTTATTGAAGCAAATAGCTCTCTTTCGGTGGGGTTGTACTGAAGTGGCTGAAGGGAATTTGATCACCATGTTCACATTATTCCATCTGCCTTGCTCGAAATATAATTAGCTCTCTGGCAAGTTAATGGGTTTTCCTCCTTCTTTTCCTATCTCTAAAACTTACATGACCATTCGCCAAATATATTTGTGGGCTGCTTGTCTCTGTTGTTGTTGTTGTTGTTGTTGAGTCATTTAGTCATGTCCAACTCTTTGTGACCAGAGCACGCCAGGCACTCCTGTCTTCCACTGACTCCCACATGGATCAGTACCTTGTCATGGCGAAGGGGCTTGAATAACTCAGAGAAGCTATGAGCTATGCCGTGCAGGGCCACCCAAGACAGACAGGTCATAGTGGAGAGTTTTGACCAAACATGATCCACCTGGAGCAGGAACCGGCAAGCCACTCCAGTATCCCTGCCAAGAAAACTCCATGGACAAAAACAACAGGCTTGTCTCTATACAAAGTGCTAAAAAACAACCCACAATGGTGGCTCCTCTCACCTTACAGAATTATAGTCTAATGCTTTCATCCCTACAGAAATGGAAGGGAAGAGAAGCTTCCTGTTTTTATTGCTCCCCTCCCCTTTTAAAAATATTATTGGATTTTACAATTTAATATTCAACCAAATAATACAATGTAACATTTGTCATATAAATGAAAAAGAACCCACCCACCCCCATGCTCATTTTTCTGACAGGACTCACTTGAGCAAAAAGAATAAATTCTACAGGAGATGCTTTCCCTGTCCTTGTGTTTGTGTGCAGGTTTGAGAGGAACATGTAAGTATCTGTCTCTTTCCCCTGAGGCTAATCTCCAGGGCCACATCTACCATTGAACAGCGAGGCAGCTGCCTCAGGTGGCAGATATTGGGTGGTGGGTTCGTTATTCTCCATCAGTTGGAACGGAAGGTTTTTCCCTAGGATGAAGCTGCAGAGTATTTGTGACTGTCCTATGTCTGTTGCTGCATGTAGTGCTGGCCTATACCAGAAGCTCCAGCATTCTGCGTGTGTGGAAGGGTGGAGAATGGTGAGAAGGGTTGTTGATGACAGAACTGGGAAGACTGCAAAACGAATCTAAACAAATATGGTCCTCCCATGTCTTTCATGTAGCCACTGTGTAAACCGGGGTTGCCGTATGTCCTCTTTTTCCATGACGCGCCCTCTTTTTTCATGGGTAGAGTCGTCATAGTGATCCATAGTTAAAAGTCGACAAACGTGTCCTCTTTTTTTGCTCTTCAACAAGAAGATTTGTTTAAAGAAGATTGGAAAATGTTTATTGAATATATGAGGGGAAGTTGTGTACACTTGAAAACATTGGCAGCGTTAAGATAAATTCAGCAGTGTAAGTAAGTTTTGATGGAAGTAATAATGGAATATGGTTTAGTTTATATAAAATAAGCAGGGTTCTATGTTATGCAAAATGAAGCATGGGAAGAGAAGAAGGGAAGTCATTGATATTTTAAGGTTGCCTAAATGAATATTCTAAATTGTAAAACAGAAAATTTAATAAAAATTATATAGATATAGATTTAGATATAGTAGAAATTGGCAAATGTGTCCTTTTTTCTTTTTTGCTTTTCAAGATATGGCTACCCTAGAGGAATGGGGCCTGTCTGCAAATTCTTCTTTCAGCCTTGTGGAATGTACCATCCCAAAGATGGGCAAATTCACCTGAGGGAGGTGAAAGCGGAGGAGAAATTTCATGAGCCTCATCTGAAATGCTTTTGGACTTTCCCCCCTGCTTTCCATGAGGAACCTGAAAATTAATTTGAAATATTTATTTATAGGTGACATTTTCTTCAGCAATGCCACTTGAAGCACACGAAGGGAATGGCATTTGTCTAGATGTTACAGAAAAGGGACGATTGCAAAACAAAAAGAAAAGCCCATCACAACTATGTTGGATTATTTTTCCTCCTCATTTTGCTCTCAGGAGAACCATACAGATCAGGCTCCCTTTCCCCCCATCTCTCTGCTTCTCATTACAACATCCCTCCTTCCACCAAATCAGGATTCTGAATATGCACAAGTAATAGGGATCTCGTTCAGTTTTACGCAGACGTAAATGGCCATATATAAAAATATACATATACATACAAACCAGAGGTGGATATAAGCCCATTCCTGATGATGAGAAATAAATCACTGGATATTTATTGGAATTGCCGGGATATTGCCAATATCTCTTTTTCTCAGCAGAGGGAGTTGTTTCTCAAAGTAGCAAGGCAGCATCCTTTGATTGCATTTTTGTCAGACAAGCTGTATTTATTACCTTACTTGTAATTTAATTTCTACCGTATTCACCTTGCTGTTTTCTGGTGTGTGTCCCCCACCCCCCCATTTTATATCTTCCAATGAAGGTTTATCTGAAAAAGGGAACAAGACTTTAATCCAACCTTGAGCTGCAATAAAACAAGTTGGGGGGGGGGGAACATGTCTGAAAAAACTTTCTCAGCAGTAGATTCTACAGCTTGATTCTGTGCACATGAGCAGTGCCAGCCCACCTATGAGGCGAAGTGAGGTAGTCACCTCAGGCAGCAGATCCAGCTTCCCAGGAGCTCACTGTTTTTCATCCACCACCCTATTCTCCACTCTGGCCTCCTTTTACTCCCCTGCTCCCTTCAGCGGTGGTGGTGGTGGGGATGCAGACATGGGGAGAACAGCATTTTCCGTTTTGCCTCAGGTGGCAAAATGTCCTGGGCAGGCCCTGCAAGAAGGGATGGGCAAAGCCATAAATTTTAGTTTCTCATTTCCCCAGTCTTAAATTCAGTTCTCTACATTAAAAAGTCCTCATGAATATTCATCAGCATCTTAGGGTGAATTTCTCCTCATACATGTGTAATTTTGCATTTTTTAAAAGCAACATTTCCTAATACAATGCAGTTTTGTATGTTACTTTCGCTAACGTATGCATTTTAATGCACATTTTACCTTAGTATATGCATTGCTGTATGCATGACTTTGCTGGGGAACTGCAGGGCAAAGAGAATTTTGATGGACAGGGTTGTGTTTCAGTTTGTGAAGTGGTTGAAGAAGTGTGAATTGGGTAGATTCCCCTTCAAAGGTGAACTGAATCAAATGGGGTCTTTTTCTCTCCCCAAAACATGTATAGTATAAAAGCCTAATTGAATTCAGTGTGACTTAAAACCAAGTAAGCACAGGAGCAGCGTTGTAGTCTTCTAAGTGGATATTGAATTGGGAAAAATTGTGAACACAATACATTAAGTAAATCAAAGCATTGTGGGTTTAAATGGGCACAGCAAGCTCCTATTTGCTACAACTTCACCTTTTACCTTTGTGAGACAAGATACCACAAATATAATACTTTTAGCCTTAAAACAACAATAATACCACTCAGAGAAGCAACAGTAGTAGATTTCCTGCGTTGGTAGGAAGCTGGACTATCTGGCTCTTTAAGGTCCCTGACAACTCCACTACCATCCCTGTCCCTCTTTCCTTTTGTGTCGTGTATTTTAGATAGCACATCTGTGGGCTTGTTTTATAAGCTGCTCTGGGAGTCTTTTCAGGTTGAAGAATGGGGTACAAATGCTCTAAATAAATAATAATAAATAAGCTGCAGTATTCTTTGTTTCTTTCTTAGCAAAATACTTTCTCATGGGGCTTAGTTTAACTGGAAATGCTTCTGCACACGGCTTAAAAATCCCCCGCGGATGCTTTACAATGGAGTAAATGCAGCATACGTACGGCTCTGGTATACTGAAAGCAGGGTTTGGGCTTTTTTTTATCTCCAAAATAAAGTACTGTCTGATTCAAAGATGGATAGATTACCTCAGGGCAAAAGCATCTGAATGCTGTGCGATGAGGTAAATGGCTGCTCTTGCAAGACAGATATGGGCAAACAGCACAGCACACACGCTGACAGTGACAGATCCCCACAGCATATTAACTTCCTTCCCGACTGATCCACAGGATCTAAATGAAAATGAGCAAAGGGGAGCAAGTGGGGGCAGGGTGCGGGCATAGGCTTGCTATCTTTCCACCTTGATTAAGGACCCTGCCCTGTTAACAGCAGCACAGCAAGGAAGTGAATAGCTTTGTCTATACCTGCTGAAGTTCTGACAGGGAGCTTTTTATTATTATTATTTTAAAGGCATAGAGACCTCCCAGGGAAGATGTTGGCAAAGTAGACTCAAGCTGGCTGAACTGCTAGAAGGAAGGTTTCAGTAAGATTTTAAACAAATGAGCTAAGCCAGGTTAGGAGGAGTCTAAGCCATCTCTCTATCCATTCTGAAGGAAATCAGCCCTGAGTGCTCACTGGAAGGACAGATCGTGAAGCTGAGGCTCCAATACTTTGGCCACCTCATGAGAAGAGAAGACTCCCTGGAAAAGACCCTGATGTTGGGAAAGATTGAGGGCACAAGAAGGGGACGACAAAGGATGAGATGGTTGGATAGTGTTCTCGAAGCTACCAGCATAAGTTTGACCAAACTGCGGGTGGCAGTGGAAGACAGGAGTGCCTGGTGTGCTCTGGTCCATGGGGTCACAAAGAGTCGGACACGACTAAATGACTAAACAACAACACAAGCCATCTCCCTAAAATGCCAGTTGGAAACACTTGATATTCTAGGGCAGCGGTTCTCAAACTCCCCTTTGGTTCTATAAACTCATCCCCAGTGCACCCTATCCTATTAAAAATATTATTCACAATATCAGTTTGTGATATTGTGGAAAGTGGTTGAAAAGATAAAGCAGGAGAGGGAGCATGCATGTATCCTGAGCAGCTTTGAGGGAATGTGGCAACTCCCTTCTGTAGAAGACAAACAGGCCTCACTCCTAGTTGAACTTCCAACAACTACGGAATATCTTAAAAAACAACAACAAAGCCAACAAAAACACTTTAGCAGGCATTTTAACTGAATTCTGATTTTATAGTGTCAACTGATTTTTATCTTTAATGTAATGTTGAGTTACTTGTTGAGACAATGGCAATTCAATGAGATAAAAAGCATCAAAAGTAAGTAAGCAAGCAAAAAAAAAGTCATGCCAACATTTTCTTCGGTAGGCTACACTGGCCTGGATTGACAAAGGAGGGCTTCCTGACCCCAGATTACATTTGCCCTCATCTCATATTACAAAATGGGATTGCCAAAGGCATGCCTAAAGAATAGATAGTCTCTTTTGCCCACACAAATCTGGGCTTCTGCCTGTACTTGCCTCCACAGCACAGCTGCATATCGCCAAGACAGTGACATTAGCATGTGCGGACATGCCTTCTGGTGGCACAAACATGCCCCAAGACCAAAAAAAAAAAAAGGTACCTGCTCCTCATTATTTATTTTAACTACGTGCCGGTACAACCAGCTGCCATGCAAATGTACCTTGCAATAAAATGGCATATATGGATCCATTAGGTAAAGGTAAAGGTACCCCTGCCCGTACGGGCCAGTCTTGCCAGACTCTGGGGTTGTGCGCCCATCTCACTCAAGAGGCCAGGGGCCAGCGCTGTCCGGAGACACTTCCGGGTCACGTGGCCAGCGTGACATCGCTGCTCTGGCGAGCCAGAGCTGCACACGGAAACGCCGTTTACCTTCCCGCTAGAAAGCGGTCCCTATTTATCTACTTGCACCCGAGGGTGCTTTCGAACTGCTAGGTTGGCAGGCGCTGGGACCGAACAACGGGAGCGCACCCCGCTGCGGGGATTCGAACCACTGTCCTTTCGATCGGCAAGCCCTAGGCGCTGAGGCTTTTACCCACAGCGCCACCCGCGTCCATTAAACTAGAATAATTAAAAGGTTGTGGTGAAAGATGGCTGGGAAATGCAGCTGCACAGATTTCCCCCTCCCTTGGCTGTGGGATGTCATCTGGCCCAGCATGGAGACAGTCCATCTAGAGCCAGCCACTACTTGGTAGGGATGGGGAAATCTGCTGATTTCAGTTTCTCTCAGCTTCTCATTTTTATTTATTTATTCATTAAATTTATATCCTGCCCTTCCTTCCAAAGGAGCCCAGGGTGAGTTTCCCCAACCTTAAGATCATTTCTCAACATTTCCATGCCAGTTCACTTTTGTTTCCAGATCCTTGTGAAAATTCAGCAGCATCCTAATGCAATTTTCTGCTACCATTTGTGGACGCACTTTCCCCTTATATCCACTTTTGCAAAACAATTTCCCTTAATGTAATGTGTTCTTGCATGTTATTTCCACGACCATAAGTATTTTTTACGCATGCTTTGCCCTACTGTGTGCTTTCCCCAACTACGTGTTCGTTGGCTGGAGAAGTTCATTGCAAAATTCAGAGAAGTGCAGGTTTTGAAGGCTTGCTCTGCTTTGGTTTTGCAAAGTGCAAATTAGAGAGGATCACCTTTAACTGCGAATGGAGCCAAATGTCTCCATCAGCTCTGCTTCTCAGTCATGGCACTGCCAGTGCATCAGGCCCAGAATGATGTGATGGTAGGCCCTGGATTGTACGGGTTCAGCAGAGGAAAGTCTTGTACAGAAGTCATTTTCTGTGGCTTTGTGAGTATCTTGCTCCATCTCTGGTTTACCTGCTCTCTACTGGGCCAGGCCATTGGTCCATCTAGCTTGCCACACTGACTCCCAGGGACTTTCTGCATGCCAAGCAGGTGCTCTGCTACTGAGCTTTATCTGGAGGTTTACTGGTCTGGGGTTCAAGACCCGTTGCATGGCCAACTGCCACAGATGCTTTCGCTGTGATTCCTGCATTGCAGGAGGGTTTGACTAGATGATCCTCAGGGTTCCCTTCCAACTCTATGATTTTATGATTCTGCTCTCCTTCAAGCAGAGTCCCGGCAAGGTCTCTGTCTCCAACGTCTTAGAACCACCCAATCAGCATGAAAGGAAGTGAGTTGGCTCCTGTGGGTTGGCTGCTCGGGTCACTCTGCAGAAGCTCAGGCAGGAAGAAAACTGGGGAGATGCTCCAAAGCTAAGCATTTAGAAACACATTGAAAACACAGTTTCAAGAGACTGTGCGCACAGTCTGTTATGTACAATAGAATTTCAAGGAAAACCCAACTTAAGTCACTCCATAAAGAAGACATTGGAGTACTACTCCAAGGCATTTGCGCAGGGAGATGGTAAAGGTACCCCTGATCATTAGGTCCAGTCGTGGCTGACTCTGGGGTTGTGGCACTCATCTCGCTTTATTGGCTGAGGGAGCCGGCGTACAGCTTCCGGGTCATGTGGCCAGCATGACTAAGCCACTTCTGGCGAACCAGAGCAGCACACGGAAACGCCGTTTACCTTCCCGCCGGAGCGGTACCTATTTATCTACTTGCACTTTGACGTGCTTTGGAACTGCTAGGTTGGCAGGAGCAGGGACCGAACAATGGGAGCTCACCCTGTTGAGGGGATTCAAACCGCCGACCTTCTGGTCGGCAAGTCCTAGGCTCTGTGGTTTAACCCACAGCGCCACCCGAGTCCCATGAAGATGGTAGAGCTAGCTTAAAAGAAACAAATGGAGATCTCCATTCATCATTGCAATGTGTCCCTAATTATTGTTAACATGTCAGATTATTGTACAATTGTGGAAGGGAGCATAGCTGTGAGGGTCTGTGAGTGACATGAAGGTACCCTGAAGTTCTGAATTTGCCACCTCTCTACTGGCTATGGCTCTTTCCCACTTCAGCAAAATCTGCTATGTCTCACACAGTAGCTCTATGAGGCTGTGCACAGCCCTTTCACACGCTGCGCTGTTGCAATCGTTCTTTAATGGCTTAGAAGAAGAGCAAAGGAATCAATAGTTTTACTTGATACAACGCCTGGGATTTAATTGGGTCTCATCCACATGCTGAGCTTGCACCGCTGTGCCAACAGAGCCTTCTGCGGTGAAGTTCCAATCCCTCCTGTCATTTTTTCTGAAAGTTGTTGGTAATGATCCAGACTCCGTCTCTCTCTCCTCTCTCTCTCTCATGACAAACCACAATGAAGCAACAAAGGAAACACAGAATGTCTCTTTCTCTTGTGTGGCTGCTACATGAACTTTTAAGAAGGATTCGGTGCTCCTTCCTAGGAGCAGGAGATACAGAGCATGAAAGGAAAACAGAAAGATGAGAGTTGGGGGAAATAAATAAAAAAGGACAAAAGATTGGGGGTGGAGAGGGAGGGAATGCAAATAGCTAATGAAAAAGTGGCAAGAAACAACTGGAGGAAATATTTTTTTTAAAAAAAATTGCATAGGACTTTAGAACTCCCTGACACCTTATCTGCATTTTTTCTACGTTTCTTTTTATGCACCGGATTCCATTTTTATGGACTTTTCTTCTGTCGTTTTTGTGCCAACGTGAATGACTCACATCTGCTCCCATTCCTGTTTTCTCCTGCAAGGGAAAGCTTTACTTAGATCAAAGATGGGAAGCCTATAGTCCCCTGGATCTCATTGAAATGTAAGCCCTGGCCAGTATGTCCAATGGTTAAAGATGCAGAGTGTTATGGTTCAGTAACATCTGGAGGGTTACAGGCTCCCCATCCCTGCCTTAGATAACAAATGCTTCCAGTAGTTGTGCAAAGAAAATTGGGATGGGTCCTAAAATATGAGGTGTAACTCCCCCCCCCCCCGTTGGGGAGCAAGTGAGACTTAATCCTGCAGAGTCTTAGGGTTCTTTGCCATTTTTGCTTGCACCAAAGCTCCCATTGATCTAACAAAAGCCTGGTAGCCAAGGTAAGAATGTATGGATATGCATCAGTTCCAGTCTTTACTAGAGTCTAAATGGCAAAAAGCAAGTCGATTACACTTGCTGACATTTCCTCTTGAAGCAAAAGGCCAAACTAGATGTGATGTCAAAGCCACTTGAATGCATCTCCTGGCTTTTTTCTTTTAAAATATTTTCTTAAAGCCATGCAGAGAATTTGGGAATTGGCTTCAAAACAAAACACACCTTTTCCCTAGGCTGATTCATCAGTACAAACCCCGCCCCCAGAACAGTTCCTGGGGATGATCTACCTTGGTGAACTGGCACAAGGCTCAGAGCACCTCTCTGCAACTCCTTTTACAAACCAATAAACAAATAAACAAAAGTGTCTAATTGGGCCCTAGAGATACTCCATACAGTAATGAACACACCAGTTCACCAGATACTAATGGTGCTCCCCATAATCTGTGAGGGCCACAGCTGCTGTTGTTGTTTTGACTGCATGCACACTCTGTGTCCAGGTTGTGATGACCTAGAGCTAATGGCATCTTCTTGGTCCACATAGTGAGAAAAACATAGCACGATGCAAGGAACCAATGGTATATTGGCATATCCTTTCTTCTCCAACTTTGTCAACATTTTGGTGCTAGGTTAAGACGTTCCTCTATGCCCAGGAATTTGATGGGACAGAATGAATGCTTTGAAGTTGTTTATTCATGCTAGTGTTTTTCCCCTACTGGGATAGTGTGAATATGATATGGTTTATACCATTTTATATTGTCGTCGTCTTCTTTTTTGTACAATTCAATCTGCTGTTAAGATGCCTTAAAAAGAAATGGGCACTTAGGAGATGTAGTGAACTCAACTGTATTAAACAAAACCACTCTGATTGTATGTGCAGCCAGCATCACCCACCCAGTATAGGCTGCAGGAGCTGAGCCCTGCTCTCCAGGGCTCCTGACTAGCATTCCAGGCATCTCTTGATAAAGAACTTCATTTGCCAGAAAGAGATCTGCTCTCCGCTGAAGAGTGTAATTTTATTTTTAAGTGCTCATGACAGCACTAGAAGCTCACATCTCCTCTTCCAAATCCAGTAATTAAATTCCACCTACCTGAATTTCCCCCTGCTGTTTCAGTCGGACAAATTAATCTTCCTACCATGCATTTAACCGCTATCTGAAATGTTAAGCAGTTGCTTCTTTTCAAACAAGAGGGGGGAATTAAGTGACCCTGCCTATGCACGCTGCAAGTTTGCAACTTCCAATGATGTGTTTTCAGATTCTTTCAGCTAGGACATTCTCCTCCCAAGAAATCTGAAAAATCCATCAGAGCAGAGGAACTTATTCCACTTCCCCTCATTGTAGATAAACATTTTCGCAGGGTGGTCCTAGCGCAGAAGATGCCCGAATGATCTTGACTCTCGTCTGTCCATACTATTGGAGGAAGCTGGTCTGTTGGTGCAAAGGTGGCCCTGCCCCACCAGTCTGCTCTTACACAGCCCCCACCTGCCTGCCTTCTTGCAACTAGTCCGTAATGGACCCCTGGTTGTCAGTTTCTTGTTCTCAGTTTTGCCTTTGTAGACCTCAGCAGAGAGCAAGGTGGGGACAAACTGAGAATTAGTTTGCTGTACCCATCATTGGCTCCATCTCCCAACTCCATCTTGCCTCCCACCCTTTCCACCCCAATGGGCACCAACCACCCCTGTATGTCATGCACTGGTTCTCCAAGCAGTTAACCTTTCTGCTGAAAACTTGGCACCAGTTTACTTCAAAGGTTGCCTTGTCCTATGCATGCCTATGGAACCTGCACTTTGACTCTGGATGAAATCAGTGGGTGGAGATTCCTTTGATAAATGAAGGACTTCCCTTGAAAACAAAAAGAGCAAAAAGACCTCAAGCTCTCAGGTGTCTGCCTTCCCAGATTCTTGCACTTCAAGGAAACTCCAGGGGAAGTTGTCATGAGGCAATTTGTCCCATGGGACCTTTCCAGGAAGCTCACTGTATCTATTTCCAGAGCCCACCTATGAGCCAAGTTGAGGATTCATAAAGCATATACAGTCTCCATTCTTAAAATTGTACTAATTTGGGTTGCAAGCATAGCACAGAATTTTTGATAGCATCCTTTGCTGGGATAGAAAAGGCAGGTGTATTTTTTTAAAAGGACACGTGGACAGCTGGGAAAACACTGGATAAATGTTTAATGGAAAGAGACACACAGACACACTGCCCCCACTTTACACATAATTGCAAAAAATGTGTTCTTTAACGCTGAATGGTTTAACCAACATTTTATCTGCTTACAGAATTGCAAGGCTGGGTGGAAGCAGCAAATCTAACCCTGAGAGGAGCTTCCTCATTCAAATCTTCCTGACATATATGTTTGCATGATTGACATCTAAGACTAAGAGGCAATATGTGGAGGTGCAAGTGAGGCTTTTAGGACATTGGGAAAGGTTAGTAAAAACAGACCCATCTGGAAGTAAGCAAAGTCATCCTTTGCTGCAGGGAAAGATGAATTTTCTTCCTTGTTGCCAGTTAAGCTGTTCTGGGGAAATGTTTCTCTCCTGACCATAAAACGACAAGCAGTTAAGACTCCCAAGAATCAATCATCTCTGCAGACATTATGTGATGTCACTATAATATCATACTATTCTACCTGGGGTTTGTGGCAACTTTATTAACTGAGCTGGAGGGAAACTTTATTGCTCTGCAAATATATTTATGTTTAGGCTTGTAAGGTAAGAATTTTGCCTCCAAACTGGAAGATTCCTCCTCCTCCCACCACTTTTCAGACTCTGGATGCACCACAAATGACTTTGGTTGGAATCCTAACCCCAATTTTGTTTTGGTTTTTAAGTAAGCCCCATTGAATTAAACAGGACTTCTGAGTAGATGTGGTTCAGGTCAGGCTGCCTGTTATGTATAGGAAGGGGGAGGCAATACAAATCTGGGTGCTGGCCATTTTCCTGGACTTACTTGCCACAGGGCTTGTAGAAGAACTACAGACAAACTGCTGAGCTCCGTCAAAGCAGAGTGCTGCAGGCTCCTTACATTCTTCCTGACAGTGTTCTCTCAGGACTGGTTTGCCCACGCAATCAACCTCTTTATGTGATCCCGCCCAAGTGCCCCAGGGATCATAGCAAGAGGAGAATATCGCAGAAAGAAGCAGCGCTCCATGGATACGCTTACGGGAAGCACACTGCAAAACCTGGGCTCCTGCCATCTTCCTGTTTTATGCTAGGCCACCTCAATCATGGGAAACCTAGGAAGATTCTGTGCGCATTTTCCATGCAGCCTTTACCTGTGGGCGAGGAGGCCATGATGCGCATGTGAGAAGCAAAAGGCGGGATGTTTCTGCACACCTGTGAATACTGTGAATGCAGGGCAAGCAACAGAATAGGCTTTTGTTTTTAATAGGATGTATGATCCCCAGTTCAAATCAGTTGCAAAGGATAGCTGTGGAAACCAAAAATGAAAGTTGGAGGGGGGGAAAATGAGATGAAACAGGGCGACTGGAACATGCTTACCCTAATATGTTTACGTGGAAGTAAGTTTCACTGAATTGTCAAGTAATAGTGTGCCCAAGATTGCACAAGTGAATTCCCTAACATGCTAACAAAAAGCTTTAGATTTCAGTCCTCTCCAAGTTTAGGGAATTATTTGCAGTACAAAGAGTACTGGAAGGACCAGTATCTTGGGAACTCTATGCTGCATGCTATATGGAACCTGTAAGAGTCACCAAATAATCAGACTGAGCAGCCTGCTTTGTTTTATAGCTTCTTTATTTTGTACTTACCTTTGCAGCGATTCCAGGGCTCTCTCTCGAGCGTTTGAAATTTACGCTTTGCAGCTTTGCCTTTTACAAAATTAATGCAAATTGGCATTGCGTTTTAAAAAGAAGTGCTATGGGACTAAGGGTTGTGTAGGGGCCGCTGCGGCCTCAGGACTTGCCGCCCCATGCCGCCAAGGCACAGGCGGAGAGCCCGGCCATTCCTCGCCCAACCAACTCCGAAACGCTCCAAAGTTGCTGCGTGCGGCGCCTCCCTCCCCGCGCCGTCGGGCCGCGCTCGCCTTCGGCTCCGCCAGCCGCCAACTCCGCCCGCGGCCCGGAGCCAGCTGGGCGCCCGGCACTCCGGGGCGCCGCCGCCGCCGCGCTCCCGCCCCTCGCTTGCCTCCGATCCCCGCCGGAGCCTTCGCGGAGCCGCGGCGATCTCGGCCTCGCAGGGAGCTGCCGAGCAGAGCGAGCGGCGGCGGCGACGTCTCCAAAGCGGCAGACTTGACCCAGGAGGGCGCCGAGCGCGCTGCCTGCGCGTCCGCAGGGGCGTCTCGGCGGGAGGTTGCTTTTTCGGGGGGCGCCCCTCCTACTCCCCAGGGTGGGAGCCGATCGGGAGGCAGCGGGAAGGCGAAGCGCTGGATCGGCTTAGGAGTCGGCGTCAAGCGGGCGCCTCCTCGTCCCCGCTCGTCTCCGGCGGATCCAGGCGGGGAAGGACGCCCTGCCTTGGAGAGCCACGACGCAGGGGCACCCAGGAGTGCCCGCTGCCGCTTCCCGGCGCGTCGCGATCAGGAGGAGGAGGACCCCCCGCTGCCTGTTTCTCCACCCCCGGCCCCTCCCACGCCGGCTTCCTCCTCCTCCTCCTCCTCGCCCCATGCAGGGAAGACGGCCCGGGACTCCCTTCGCCTCCTCCTGCTGGAGGCGGGCTCGTTCGCCATGCTCCTAGCGAGGGTTCGCGGGGACTCATCCCGCCCGTAGTGGGAGGCAGGGTGCCGGCCGGCTCCACCCTCTCCCCGCCGCCTGGCTGCCTCGCGGAAAAGACGGAGAGGACTTTCCCCACGCGGCGTCTCCTCCTCCTCCTCCTCTTCTTCTTCCTTCTGCTAACCATGCGACGGCTGAGCCGGAGGCTGACTCTGTCTGTCTTGGGGATCTTGTGGATCGCGGCTCTGCTGCTCTTCTTCGGGACCAGGAAGAAGTTGGAAGTGGTGGGAGCCGAAGGGCAGACGCCGAAGGTAAGTTGGCGCTTTTCTCTCTGTGACTTCTTCGAGGGGAAGCGGCGGAGGGTGCGCGCGAGTCTGTTATTGGACGGAGTGGGAAAGAGAGACCTGGCTAGGTTTGAAGTGTCTTTATGTAGGTGTGTGTGTGCAGAGCCAGGCTTTTTGGAGAGGTGGCTTCGAAGCTGGCCGGGAGCGAATGAAACATGCATGTACACGCGCCTACACACACACACACACACACACACACACACACGGGCGTGCATTCTCACGCTCTCTCTCTCTCTCTCTCTCTCTCACACACACACACTCTCCATATGCATTGGAAAGCGGCCAAGCATCGGCTGAGCGCCTCAGCCTTGCAAAGTCCACGTGGTGACAGACACCTGCTTGCCGGCCAGCGTCTTGCTCGAGTCGAGCTTGGCTTCCAACTTCTTTGCAACAGTTTCCACGGGCGAAGCGCGCCTCCTTTCTCGGCTTCCCAATGAAAGAGGAAGAGGGCTCTCTAAGCCCAGTGTAAAAAGACTGAACGGAGGGAGGGAGGCGAGGCAGTTCTTCAGAAAGCGGCCGCTGATGACTTACTCTAGGCGACTGTTACTGCCATCCTCTCCATCACCTCTAGAAACGGTGGCGATTTTTTTTTTTTTAATGTTTAGGTTCAAGGACATGGAAAGTGGAACATGAATTCCACCTGTTTTCTTATGCATAAAGACCATCCGGTTTGGTTTCTTGGCTCGCTTGGGCTGAGCAAAGATTGAAGCCAGCAACCCAAGGCAGGCACTCCGTTCCAAATTGGACCTCCAGTTATGCATCTGGCATCAGGGAAGGAGGAGATAAGGAGCGTTTAGGTTGGGTGGGAGCCAGAAACCTCATCCAAGAATGATGCGTCCTGCCCCTTGAAGTGCAGCACTTGTCTGGAGTGTATATGCAGGGGGGTTGTACTCTCCCCTTCCTCTCAGGACCCCCCCCCCCCAGCAAATGATGCTAAAGCCTTTTGAGTGTGGAATGGAGTCACTTGTAAACTCTGATGCTTTGGGACAGGAGAAAGGCGGAGAGCCAGTTTTTAAACCAAATGAACGTTTAAGCAATGTGGATTTTACATTCAAATTTGCATAAGTGGGAACAGTGGGAACACGATTGTTAGTGCCATTTCTGAAAACGTTCCAGTTTAATAGCACCTATTGCTGTCTTGGATGGTTAAATGAATGATGTTTAAATTGTGCCCCCCCCCCCCACAATTTCCCAGATCTGTAATTTGAATTTAAAACTCAGACTGGAAGAGTGTGCGTTTGATATTAAAATCATCGCTCTACCATTTTCTTTCCTGCAGCAAAAATGTTTACAAGGGATGCATTCCAAACTGTAGTATGTTCAATATAAAAGTGTTTCACTTCCATTTTCAGTTCCACATTGACAGCATTCGCATAACATGAGATACAATTACAAATACTTTTTTTTAAGGTAACACTGTTACCTTAAAAAATGCTTCACAGCTTGGTCATGTGCATGTTTACTGCTAAGTGTTTGAATCCTATGCACACTCTCATGGGTGCTTATCTTTAATGTATCTCTTCTGGGACTTTTACTCTGTAGTGCAAACCCATTTAATTAAGTTACTCCTGATCGATGTCAGCCTAGATGGGGCTAGACAGTCTGCACTGAAGACATTTCTGCATTCTTTCTGTGTCGTTCGCATAATTTGAAGCACTTCTCAGATGTAAAGTATTCTTACTAGCATGTGGAACTTAGGCAAACTTTTCTCTGTTTCTGTGATGGCTAGAACTCACTAAGATTCTTCTGGCTGTTGTGTTCAGATCTGTGGCGTATTTATTGATCGTGATTTTATTGATCACGCATGTGGAGTGCAGTTTCAACTCATAAGCTGCATGTGCAGAGTTGGCCCAGTACAGATGGAGAACTTGTGGCCCAGAGATACTGCCGGACTCCAGTTCCTATCAGCCCCAGCCAGCATGTAGTCCAGCTCTATCTGGATGGTTGCAGGTTGTCGACACCTGCTGTACAGTTAAGCTACCTTTATACCAAGCAAAATGCAGGCAGCCTGTGGCTGCACGATCCAAGGTGTGATGGTGCAAGGTTTTCCCATCCTTCATCAGACCTACATTTGCAGATGACAAATAAAGCACTATTCTGAAGATGGGCTCATACATGTGTGTACAGCACTTCATTTCTCTTTGTTTGATTGTCGCATGGTTGATAAGGGTTAACAGAATGCGTGAACAGAATTTGTTGAATAGCATTGTGGTGGCATAGGATGATTTAGAAGTTTTATCTGCAGTGTCTGTGTTGGCACATTTGTACATGGAAGCCATCAATGGATGTTGGCAGCCATCAAATGATGAGTGTATCTGCCCGAACAGCCCTGAGACGGGGAGAAATTTCCTTGTGTACATAGTTTATATCATCTTTGTTTGTCATTTCCCCATCCTTTTTAAAATGAAAAAGTCTGCAAATTGGACTTGTTCTAATAACTTTTCACAGCGCACAAATGGCTTTTTTTTTGTGCTTTCTGCCAAAGGTTACCCCATTTGTTCAGTTCTAAGGTTAATGATTGCCCTGTGTGGATTCACAGCAGTGGACAATTTTTTGTGTGCTGTATTCTTACATCATCTTACAGCTTGATTTAAAAAGAAAAAAAATCAGTTAGTGAATGGAAAGCTCTGAATTTCTGTGCCTTTGGTGCAGTCTAAATGAGTAATAATAATATTGATGGGCAGTGTCTTAATCAGGATTTCCACTAATGTCAACGTCTGGGAATGTCCTGGGGAGGAAGCAGCAGAGCACTGCAAAATCTTTCCTCCTTGTCCCCTGCAGGAGGCATCACAGTTCCTTTTCCTTCGCTCTTCCCCTTTCCTTGAGCAAATGTCAGACGGCTTGAATTCTGTCTGTCTTCACGGAAAAATCAACCACATGGGCACTTAAATCTCAAGGCTGCCTTTAAATCACAACAATGCATATAAGACCTGTCTTTTCATGATAATGCCTTCCTGTTTTGCAATGAACCAGCAGAGCATGCAATGGAGGGAGATTTCCCAAATTTGGAGCCCTGCTGAATCCAAATCTGAATCTGCACCTAAAAGATACGCTTTCGGCTTCGACCCTAAAGTCAAGGGTGGTAAACAAGACAGCTCATACCAACTCTTTCCTGGCGTAAACTTTGCCATAGAACTGTTAATTTCAGAACAAGCTGGAGGTGACATCACCATAATGAATGCCACATTTCTCTTAGATCACTCACTACTTCTTGCCAATTTCCTCTAATTGTTTTTTTTTAATTGTTACAGTTTGGTATTGGAAATAATACACCCACACACCTATGTATTTAAAAAGAAATGTTTTCACACTTTACATTGCTTTTTATCTTTTAGCGTGATTGGATGAAACAGTGGCCACGTTTGGATGTAACACTGAAACAGTGGTTGATGCAAGTTGGATTTCAACAACCGATCCGTGATTTAAACTTTAGCACTTGTGAATGAGTCCAGCCCCTTCCTGGGAACTTGTGTTCCAGTTCCCCTCTCTTTCCCTCCATGGTTAAGAGGAGACGTTCAGAAGCTTTGCATTTTAGTTAACCATAGTTTCCTGTGCTGTCTGGGTCAGTAAAATTGGTTTAACCCTAACGTTGGTTGATTCCAGCAATGCATGGTTTGAACTAGGCTTGCTTTGAGATCAACGGTTATTCATGTTAAATTATGGTTCATGGCGTGGATGACAAAGGAAGATATGGTTAATGAAAAGCAAAAATTTATAAATATCTCCTGACCATGCAGCGGAGGAGGGGTATATGTTGGGGGTGGGGGAGGTTAAGCTCATACAGGGTGTTCAGCAGTGGTTTAACATTACAACCATACCTTTATCTGATTGGCACATGACATGTAATCCATTTTAAAATGATGCATAAGTATCAGAATGTGTTTATTCAAGTAACTTACGCTTTAATCCTCTATACCAGGGGTGGGGAACCTTTTTGATCCTTATCAGATCTAGGCTGTTAATTGCCTGATGTCAAAATGTGCTTTGAAGTCTCAAAGTTGGGATTTCAAAGCACCATGTATAGCTCAGGTATGGTGTGCAAGGAAGCTCCTCACAACAACAAAATTATAAATATTTTTCAGTTTCAGAGTGAGATGTAGTGATTTTGGCAGCCGTCTTGCATTTTCACATTTGCATTTTTTTGGCGTCACACAGAAGACTGGCTTGTCATGCTCTATAACTAACATAGTTTGTGCCATATTTTATGTTATGCCCCCAAATGAATTTCAGTTGGCTGCGATTCTGTAATTTTCCAACTTCTGCTGCTAAAACACATTAGGGACAAGTTTAAGGTCTAATATTATGTTGCCCTTAAAATTTCCGCCAAATTGATTAAACAGGGGGAGTGCGAGGGCAAGTTGATGATGTGTCTGTCAAGTTGATAACTGGCTGTCTTGGCTGTCACAGTAGGCTTGAGGGTTAAAGCTGAAGTGTATTGCTTAGGTACAGAAATATTTGGATCCAGCTGATTGGAAAACATGGAAAAACGCTCAAGTAAGCAAATGACTCTCAAATTGCCTCAGCGCTTCTGACAAACCTCTCTCCCCTTCTCCGGAGCAAAATTCAGCTTTTCAGTTTGGAGAGAAGCACTTAGACGTTGTGAGGGATGCAGCCCTCTCCGTTCTGGCTAGAGCCAGTTAATTGACAGCCCGTCTGTGGTCAAAGAAGGACATGCCTGGTGTGGGAGAGGGTTTGCTGACAAGACTTCAAAGCGTTTTCATCCCTGAAGCTTGGAAGTTTTGTGCTGCTTTGCATTTGTGCCAAACCCATGAATGAACATGCTTAATGCCACTCATGGGGTTTTTTTGTGCTTAAGGGGGGAATAAGGTTGGGCTTTTGAATGAGTCAGAGCGGTCGGTCCCGCCTTTACGCTAATTTGAGCTGCGGCCAACTTACCTGCACCTCCTTCCCACCTTTCTTCCAGTTAGGCAGACACACTCAGGGATTCTTTCATGTTACTATTTAAAGAAGCAAGGTTTCTCTCAGGAGTCTGCCTTGTCTCTGGGGAGAGAGGGGAAATACCCCAAGCTATACAAGGTGGTTTCAGCATCTGGTCACACTTCGATGTGACGGAAGGGACAGAATGCCAGAAAAGTTCGTGCAGATAGCATCAGGTGTAAATTCTCAATGGCCAGAGTCATTGGGGATAAGGTGTAGTTATTATGGTTCTAGGGCAGTTTTTCTTCTTTTTATAGGCTGTTTTTAATAAATGTTTAATAGACTATTGTATTTTAATATTCTGTTGGAAGCCGCCCAGAGTGGCTGGGGAAACCCAGCTAGATGGGCGTGGTATAAATATTATTATTATTATTATCATCATAATATACATAAACTCTGAAAATACATATATTACACAATGAAAAATGCAATTTTTGTTTAACAGCAGCAGTCAGTGTCTCTTCCCCCGGCCCTGTCATGATCTTGTACCCCGTATTGGGACATTGCTTGCACTGCCCTAATTATTACTGCTTGAGATCATGAGTTTGGCAGGTCCTGAGGGAAAGAACAGTCTGGGAAACTGGCCTGTGATCCGGGTGTGTCCTGCCCAGTCCTGGATTATGAGGTGAGTTTAAAGAACTGCCCCACCTCTTTGGGAAACAGCCATCTGCCAGACCTCCCCTCCTCCTGAGGTGGTAGGTTTTTTTTAAAAAAAACAGGAATCTTGTGGGATGAAGCCACAGAAAAGTATCTCCTTAACAGGTACATCCCATGGGTAGTTAAAATAAAGTTCTGTAAAGCCAGTAGTGGAGGGAAGAGTTAATCTCCTAGTCCTGTTTGTTGTGATACTGATTCTGCTCAGTGAATCAGTGGCTATTTAACTTAACTGCTTATGTGCAGTTAACATAATTTATGGTTTTAGCCTCAGGAATGAGGAACACACATGAACAAGTAGATTGAATCAGTTCCTTGGCTCACTTTTTACCTGACCTAGTTCTCCTCACTTATATTTTCTTTATTCTTCTGACAAAGTGGGTGTGAGTTGAGTCAAGGAAAGGCATACTTAGTGCACACCAGAGCACTAAGTCACCACAAAGATTCTTCTTGGTTATTTTCTTGCTTTGGAGAAGAATAAGATCTTGAATAGTTTTCAGGTTTTCCCCCCTTCCTGTTTCAATCTCCAGTCTAATTGCAATAGCCTACCCACTCCATTCAGTACATCGGACTTCAGAATTTTAACTATGGCTCATGATTTTGCTTTATGTGAAAATCTTTCCCCTATCACATGAAGGAGTGATATGAGATATACAGGTTACTTGTTTTATGAATAATCCCAGGAATTCCATAGGGTGCAAAACTGTGTTGTTCTAATTGGTCAGCTAATGCAAACATGGCTATTTTTAAGGCTTTGAAAAACCGTGCATTTCTCGATAAATGTGCGGAATTTAATGCCCTTAAAGAAAATAGAAGCAAAGAAGGCATTAGATGAAATTGCCTTTAGCACCATAACAATCCCTCTGTGTAAATAGGGATATGCACTCTTCGAAATTACAAAATAAAACTCATGGGCGGCGGGGGGGGGGGGGAGCATGCTATACTGAATTCTCCTTCAGATGAACCTTTCCCCTTTAGCACTTGCTGTAGAATTGATTCTTCATTTTACAGTCCTTTAGAACATCCACCGAACAGTTAGAGATTTAGCTTCCCCCTGATCTTCTTCTTCCTGCCGAACTCATTACAGGCCTGGTTCAGCAGTCCGTCAAATCAACGAGCTCTTTCTCCAAGAGATGGGAGATCAAGCCTTAGTCGTCTAAGATACATAGGCCATGTTGCTGTCAACTCCGTCAATCAGCATCCTGAAAATAGCTTCTCTTTCGTTTGTCCAGAATTTTCCATCAAAACAGTTTCATCCCCCCTGAGATCAATAGAATCTGTATTCCTAGCCTTGTTTTGTTTTTTTGAAAACGTGTTTGATCCTTGGCTTTGGAAACTTCCAGCAATCAATTTGAATTATGTGCTCCTTTTGACAATAGAGAATCTGGCCTTGTTTGGATGTAACACTAAACTATGGTCTGGTGCAGGGGTGGGGAACCTGTGATCTTCCAGAAGCTGCTGAAACCACAGCTCCCCTCCTCCCTTACCATTGGCTATGTTGGCTGGGGCTGATGGGAGCTGGAGTATAGCAGCAATCGGATGGCACCAGGCTCCCTCACCCTGTGTTTTGTGAATGAGGCTCACCTCATCCCTCTCTTCCTCCCCTGGGTCCACAAGAAGGAGTTTGGAGGGAGTTTCCCTTTTCAGGGTAACTACAGTCTAGCATTATGCCATGCCATGATGAACTGTAGTTAAGTCGTCACTATGATTTGCTGTGGTTTCTATAACCAGCTTGTTTCAATAAACCAGAGTTGACCAGTGTAGGGTTCAAATGTTGTGGTTAATTGAAAACAGAAACAAAAGCATGTGATCTCCTCATCATGCTAAGGAGGGGATGGGGAGAGTGCCTGAGCCCAAGGCTTCTTGCACCATAGTTCAGTATGCCGAATCATGGGTGAGCATCATGCCTCAACAAAACAATGATTTCATTCCAGTGAATTCTTGTTGGAGGATCCCAGTCAGATTTTTATTGGTATATTATGATTCTTAAAGCTGCAAGAAATTAGGTTTGGCTTAAGACACAGTTTGGCAATAGGCTTTTGAAGTATTGGTCAGACAGGTTGGCCATTCAAAAGGTAACTGGCTAGCATGGTTTTTCTGGCCTTTATTTAGGCTGGTAGACACAATGCAGAGAATAATAATTATAATAATAATCTGGGAAAAGGCTAAATTATAATAATCTGGGAAAAGGTTGTAACATCAATGATAAATCTTATTACTTATTAAATTTGTATACTGCCCTTTACCTGTAGATCTCAGAGCGGTTCACAACATAAAAATACAAGTTAAAGAAGACAAAATACATAATAAAAACAAGAATACCCCCCCCCATTTTATTATTATTATTATTATTATTATTTACTTATCCAAAACATATTTTGGTATTATCCAGGAATCAATTCAGTTTGAGTAAGTCTTCACACAAGCCAAAGCACAACCAATGTTGTTCCACCGGGCCTCAACTCCTAGAAATGGAGAGCAAGTATTTCTACTGCAATTGGTTCTTACATGAATCCTCTTCCATCTCAAGTCCCATGAGATGAGAGCGAGAGTGGGGATCTGCATGCCGTGTCCTCTGCTTCCCAGTGTTGACCCACAGGAGGACTTTTGATTCAGAGAATGCACCACTCCCAGTCATCCCACTCAAGGGAGAGTTCTCAGCACCTCCTTCCACGCTGTCCCAGCCCGAGAATGTGACTCTGCCACCAGCCATTGAGTTTGTGGATGATTCCCCTGCAGCCTCTTCTCCTCCATTGCCATGCAGGAGCATGTGACTGCAGAAAAGGTGGCGAGGCCTTTCAATGTTGCAAGCAGGTGGAGTCAATGGCAGGGCAGGGCTTTCAATGGCTCTAGGCATTTGCTGAGAAAAACATCATCCAGAGCTTAGCTAAGCAGGGCCCACTGGCCCTTGCAGTCAGGGGCTGGCTGGATGAAGAAGAGCGGTGGGCGGCACCAGGCGGGGAACCCCCAAGGGAACCCCCAGATGAGGAAGGCTTAGAGCCCAGGGATTGGTGTTGGGGCACCAAGGAGAGGTCAGAGGTCAGAGGGAGAAGAGTAGGAGGAATTGTTGAATGCTGAAAAATATGCCATAATAAATTTCTTACTCTTTTAAGGAGCCCCAAAGCTCTTTGTTTTCGCTGCAAAACAGCTCCTTCTCTGTATATTTCCTGCTTGGTTGGGCTCCATGTGCATTTCAGAAGCCTGGAATGTCAGGCTTCAACATTGTGCGGAGAACATACACCAGCCTTCCCCGACCTGGTGCCCTCAAGATATTTTGGACTGCAACTTCCATTATCTTTGACCTCTGGGCAGGTTTGCCTGGGCTGATAGGCAGAAGGGAGGCCTACCTGAATAAAGAAATCCACCCTGCCTCACAAGTTCAGCTCCCAACAGGTGGAAAAAGGGTAAAGGTAAAGGACCCCTGACATTTAAGTCCAGTCGTGGATGACTCTGGGGTTGCGGTGGTCATCTCGCTTTACAGGCCGAGGAAGCTGGCGTTTGTCCGCAGACAGCTTCCGGGTCATGTGGCCAACATGACTAAGCCGCTTCTGGTGAACCAGAGCAGTACATGGAAACGCCATTTACCTTCCTGCTGAAGCAGTACCTATTTATCTACTTGCACTTTGATGTGCTTTCGAGTTGCTAGGTTGGCAGGAGCTAGGACCGAGCTCACCCTGTCACAGGGATTCAAACCACCGACCTTCCGTCTGGCAATCCCTAGGCTTTCTGGGTCATGTGGCCAGCATGACTAAGCCGCTTCTGGCGCAACGGAACACCGAAACCAGAGCAGCGCACAGAAACGGCATTTACCTTCCTGCCAGAGTGGTGCCTATTTATCTACTTGCATTTTTTGGCATGCTTTCGAACTGCTAGGTTGGCAGGAGCTGGGACCGAGCAATGAGAGCTTACCCCCTTGCGGGGATTCGAACCGCCGACCTTCTGATCTGCAAGCCCAAGAGGCTCAGTGGTTTAAACCACAGCACAACAGGTGGAAGGCAGTGGAATTAGAGATGAGGAACCTGAGGGAAAGGCAAGGCCAATGGCCTCATGCCTGCTCTTCACCGTTCCTGAGCTGCAGGAGAGGCTGTGTAGTTGAACAGGATTGTGGTCTTTATGAATTCTGCTTTGCCTTTCTGGAGAGCAAGGTTAGCAAAGGTTGCGTGCTTGGTTTTTATCCCAGGCTCACCTCTTCCCTCCTCTTAATCTAATCTCCAGGCCTTCCTTTAATCTCTCCTTCTGTCTCTCTTCCAATTACCTAATCCGCCATCTTCGCTGCTGTGCTCTTTTCGGTTTCACTCACCTGTTTTCTCTTCCCCGCCTCCACCCACATGACCTCTTTCCTTCCAGATCTTGCCTTCCGCTCAGGAGGTTTCCATTACCCTTGCCGGGTGCTGCTGTGTAATGTCAAGAGCTGCTTCTAGGGGGCAGCAGGTCTTGGGTGGCTGCTGTGTGTATGGATGAGACCTTTCCACTTAGGGATCCCAGTCAATTGCATGCAGATATGAAATTGTCAAGCAAGAGGACTACCTAGTTTCAGATGCTGATTGCAGGAGGAATTTCTTTCTGTGTGTGAGCCTTGCCAGGGGGAAAGGCAGTAGCTCAGTGCTTTGCATGAAGAAGGTCTCAGGTTCAGTTCCTGGCCTCTCCAGGTAGGATGGAGAAGTTTGTCTGAAATCCTGGGAAGCCACTGTAATCAGTCAGTTTAAACAATATTGAGCTGGATAAACCAAGGATCTGACTTGGTATAAGTCAGTTTCCTCTGTTCCCCTAAGAGTTACGCATTGCAGGGGGTTGGACTAGGCGACTCTTCCATCTCAACAATTCTATGAATGCCCATATCCTTCAATGGCTCACAGAACTCTTCTGCACTCCCAGCCACCTGATGTGGACCTCGCTTAATTCCTGGATGCAGATGTGGATTTACACATGTTACGTTATTTTATTTTTCTAAAAAAGAATGTTTGACCAATGCCCTTTCTTTTGGGGCACTATTGGGACCTGTTTGCTAACAGGAGAACGTTTTATGTACAAGAGGAAGGAAAACTTAGGAGGCAGTTGCTTGAAATGTCTTGTAGTGTTTAGCTTAATATGGCTGCACCATAAAATCTGCTCTGCCTCCCTCTCCACTCAGCGTTCTAAGATTTGCTTAGGCCAGTTGTTTACAGAATAAATTCCCTAGCTTGTCCAGTGCTGTTGTCCAGACCGTTATTGCTGCAGCCACAACAGATCGAATCCTAATTGTACATATGGGGCATGTGGTCCAGTGTTGGCGTATTTTGGGAGGGTGGGTTGAGGGAATGAAGCCTTTGAGACCTGTCACGAAATGAGCCTACTGGAACAGCGTGGCCGTCTCCTCGTGTGGCGCCTGCACGTAATCAGGTGAGCCCGTTAGCCTTCAAGGGATTAGCATGAAGTCAAATTAATCCTGTCTGCTGGATAGCTTATGAGGGACTGCAACCATATAACAAGTCTCTCTCTCTTTTTTTGGGTGAGCCAGATCAACTGGGCTCCCCCGTAATGTTCTGCTTTAGCTTTCATCTGCTGATTTCAAAGCACTTTGTGAGCATTACATACTTTGAAACACTCCCCCCTCCCCTTCGGAAACACTCACTATTTTAGGAGCTGGAAGGAGCTGGAGGTTCACCAGGGCTAAGGAAGATTAGCGTTTCTCAAAGTGTCTGCAGCTATCGTTGACACAGAGAGCGGGGATTTTCTCTGCACCTCTGAAAAGCAAGCAATGGCTTGCTGGCCTAAGGCCTTGTTCACACATTACACGCTCTGTGCTGGGGAAATTACCCCTCCCCCAGCATCATATTTAGGTCATTCGTGTCAACACCGTGCTCAGCATTTATCTGCCTAAGTAGTGAGCATGCAGAGAAGTGTTTGCAGAAACCTTGAAAATAAATGTGCCTATAAGGATGGCACGTCAAAGTTCACACATTACAGATAATGTCACTCAGCACTAGGACGTGGGGATGTGTTCTGGAATCTCATTAGGAGCATAAAATCATGTACCTATTTCCCCCTTTTTCCACCCCCATCCCCGCCGTTTATTACATTTACATTTATTGCATGGTTCTCCTCGTCCTGTTGGAGGTAGGTTGGGCTGAGAGACCGTGACTGGCCCAAGGTCACCCAATGAGCTTCATGGCTGCTTGGGGATTCGAACCCCGCTCTCCCAGGTTGTAGTCTGACACACTAACCACTCTGCCACCCTGGCTCCTGCAATGCTGCAATGGAATCCAGAAATCCTGACTGCTGCTCTGACTGCCCGAAGGACCGAAAGACAGTGTATTCTGTATATTCAAGGGGAGTTTTGCTTCCTTCTCAGTTGCGGGGGAAAACAAAACACAGCAAAATTAGCAACTTAATTACATGGAGGAAATAATGATATGCCGGATTAATTACAAGTAAATTCCCAGATTAATTTGTTAGGAATGCACGCAGTTGGCTCTGCAGGCAGCGTTGAGCTGACAAATCCAATTCCTTGAGCCTAGGCTGTGGTTGTCACTGGTGGGTGTGCGTTAGCGGAAAAGAAAAAAAGAGAAATGGGGCAGAGGCCACAAACTGAGCTTGCCCTCGTGGGCGGCAGCACTTCTGATGCCTGTGGATTTAGACCATGTCTCTGACCTCAGGTTCATAGGCAATGAGGTCATATTTATAGCTGTTTGGCCAGACCACCTCCCACGCAGGTCTCTTGCTTTCGGAGTGAGGTGGTTGGTCAACAGGCAGGGAGGGAAAAAAATTAAAATAGCCCACCGATCCCTTGATGAACCACAGCTTGGTGGACATTAGTGGACAGGCATCTGCATGCACGTTCTGTGGACCGATGTGAATGGGTAATACACATGACTGATATCTGGACGGGCTTGTTAGTTGGTTTTTAGAGATCTGCAAGCTGCGGTCCAGACCAGATGTCTCCTTCAGTCCTGGGCCACATTCACACTGTAAATGTATGTAAAACTATGATACTCCAAACAGTCATGGCTTCCCCCAAAGAATTCTGGGAGCTGTGTTTTGTTAGTGTTATGAAACCCTTATTTAAAAACCAGCAAGTTGTCCTTCTTTCATTCTGTGGATGAGGTGCAGAGGCTCTTGAGGGTGGTGGTGGTGATGATGATGATAATGATGATGATGATGATGATGATGATGATGATGATAATAATAGTGGTCAATGACAATAGAAAATTTTGATTCTATGCTGCTTTTTTGGCCCAAAGGGCCCCAAAGCAATAGACCATATCTCAAGAGGTAGGGTTGGATCCTGTGTTTGGTTGGTGTCAGAATGGCTGTAGTTCTGTGCAGAACACCTGTTCTGCCTGCAGAAGCTCTCCGGTTCAGTCCCTGGGATTTCCATGTAGGTCCAGGAAAGAACCCACATTTGAAACCCTTGAGAGCTGCTGCCCATCATTGTACAGTTGTACCTCAGAAGTTGAACGGAATTTGTTCGGAAGTTGGTTCAACTTCCAAAATGTTCAGAAACCAAAGGGTGGCTTCTGATTGGCTGCAGGAAGCTCCTGCCGCCAATTGGAAGCTGTGTAAGCTGCATTGGGCGCTCGGGTTCCAAATAATGTTTGCAAACCGGAACACTCACTTCCGGGTTTGCGGCTTTCGGGAGCCAAAATGTCTGAGTACCAAGGCGTTCAGGATCCAAGGTACGACTGTAGATAATACTGAACCAGGTGGACTCAGTTGTGTGGTTCAGTGTAAGACACCTTTCTGGGTTCCTAAGCTGAAGGTGCAGAGACTGAGGCAAAACAGAACAAAATAAGGACCCTTTTAATTTTGCAAATATTTGCTAAGGGAGAATTGCTTTGCTGTGTAATTTTTAAAAAGTGAATCTAAAGGAAGAAATGTGCTTGCCATGTCCTGTAGTTATTGTGTTAGCTCTACTTAAGATAAAAGAGGAATTGTCAATGTTAAAGAGTGCCTGGCAGATAAATGTTCATAGAGCTCTTTGAAAGCTGAAAAGGGCCTTTGGTGCTCACTACCGGAAACTGATTGCTGCCTGTGACCCCAAAAGCAGGAGGAAGCTGGAAGGATGCTTGCCTAAGGGCACCTGAAATTTCACCAGCAAGGAGGAGGTTCCGCTGAATCTCCTGGCTCATTTTCTTAACATTGCCCCCTCCCACTCTACAATTTGTCAACCACCAGGTCATGTATCATGACTTGCTATAGGCTGATCAGCTTTTCCAGCTAGATGAAAACGTATCTGCCTGTTTGTTTGTGTTTTAACCTATACTTTGTTTTTGTACTGTCTCTTGTTGTTGTTGAGTCGTTTAATCGTGTCCGACTCTTCGTGACCCCATGGATCAGAGCATGCCAGGCACTCCTGTCTTCCACTGCCTCCCGCAGTTTGGTTGCTGGTAGCTTCGAGAACACTGTCCAACCATCTTGTGCTTTGTCATCCCCTTCTCCTTATGCCCTCAATATTTCCCAACATCAGGGTCTTTTCCAGGGAGTCTTCTCTTCGTACTGTCTCTTAACCCCCCCCCCCAATTATTTAGTTGTTTTTAAGGATGCATCTTAAAGGGTCTTAAAGGAGTGTTGTTTCTGAACTGTTGGCTGCAATCTTTGATAATTCCTAGCAGTCCTTCCCAGAATTTGTGTGGTGCAGACCATTTTCTGCTAGGGGGTCCTTTATTTAAGCAGTGTGGGCCATGATCCAGTAAACCAAACCCTTTTCCACAACAGCATCTGAGTCGCCAGCTGTTCACTACTAACATCCTCCTGGCTTTTGATGAAAGAGCAAGGGAAGCATGACTTGTGCTTCACTTTCCAATCCAGAGTCTTGTAGTCTGGAGGGTCTCTTTCGGCTGCATCACTGGATCCCATATGGAACTTGAGTTTGATGACTTTAGAAACCACCTAGGAAGCTACCTTATATATCAGGTCAAGCCATTGTTCCATCTAGCTCAGTATTGTCTAAAACTGACCAGTACTTAGCTTTCCAAGTTTCAGACAGGGATCTCTCCCACCCCTTCTGAGAGACTGACTGACTGACTGATTCTACCTTTTTTTCTCCATGGAGCTCAAGGTGGACTGCATGGTTCTCCCTATTCCTCAATTAATCCTTACAACTACTCTGCAAGCCAGTGACTGGCCCAAGGTCACCCACTGAGCTTCATGGACAAGGGGGAATTTGAACTCTGGTCTCCCATGTCCTAGTTTGACACTCTAAGCCCACTACATTGGCTCTCATGCCAGGGATTGGACCTCAGATCTTTTACGTGTAAAACTCATGTTCTCTCACTGAGCCACAGCCCTTCCAGGACTGCTTCTAGCCTTGTTCTATAGACCGCTCATCCCTACCCTGATAAGCTGGAGCATAGGATGCCTCCAGCCTTTCCACCTTCACTTCCAGTAGGGATAGAAGCTTGAAGTTGCTGCAGATGGCCTCAGGCAGGAAGAGAAACATCTCCTGCTCCCTTAACGTTCCAAAGCTTTGTTGCTCAGTGCTGCCTTAGGCCAGTGTAGTGACTATCATCTCATAAAATACCAGTGTCAGCTCCTATTGTCTTGGCAAGCTGGGGAGGAAGACAATTCCAGGTACATAAAAGCCAGCCAAGTTCATGAGGCCCTGCCCTATGGAACAAGGCGACCATGCCCCATCGTCCTGATCAGAAAGCCAGTGGTTGGCACAACGAGTTTCCATGAGCCCTGTTCATGCATCAAAGCCCTGACATAATAATAATCCTAAATGCCTGGCCACGTCCTTCTCCTCGATTGGAAGAGAAAGTCTGCCAACAGGAAGCCTGTGAGACTCATGTCTTGGGCAATTTCAAACCTTTCACAACTAGGGTTCCAAATGGGGCAGGGAAGCTAGACAAGTACAGCAAGCTCCCAGTAGAGGACTTTTGTTCTCTAGAGCATGAAGGGTGGAGGTGCCAAGAGACAGGAGGCAGGATTAGCAGACACCCCAAACTCATTGCATGATGCCTTTGAATAGGGGCATGGCTTGACTGTACAACAACCATTCTGTAGCAGGAGGACTTAATTCAAGGAGCTGTGGTCTTTCCCATCATCCCTGGTCATGGGCCAAGCTGCCTGGGTGAACACTTCTTCACTGGAAGATGGTGGACTCTCCTTCATTGGAGGTCTGTCTGTCTTCAGCTGTGATTCCAGCATTTCAGGGGTTGGATTATTTGATCCTCAGGTTCCCTTACAATTCTACAAATCTATAATTCCATGATGGCAGCTGAAGTCCAACTCTGGATGGCCACACGTTCCCTATCCCACTGCCTTAACTGATGAGTGTTCTGGCTGCATTGAGGGGGAGCAGTCTTCTACCATTTCAAAAGAACACTGAGCATTGATGGTGGAATATAAAAGAGCGTGATGGACTTTCTGCAGAGGAGATTTCCCACAGTTCTTTTGAAAAGACAGCTGTTCTAAGCCTGTTCTTTGGCCAACTGGAAAGTTAGCAGTGCCAAGGCAGAGCCTGGCCCAAGTTGGGCTGGCATGACCTGGCACAGATTTTACGAGCAACCGGGATTGGCCAGCAGCCCAACAGAGGCTACAACAAAATGGGGACAGGTCAGATTGTGTGTGGAATTTAATGCATGCTGTGCTGATTATGAGGAAAGGTTCTCATCCCATTTTTGAATGCCTCTGTCCTGACCAAGGCTCCAGTATGGTCTTTTAGATTCACTGATGAATATTTTGGAGATGTTTAATGTAGCAGCGAAGGATCAAACCAGATGTGTGGGGCAACTGCATTTATATTGATGGAAGGGTTGTGATCTTCTCCTTCCATTAAAAGGCGCCCAAAGGGGGTCTCTGCTGATTTACTTCAATACTCTCCACTTCTTTTACATAGTATTTCCTAAGCCCACCTCCAGTACTATGAGAGAGCCGGGTGGTGAGAAAATGGAGCTACACAGAGAGACCAGTCAAGGAAATACATTATGTAGTGTCATTTCAAGCATTTTCTTAAGACATTACTGGTTAATATAGTCTCTCCACAGACAAATTTGAGTAGTTGGTGGCATGGGCATAGCCAGGATTTTTGCTGGGGGGGGCAGGACTTTTGTTAGGGGGGGCAGAACCGATGTGATTGGTCAGTGAGGTAAGTATTTCTGTTGTTTTACTTGATCTAGGGAGGCAGCTGCTCCCCGACCCCTTGGCTACGCCCATGGTTGGTGGTAAGAATTGTTATCTTCTTCCCGTACATGTGAAAAGAAAGGAGACCAGGTTTCACCAATGCAGATACTGACTGGAATAAAACAATCTCCTCTTAGATGATTTGTTGAAAGAGGAAAGCCTTCAAAAGACCCTAGAAGGACCCTAGAGGCAGTACCTGCCTGATATATAATGGGAAGGTGTTCCAAAGGGTGAGTGTTTCCCCAGGAAAGGTGCAAAGATGACATTGTGAAGAATGGTCCTTCTAATACTGTACGATGTTATCTGCAGGATGTCATCTCCTGCAGAGCACAGTGATCAGTTGGGTACTTAAGAGATGAAGCAATCTTTTAAGAACTGTATCTTGGTCCCAAGCTGGATAGGGCTGTTCTGTGTACACTAGAACCAATATCTGGGAGCAGGTGGCGCTGTGGTCTAAACCACTGAGCCTCTTGGGCTTGCTGATTGGAAGGTGAGCGGTTTGAATCCTTATGAAGAGATGAGCTCCCGTGCCTCTGTTGCAGCTCCTGTCAACCTAGCAGTTCAAAAGAACACCAGTGCAAGTAGATAAATAGGTATTGCTGTGATAGGAAGGTAAACGGCGTTTCTGTGTGCTCTGGTTTCTGTCACAGTGTTCTGTTGCGCCTGAAGCTGTTTAGTCATGCTGGCCACATGACCCAGAAAGCTGTCTGTAGACAAACGCTGGCTCCCTCGGCCTAAAGTGAGATGAGTGCTGCAACGCCATAGTCGCTTTTGACTGGGCTTAACCATCCAGGAGTCCTAAACCCTTTTTTTTTTTTAAGTACCAATATCTCAAACTCCACCTGGTAGCTAATTGGTGTTAGTTTGGATAGCCAATCAATATTAGTGCATACAATACCCAAAACTGGGCAATGCACCAGCATCTATTGGATTCCAGTCAAGATTTGATTTTGCTCAGTAGTAGCTCAGTGGAATAGGGAGTAAAGCTTACACAATAAAAACCACAGATTCCTGATTGTAATTGAAATGAATCACTCAGTTTATTAATGTACAAAGCGTAATAGTATTGTTAAATGGCCTTATAAATGTAATAGAACATATATAGAAAATTGAATTTATAATACGACATAGGATAAAATATTTGAAAATGAAGCAACTTACACATATGATTAGACTTAAAGCAATTGGATATAATTTGCATATAAACTAAAAAGTAGCATTGGCAAAGCAATCAATCAAAGTAATTAACATAAGTCCTAACTCCCTCCCTCCCTCTAATTGTGAAACTAATCTAAATTCCCATCAATAAAAATTCATAGTTTTTAGCATTAGCCACCCTAGCCCTAACAGGATTTCTGATGCATTTTATCAGATGCCTCCAGGATGCTCCTTTCTCCTGCAAGTCTGTCCCCCACCCCAAATTGGGAGAAATTGGATCTCCTCAAAAGAAACCTGTGGCTCTTGTCCTCTGGCCTGTGAACAAAAAAATGAAATAAAAAGCATCTCTCTCTCTCTCTCTCTCTCTCTCTCTCTCTCTCTCTCTCTCTCTCTCCATTTCCATCTCCACCTCCACCTCCATCTCCATCTCCATCTCTCCCTGATTGCTTTTTCATGTCTGCAGACCTCATGGTTACCTGCAAACAGCCATATTAAGAATGCATGGTGCTGATGGGCTTAAGTAGGTTGCTTGGAGGCTTCCTTGGCCTCTGAAGGAAAAATTACCATGACACTAGGATCTTTAAACCAAGGCTTTCCTGATTATTGAATTATGTCTCTTAAGGGGCAGAGAATGTGTGTGGGATAGCCCCCCCCCCAGCCCTCCCTGGCTATGGGCCTGCTCTGTCCTAGAATATTTGCTGATGAAGGATAGGCTAGAAATGTTTCGATTTCATAAACAAATACTCAAAAGTCATCCCCTTTGAGCTTCAACACAAGTCATCACGTACGGGATCTCAGTTTCATTGTGTTTCTGGTGGTCACGGGGAGGGACAATGAACTGCAGTGACGTTGGGGAGTCCACATCTACACTGATCAGCAGTGGCTCTGGACAGGGAGGTTCCTCATCCCTACCTGGAGATGTCAGGGGTTGAACCCGGGACCTTTTGCACGAAAAGCACAGCTTCTGCCCCTGAGCAGATACTATTTGCAGCACAAAGGTTTCAGTAATAAAAGCAGAACTTGGCTGATAATCTTTTACTTATTTCCATTCTGGTAGTTTTCATAGCAACCAATCTTTCTCATAGACATTTAACACACATTAAGCCAACGGCACGGGCTGTGAAAATTAATTTCTTAGCACATTAATTAATTGAGCTGCCTACCCAATATCAACATGGCTTTGCTGGTTAATATGAGACCTGATCCTGTGTGTTTTCAAGTCAGTGGAAGTATTATTGTTTTTAATGATCCAACACATGAACATACTTCTCTTTCTTTTCTCACTGATAGGGTTGCCATATTTCAAGAAGTAAAAATTTGGACATAAAAGTTGTTGAGTTGTTTACCTTATTGAGTCACCTGGGACCTTAAGGTGAAGGGTGGGTAATACATTACAGAATCTGTCAATTTCTGTTTTTCATATTTCCAATCTTAAATTCATTTCTCCACTATTTCCACATCAGTTCACTTTTTTAAAAGTCCTCATGAAATTCACCAGCATTTTAGTGTGAAATTTCCTAATATACACATGCTTGTACACACTTGCCTAATACTCATTTTTTGTTGTTGCAGATCATCTTCCCTTATGTAATGAATAATAATAAAATAATAAATTTTTATTTATACCCTGCCCTCCCAGGACAGAGCCGGGCTCAGGGCGGCTAACACCAGTAAAATTACAATTAAAAACCCCCAACCAATTTAAAATACAGGTTAAAATATAATTTAAAATGCAGCCTCATTTTAATAGTCCATAGATCAAAACCATAAGGGGAGGGAAACATAAGGGTCAGACTGAGTCCAAACCAAAGGCCAGGTGGAAACAGCTCTGTCTTGCAGGCCCTGCGGAAAGTTATCAAGTCCCACAGGGCCCTAGTCTCTTGTGACAGAGCGTTCCACCAAGTCGGGGCCAGAACTGAAAAGGCCCTGGCCCTAGTTGAGACCAATCTAACCACCTTGGGACCTCCAAGGTGTTGTCACTTGTGGACCTTAAGGTCCTCCGTGGGGCATACCAGGAGAGGCGGTCCCGTAGGTACGGGGGTCCTAGGCCGTAATGCTGTTTTCACTGTTACATGCATTTTTATGCACACTTTACCCCAGCATGTGCATTTTTGTACTTATTTGGCTGGAGAGAGGCATCTCAAAATTCACAGAATCACAAACTGAGGGGTGAAAGCTGTGCTTCAGTTCCTGCATAGTTTCAGAATGTGTGAACTCAATACTGGCTCTACTGCGTACCTAGAACAAAGTAATGATGTGCAGACAAGTCCAAGATAAGGAGAATAGGGCTACATGATGGCTACATTCTACTTCCACAGTTGGAGGCAATATGCATCTGGAGGCCAGTTGCCGGGACTCACACGTGAAGAGAGTGCTGTTGCCCTCATGTCTTTTTGGGTTGGACTAGATGGACCATTGGCCTGATCCAACAGGCTCTGTTATTACGTTGTTATAAACAGCGGTTAGTGGGAATAAGCTGACTTCAAATAATAGATTGCAAAGACGGCTTGTTTTCACTTAACAATAGTTCCGGCAAACCATGGTTTAGGGGTTTGGATGTAATCTAAAAAGGGTCTGAAACTTCCAATCTCCTCATAGCCATGCCAGTGAAGGAAGTGGGTGTGGGGATTGCACAAGCCTAAGGCTTGCTGCAGCTCATCCTTGTAAGGCTAAACCATGGTTAGCACTGTATATGTGAAGCTGATCAGTTGGTTTTTTTTTTAAGTTGGTGTAAACTACAAAAATTGTAACTCGTGCACATTTCAGGAGCAGATATGTTGAGTACAAAGCTCTGTTTTCAGGCTGTGTCCATGAACATAACTGAACGGCAGGAATAGCCTTCCATGCCAGAGTCTGGTGTCCACCCCCTTCCCGTTGCCAAATGATGTTGCTTCTGTGTAATACAAAATTCCATCAGTATTTAGCTATCCAGCTTGGTCAAGCAATTCTCAGTCTGCTGGGATCATGCAACACTCAAGACAAATCATGTACAGCCTGTATTACCCAGGTTGCTTAATTAATCTATTGACTGTGCCTCAGCTATCTCTCTGCAATATCTGAAAAACAATAGGCTATAAATGAATACGCAGTTAATTTTTCATTGGTAATTACAAGGAATGAATTTTACCCCCATTATGCTTCATTATTGCTCCATGTTGCAGCTGTGAGTGATAGAGGCATAAATATTGATTGAACAAGGCCAGTTTGCGTTAGGAAATGATGAGCATGGGGCACTCAGGGACCTGACGTTGTGTTGTACTTGTAAAAAAAAAAGAAGAAAAAAAGAAGGGAGAGCAGAAGGGAGCAGGTAGTTCAGATGAGGCCTTAGAAAGTTTAGTAGCAGCTGGAACTTTCTGTCATTTGGCACCCTCCAGATAAGTATGGGGAAGGTGGGTGTTTTCCTACAACGTTTACGTGTGGAGTCTGAAAATCTCTCAGCTCGGCTCAGCTGCTGCTACTGCTGGATTAAAATCGCATACATCCAAAATTACGACTGTAGGAAAGAAGGCAGCAAAGCTGTTTAAAAATTATGATTGTCAATGGTGCGAATTGTGGCGCTTTCCCCGTGTTCCATCTTATCTTTATCTGTACCGTGAGCCCGGGAAGAAGCTTAATAATGTGTCCGGGCTGCCCGCTGCGGTTTAAATCCTGTCAGGACTCGCGAGCTGGTGTAGTACTTCAGGAGAAGATTTGTAAATGGGGCTTAGGCTAAAAAGGCTACTGAAAAAGCAATAATGTCAGGGGGACTGTGTTCTGCTAGTCTTGGTTCATGACTTTCAAGGTTGTTTTGTTTTTAATCATGAGGAAAGAAACCTTCTCAATTTAATACACACACACACACAAAATGTGAAATGTATTCCTATTTAGAGTCAGGGATAGCAGAGGTTAGTATGGATCCAGGAGATCTGGGTTCAAGTGTGCTTGTTGGTTAAGGGGTATGGTTTTTGCTTAGAGTGCAAGAGATTCTGGGTTAGCATCCCAGGAAAACCCTGCCCAGGGGTAGGGTGGATTTCAAAAACCGACTATACCTTTGTCACAGAGCACAAAGAGTGGGCACAAAGAGTGAATCAGGATCTACTGGCAGATCTGTGGCTGATTTGGAGTAGGTCTGCAAGGGGATTTTACTCCCAGTTGTTTACCAATGCTGGCAACAAAATGACTCCCCCCGGTCCATCTAAATTTGGCTGCTGAAATGAAGAAAGCTAACCAGGAACTGGCTTCTGTGTGAAAAGACCATGAGCTCAGTTCAATTCTGGTACAGAAAACAAATCTCTGGACTCAGCATGTGCTCTTCGGCACCTGGTTATTTTCATTCTATCCAATTGCTTTTTACGCCTGACTCTTGTTATTAGATCTTCGTGTTCTAGCGAAACAAAGTAGATCCAATAAACCTGAAGACTGTCCATTCCTGCTGCAGAACACTGCTTTGCACATAGAAAAAGTCTCAGGTTCAAACCTTGGCATGGCAAGGATCCAGTCCCAGTGCCACCACAAACTAACTTGCTCACTGTAGGCCTGCCTGGCAACTGCGCTTCTCAGACGGGTAAGTGCTGAGGGTTTATAGTGTGGCAGCACCAAATCTCTGGAATCATTTACCAGGCAAAATTTGGCAGGTACCTAACAAATAACATACCTAAATACTGTATAATATTTAAAGCACCTGCTGAAGACATTTTTGGTCTAGGAAGACTTTCCCTGAGGTGTAACCCAGTCATTCATGGAAGATCAATTTTATATCTGTTGAAATGGTTTCGTTGTTTTAAAAGTTTGTATGGATGGCTTTTATTGTTTTCGGGTTTTCTGAATTGATTTATTTTTTTTCAAAGAGCCTATGTTTCTACGTTTTATTCTGTTCTTACCATGTACACCAGCAGATAGACAGGCTATCTGCTATCTATAAGTTTGTCAAATAAATAAATAAATAAATAAATAAGTGAACAATGCATGCTCAGGTATTAATAAATAAATAAGTGAACCATGCATGCTCAGGCGAATGTTGGTGACATTTGTGGGAGTCCCACTTCTGCCTGAGCTCCCCCTTCTGAGCCTTTTGGTGGCGACAGCTGAGGGTGGCATCTTTGTTTTCTCAAGATGCATGTGTGGTAAGTTCTGGTTCTGGTGCATTGTGGGTAAAAAACAAACATGGCTGCTGCCACAAGAGAACACAGTGGCAGCCATAGTGTGTTTTCGGTTGTTGTTTTCTTACCAATAAAGCACCAAAACCAAAACTTCCACTGCACATCATTTCTAGAATGCCCCTACAGATACCCAGGAGATAGGAGATAAGGCTGAGTTTGACTGACCGGTGGTCGGCCTCAGCCTCCCATGTTCAAAACTCTCTGCGGCCATAAAATCAGTTGGTAGCCCTTGGCAACTTGTTTTTGGCGGTGTCGCAAATGCAGCCGTAACATCCCTCCATGGGCAGACAGTGAAAAGATGGCAAAACTTTTTTTTAAAAAAGCACAGTTGAAGGAATAATAATTAATAAAGCAAACATCAGAGCAAGTATTATTTTTAAGAAATAAAAGCAAAAATAAAACAAAACCGAGAAGCCGAGTTTTCAAATGTGCAGGTGACAAAACCTGGCTCCGTGAGGAGGATTTGCACAAAACCCATTGATTGTAGCAAAAGCTGGGCTTCTCCAAGAACCTAAAGACCCCACTAACAGCACTTATGCCATTTCCTAGTCCATTCTATATGCAATTAGAGGCTGTACTGCTGTTCAACATGGGGGAAAATCCATAAATCCAGCAGGCTGCAACAGGGAGCGCACACAGGCTGATCTTCAAAAGGTTTCTCGGGTGAGCACGTGAGGTCTTTAAATTGAAGCTCCGAGTCTGGCCTGGTGCTGGCACGTGCCTCTCCAAAAGACCCTGGAGGATGCCAATTTCTGCCCTCCTCTTGGCTTTTCTTTGTTAGTTTCACTTTCTTTCCTGACGGAAGAGGAAAAAATCGGAACAAAATGATAAAAATAATAACGCTGAAGCAGAGGACTGCAGCTGTGAAGGTGTTGTGTGTGTTCTTGTTTTTTTCCTTAAAAAAACACCACACATATTCAACCTCCTCTTCTCCCCCGGCACCATAAAACCAATTATGGGTTTCTAGCTACACAGAAGTGGATGGGTGGGTGGGGGAAAAGAATTGCTGTGTGCATAAAATGTAAATCTTGGTGCAATTTTTTGGAGTTCCCAGAAGGAGCAGTGCATTGAGAGTTGGTGGAAGTCTCCCCAAATGCTGTGTTGCTGCAGGCTTCATCCAGACTTTGAAGCGGTGATGATGGGGGAAAGGGGGACAGCCAGCTGCTGCTTCGGAAGGTTTGCTATCATCCTGTTTCGCCATGCCCAGGAACAGGCCGTTTCCTACCCCTCCCATCTCTCCCTAGCAGTGAAGTGCTTGCATTTTGCTAGAAGCACTTAGCACGTTTGCTTACTAAGCTGCAATTAAATTGATTCCTGCCCTCTTCCTCAACCATCCAGCTTTGGGCTCCAAAGCTGCTACGGCAGTCGGTTGGATTTCGGGAGATCACTGTGCAAAACAAATGCCAAGCCGGTGGGACAAAAATAGCAGCGCTTGTTTAAAGGCCGTGGGGCACCTAAAAGAATGATTCTAAAGGGCTGCCACAGGGAAGGTGGAAAAAGCTTGTTTTCTCCTGCTGTGGAGGGTAGGACCTGGACCAATGGCTTCAAGTTGCAAGAAAGGAGATAAACACCAGGAAGAACTTTGGGTGGTATAAAGAGCCCTTTGACAGTTGTTATGGACTGCCTTAGAAAGTTGTGGGTTGTTCTTCCTTAGATGTCATCCTTCCTTTTTAAGCAGAGGTTGGATGGCCATCTGTCATGGATGCTTTAGTTGAGAATCCTGCATTGCAACGGGTTGCACAAGATGATCCTTTGAGTCGCTTCTAGTTCTATGGTTCTGTGACACATTCTCGCCCTGTCTTGACAGTCTTATATAAAAGCAGTCATGATATGAGCTCGGTGGTAAAGCACCTGCTTTGCATGCAGAAGGTCCCATGTTAAATCCCCAGAATCCCCAGGTAGGGTTGGGAGAAACTACCTGTCTAAAAAACTGGAGAGTGTCTGCCAGTCAGTGTAGGCAATACTGAGCTAGATGGACCAATGGCCTGACCCAATATAAGACCGTTTCCTATCTTCCTACTCAGGAAAGGTATCTAGCCTGGGGAGAACCTTGAGGGCTAGACAGTACAGCATGGAAGGCTGCATTTGTGCCTCGGGCCCAAGGTTTTCGATCCCTAATATAGAAGGGCTGGAAATGCCAGGAGGGCAGCAGGCCCCATACCCAGAGCCTACACAAACCTGCAGCTGGTCCCGATTCTCCTTGTAATTGAGGAACTGTCACTACTGTTTCATATACAGTGGTACCTTAGGTTATAGACACTTCAGGTTACAGATGCTTCAGGTTACAGACTCCGCTAACCCAGAAATTGTACCTTGGGTTAAGAACTTTGCTTCAGGATGAGAACAGAAATTGTGCTCCGGCAGCGCGGCAGCAGCAGGAGGCCCCATTAGCTAAAGTGGTGCTTCAGGTTAAGAACAGTTTCAGGTTAAGAACAAACCTCCAGAACGAATTAAGTTCTTAACCCAAGGTACCACTGTACAAGCAATGACCATTTTGCGCTTGTTCAATGCACACGCAATCATGTATATGCGCATCACTGCAACCCAGAAGTGGCTGGAAAAGGGGCTGGGTGCTCCACTGACATGTCCAGGGGCCAGGAATGCAACCCCTGTGCAAAACTTGCAAATGTATTGCCAAAAATGTGGTCGGGACTGTTGAGTGGCTTTTATTTTGAGTTTTGGGAATGTTAAAGGAGCCCAGTGTTCACAAAGGGGTCACCTGGGACTTTAAGGTGAAGGGCGGGTAATAAATTGCAGAGTCTGTCAATTTCTGTTTTTCATATTTCCAATCTTAAATTCATTTCTCCACAATTTCCTCATTGGTTCACTTTTTTTTTAAAAAAAGTCATGAAATCCACCAGCATTTTAGTGTAAATTTCCCTAATACACACACACTTGTACACAATTTTGCCTAATAGACTTTTTTTTGGCAGAGCACCTTCCCCTGACATAATGTTGTTTTCATTGTTATATGCATTTTTATGCACACTTTACCCCAGCACATGCATTTTTGTACAACTCCTTTGGCTGGAGATTGGCATCTCAAGATTCACAGAAAAACAAACTGAGGTGGGAAAGCTGTGCTTCAGTTCCTGCGTAGTATCAGAAAGTGTGAACTAAATAGGTTCACCATTCCCAGTTTCCTGAGTCCCTGTTTCATTCTCTACATCATATATAGCTTCTGTTTCAGTAGCCTTATATGCTTCTAAACATGGCTTCAGTAGCTTTATATGGCTTTAACCCAGTGCAAGACATCTTTGCGCATCCTTAAAGGGATTCATGAAGGTCTGGTGTGTGTGACAAACAAATGAAACAATGAACAAAACTAGTGAATGAGAAAATATTTATATGTGATTGGCATCCGATTCAATTCTCTGAGGCTGGGTATGCCTTTGTCTCCCTCCCTGCCTTCCAACAGACTGCATGTGATTGTCGATTGCCTGTCTACTTATGTGCATTTTTCCATTTGTTCTTTGTGCTTGCCTGTAAGCTCCTAGTGAAGAAAATATAATTTCATCTCTTTAAACCCCCCTAATCTTGCAGAGTCAGTTCAAAGCCGGTGCAACTTTGCGCCAGTGGGTGTTTTATAATTCCAGAAGCTTGCAGCCAAAGAACTGGCTGGCTAGTTTAATATGGACACGGACCAAAAATAGACTGATCTCCCCCTCTTGGTAATGACTTTATATTTGTGCTTTTCTCTTTCCTTATCCCCTCTTCCCTTATCTCAGACTATGTCAAAGTTGGAACTGTTTCAATCAGAAGTTTTTGAAAATCTTCAATAAAAACAACTTGGTGCTGTTTTTAATTAAAGAAAACACTATGATGTTTGGAGGGAGGGGGGGAATCAAGTGACAAAGATTAATGGATTACCCAGGTACTATTAGCTTGTTAAACCAAACATGTCTGTCAGCTCTCCAACTTTGTCAATCCATTTCATATTTACTTTGCGCCCAAGTGCCCCATTTGCATCCTTACACCCTCAGAGTAAGGAGTCATAGAATCATCGAGTTGTAAGGGACCTGACAATCACCTAGTTGAACCCCCTGCAGTGCAATGCAACTGTCCAATATGGGAATCGAACTTGCAGCCCTGGTTTTATCAGCATTATGCTGTAACCAACTGAGCTATCCAGGCTGACAGTGCCCTCAGTGTTTCTGGAACTTTAATGGTGCAAGCTTCTCTATATTCACCAAAACAATCCATTCACCATAAGTGAAGCTTCTTCTCTATAGGAAGAAGCTTGTTTTGTATTGGAAAGACTCAGGCCTCAGTCCCACATACAAGCACAATTGAAGTTAATTTGCCTTACGTCTGGGTAGGCATAGGAGATGGCATTGCAGTGGCTGTTCCATTTAGTTTAGAGGAGACACGCTGTTGCCACAAAGTGAGCACAGGAGACGGAGACAGATTCTGAGCAACCAATCCCTTGACAATATGCTTCTGAGCAGCTTTTGCTAAGCTGGGGTCCTCCAGATGTTTTGGCTGTCCCTCCACCAAACAAGTCATTGGTGGCCAATAGGAACTGTAGCAAAAGGAAGAAAGGAGAAGACAGATGATGTTGTGGATTAGGAACTGGTTGAAGAACAGGAAACAAAGTTGGAATAAATGGACTATGCCCACAATGGAAAGCTGGTTCCCCCAAGGATCTGTTTTGGGACCAGTGCTTTTAATCTTGTTTATAAATGTATTTTAATTCAGGGTGAATAGTGAGGCAGCTAGGTTTGCTGATAACACCCAAACATTCAGGGCGTTAAGAACAAATAGGAGATTGCGAGGAGCTCCCAAAGATGAAGAGATACTAAAATGGCAAATACAGCTCAGTGTACTCAAATGTAAAGTGATGCACATTGGGGCAAAAAATCCTAACGTTGACTATGCACTTACAGGGACTGCAATCTTGGGGTCATTGTGGAAAGCTCGGGGAAGAGGTCTACCCACTGTGAAATAGCTGTGCAAAAGGTGAATTCCATGCTAGGGATCATGCAGAAGGGAATTGAAAATAAAACTGCCAGTACCATAATGCTGTCATACAAATTGATGGTGTGACTGCAATTGGAATATCGTGTACAGTTCTGGTTTCCTCACCTCAGAAAAAAAAGTATTGTAGAGCTGGAGATGCTGGAAAATCATTTTGCAACCAGGTCTTTTATTATATTTGTAAATACAGTGTGGGGAGAAGACAGACTTGGAAATGAATAAGGTTCCTTTTCAGTTCACACCCAGTCCCAGAAAAGTCCGAATGGTGATTGTTGTTATTTTTGTGAAGAATGAGAGTGAAGCGTTTGCTTTTCACACTTCTTCTTCGGCTTTACTGTGTGAGATGTCAACAATAAATATGACTGGAAAGAGATTTGAAGTGAAGGCGGCTGTTGGTGATGATGGTGGTGGCGACTGCGCCGTGCTTTACAAAAACAAACGAGCTTTGAAATCGTCTTCTTTACTGTTAATACTGTTTCAGAGCAGAGGAAATTGAGATGGATTATTCTTAATCTTTCCTCCTTAAATCACAAAAGTCCAGAAGATCTAATTTGATCCTGACAAGAGCAGCCGCGTTGTCCTGACTCTAAATAGATTTGCCTGCACTTAGACACACACCATTTCCTTTTCAAGGACCGGTGTTCACATCAGACAATTACAAACACACCTCATAACACATTATCGAGATGTATAGTGTGCAAAAAAATACAAGTACAAAAATAACCCACCTTAACAAATTCTCGGTGCATAGCGGTATTAAAAGCCTGATCACGATGGCTTTGAGGAAACTGCAACTCTCTGACCTTCACTCCTCCATATCAAGAGGCAATATGGCAGAGAAGAACTCTTTTTCTGAACCATGCACACACACACTTTCATAACCATCCCATATGGTTGCAGTAGTCTAGACCAGGTGTTGCCAACTGGGCACCCGTGAGCCTGCCAATATCTCCTATGTTGCCCACGACAACTCTCTGTAAATATCACTTCAGAAATTCACAAGGTGCAAGGAACAGTTTGCTCTTTCTGGTCAGGCCCTGAATGCACTGGCTCAGCATCTCCAATGTTGAACCTGCTCCCCCCCAGAAAAACCACCCCATGCCCACATTTTACAGGATGCCAGGATTAGACAACCCCCCTTCTTACTATGCTGAGAAGGGGACAGGCTCAAAGAGGGTCTCTCTGTGAGTGGTGGCTAATTCAGGTGCCTTTTTCACATTAATGGTGGTGGGGGGCATGCTTCACCATTGTGTCTCTCTCTGTTCTGCTAGATGTATGACAGCCATTTTGTATTATGCTGCACAGTTCCCAACCCTCACAGCCGCCATTTTGTGACTGGTACCCACAGCACGGTCTCAGCTTTTCAAATGCGCCCTCAGAGTTTGGTGATCCTCCAGGGTCTAGGCCAATGCTGAAGGCTAGTTAGGCATTACTTTCCACAGCTTTACCCTGAATAGCTTATTGTTATTATTCATTTGAAAATGTCAGCTGGGAAATTGGAAGAAGATTTCATCAAGGGGTTAAGTAGGTTCCTTCACTCTGGGCTTTGAGGGGACTGGAAAGGAAATTTGCTCATTTCCCCCCTCTGTGTCTATACATTATATTAACAGAGTACAGTACAATAACATACTTTGCCTTTTACTCCGTAAAGCATACAAAACAGCCGGTTAAAGTAGATAAAACTTATCTGCTAAAACATCCATTTATCCCCTCTTCCTTCCACTGGTTTAATAAAATCTTTTAAATATTTCTGAATGGTGTTCATTCAGAAGTCTTTCAATTGTGGGGCCATTACCCCAAGTGCCTCTGTTTTATATGACCTTAAATATGCCAGCTCAGTATACAGGTTTTGGGAGGAACCCAAAGATCCCGGGAACAGAGTTTCACTCATAGATAGGGCAGTCACAATACCCATTAATGTTTCCTTGTTCTCCTCCCTGCACCTCTATGAAAATCTGATCTGGAGAGTTGGGGGGAACCTCTGGTACACGGTAGTCCCGAGATAGTCAATGTGATGCCTTCCAGACGCTGGACTACAGCTCCCAGCATCCCTAGCCATTGGCTTTGGTGGCTGGGGCTGATGGAAGTTGGAGTCCAGCAACCTCTGAGTCCCGGTAATCACATTGGTTACCTTGGTCACCTAGGAAAATCTGACCCAGATTGTTGGGGGAACCGCCATTACAGTTGGGTGGTAGCAAGGTGATCATAGGAAAGAAGGTGAAATGGTGAAAACCCTGCCCTCCTGCTCTTATTAGCTGATGTCTTTGTTGAATTAAAGCATGGTAGTCCAGCATTTTTTGTGGCAACATTTGACACCCCCACCCCACCCCTCCGAAGGTCTCACACTGCCTTTCGAAAGCTAGATAAGTAAGATGCTGGGCTTTGGGATGGAGGCACGAGGACAGGGTCCAAGACTCCTCCACCTCCTTCCCAAAGCCTAGTGAGCTCTTTCCCAGCTTTGGGAAGAAGGTGAGAGGGCTCTAGGACCCTGCCAGAGCCTCACACTTCCTTACCAAAGCCCGCTGCCTCACTTAGCCAGCTTTCGGAAGGCAGCATAAAAGCTGTGCATAATTTTGGCCTTGGCGCCGCACCCCTGCTGTGTAACACAGCAATGTGTGGCCTGTGGGTTCTGTGTCAAAGTATTCTTGTGGCCCACTTGGTGTGAAAAGTTGGGCTGCTATGGATCCAAGCCTTTATTTTGAAGAGCTTACCCATTGCCCATGTAGTAGAACACATTGGGAGATAGCAAGCTGAGATCCATGGATCTGAAACCCAGACAGCCACACACTGTGCGTATTTTGTGGAATTAAAACACGGGGCACTGTAGAGTAGGAATGGGGAGCGTGTGGCCCTTCAGATGTAGGGGGACCACCTCCGACCATTTTCTGTGGTGAATGGAGCTGCAGGGAGATCTGTAGGGCCACCAAATCCTCATTCCTGCTGTAGCGCTTAGCTGTTCAACTGTAGGAAGGACTGAAGCATCAGGTATTTCAATTCCTCAGGATTTCAGGAGAGGAATCGTTATTGCGCCATTGTCGTTCTGAGAAGCATAGCTTAGATAATGCTCTTATGTGGCTGCCAGCCTCTCTCCCCCTTCTGCCAAATTAATTAAACCTCTTTGTCAGCATGACTGGGCTGATGGAGTCAGAATTGGCTTTCTGAACATTGCAAGGGGACTCCTGTATCATATATACACAAATGATGTTATTGTATGAAAGGCGAGCTCTCAATGGTGTGTGTGTTTCAATAAAGAAGCTTTCTTACTCCTCTGGGAACTTCATTCGGTTATCATTTTCAAGCCTGCTTTTCAAAGAATACAGTACTTTATTTAAACTTCTTGCAGTTCCAGACTTTTAGTTTGAACGTGTGAAAAGGCACGAGGGCCCCTTGACTTTACCCTTTGAGGAAAAAGCCATTGCCGTAGAGGTGGAAAAGCAGGTGCAATTTGCAAAATTACTCTTCCCGCAATTTCCAACTCGCAGGATATAAAAATAAAAAGCTATGGTTTCAATTATTTGCTGCTTGGGTTTTTTCCAGATAATCGTTGAATGCGCACCCAAACTCTCCCCCCCCTTCCTGAGTAGATGTACAAGTCCTTATCTGAAGCTAAATAGTGTGCTTGCGAATCCACATCTAACAGATGGGGCAAATTTACATAGGGTGGAAAATTTTAAAAAAATCCCATGGAAGCAAATGAGAGTTTGCAAATGTGAGCTGGATTGGGACCACGGTGGAGGGTAAAGGCATAAAGGCTCTACCCCCACCCCCCGACCATGTTAGGGTCCCGATCTGGACCCCACAACCCACACATTGACAGATTTAAAAATAATGCCAACTCCCTTTCTAATGTAACATGTAGTTTGGCTTGTAGCTGTAAGGAGACAGCTGTACCACTGTGCTCTTAGACAGTGACCATTCATTTCTGGTGTGTGTGAGAGACGCCTGTGGTGAATTGTGCCCAGTTCTGGCCAGTGAAGCCACTGTTTGTTCTGTCCTGCCAGTTAAGTTATCCGGGGTTGATATTTATGGTGGATTTAGTGGCTCTGAGGTTCTGAGCAATGGTACTTTCGTTCCTATATTGACTGAGTTATTTAGGCCTGTGCTTGTGTTGCTGGCTACAAGGCAGGAAGGCATTTTTAGAAAACCCAATGTGGTGGACAGCAATGGGAGGACCCGTTGTGGATGGCTATTTTGGCACACAAACCACAAAAGCCAAAGTAAGTAAGAAGGAAAAAAGCAGAAATGCTGCAAGGTTATAATTACGATGGGGGTGAGAGTGCTTCTCCTTTGAATCCTCTTGGTCTTCTTTTTTAGGCGCTCACAGCCAGCCTGCAAGGAGGAGGACAGATTGTCAGAAGGGCCAATGACAGATGCAGGGTGTGGATGGCACAGTGTAAATGACCTAACATGGCTATGGTTATTGTCTTGTAGAAGCTCCTTGCAGCCTGCAACATAGCTCTGTGTTGAATTCATCAAAAGAAAACGCCTGAACATGTAATTTAAGAGATGGATTTGAACCTGTTATCTCCTAGGCCTTATGCTCAATGCTCCATCCGATGGAACCACCTGGTTTCTTTGATAGCTCTCTTCTGAAGCTGCTTTAAACAGACAAACAGTCAATAAATATCTCTCTCTCTCTCTCTCTCTCTCTCTCTCTCTCTCATCCCAGGTCATGTATTGTGTCACTCCAACATAAGGCTGGCAAATAAATAAATATTTGCACCACATCAGAGTTGCAAGGACAGGACGAACTGTGCCAGCCATTTAAGTGCCAAGGAAGGTTAATCAGGGGATCTAATTGGCTCAAATTAATGCTTCCACAAGCTGTGAATTTCCTCACCTGAAGCAGGATGAAAGCCTTGCATGAGAGGGTTAGAGAGCCTCCGGCTCCCCTTTCCCCGATAATGGGGAAAATTAAAATGGAGCAGTGGAGGGAATTGGGGTGTGTGTGGATTGCTTATTGGAGCACCTACAGATCTACACCACTGACACTGCTGGGGAGAAGAGGGAGTTACCCTTGGGATTTCTGGTGAAAAACGTTTTGGTTCCTTTTTCCTGTAGTGCTAATGTATGCCCATGTCCTACTTATGTACTGTCATCCAGTGTGGGGTTGCAGGGAGCACTCCCAAGTTCAAAATGTGCTCAAAGTGTTTTATTGAACCGGAGCTCAGAAAGCTTTCTGTACCATGAGATGCACATTGCTCTCAGTCCATTTGTTTTCCTGCAAATGGGCTGTTTGATGAGCCTGTATTAGTGGCTGGTGCCTGGCTCCGTAAGCTGGCATCACCGTTCGGTGCCAGCCAAAGCTACGCCTGGCTGTGCTTAGTAGCTGCTATGTGATTACAAGGGCTATTAAGAGTTTCTGATATTCATGCTGATCCAGAGCCTATTTATTGCTCCAAGCTCTGCTGCCGCCTGACACATGGTTAAATTGATTATTAACTTGCAAGTAATATGTGAAAATTGCTTCCTGTTCCCTCCCCTCCAACCCAGCCCCTGTTGGGCTTCCTTCAAATCCAGGCAATTCAGAAATTGCCCGAAACACTGAAATCACGCAAGAACTGGAACCAGCCACGTTCATGGACTTTAATGAGGGTGTGATGTTTTACAGAGTCAAAACTGCGGAGAGAAGCGGAAAAATGACAAAGAGGTTGCAGAAGAGGCCATCAAGGACAAGTTAAGGGAACCAGGGCATGATCATCGCAAAGCATGGATGCCTGAGGCAGTGTACAGATGATTGTCTTTTTCGGATCAAGGGGAGCAATTTCCCTCTTATTACTAATGCGGATCTAGCTTTCAATCTTGGTGAATCGTGCAATTGTAGTCAAGGGAAGGGAGAGCTTCATGGAAGAACAGCCTTCTGTCCTCCCCTTTTTGTTTTTAATGCAGCAGTTAATGGGTTTTATTGGAGGAACCAAAGTCTGCCCAGTTTAACATGGTTTTTAACAAATCGAACAATTGTTAAATGGTGGCACAATGGTGTGGAGGATGAGTCATCTTGCGTGAATTGGTTTTTTTTTAAAAAAGAGAGCCGTGTGTGCCTTTAATGTGTTCATCCTTCAAGGGTTTTTTTTTTTAAATAAAAACAACAACTTAAAAGCAAAGTTTAGCTTTGTTTTGTTTTACTGTTTATGAAAATAAGGAGGAATATTGAGCAGGCGAGTGGGTAATCAACAGCAGGAAATGAGGCAAAGGGGAAAAATATTTAAAAGCCGTTTTGCATAGTGGTTCAGAGATGGAAGGCAGGAAAGTGAGTGTATTACTGGGCTCTGGGGATGTCACAGGCGCTAGGCAGTAGGCGCCCACAACAGCTGTAAACATTTTTGTGGAATCAACTTTGATTACCCTTCGGGAAGGAAGCACAGGAATGAGCTGGGGTGGTGGTGGAAGGGCTCTCAATCATCCTGAATATACCCTGTACAAGTAAGGCTAGGACAGAGATACAAAAGTTTAGCAGACTTGGTGGAGCTCTTGCTCTCCACCTGCTGATAACTAGGTGAGTTCTCTTCCAAGATACACTGGAGCAGTGAGGACTGGCGACTCAAGACACAATGGGGCTCCCTCTAGTAAAGGATGGTTACCTCCAGGATATGAGGAGCTTCCCTAGGAGAAGTCTTTTGTCACACGATGTTTTGGTTGCTGGTTTGTTAAAATATACACAGTCAAATTACTTTTATTTAGTACACAAAAAGACTGCCTCTCATTCTACAGGCTCCCAGGGCGGTGAGCATCTATACTTAAAACCCCCAACAACAACAACTGCTTAAGGGTTGTCGTCAATGAAACCATCAATCAATCAGTGATTTTAATAACTGGTAAATCTGTAATTTTAGAGGATTGTATCCAACTAAATTGTTGCGCACACAGACCAGCTTCCACAAGCGCAATGTGATTTCTTCTCCCTTCCCCTGTGTAACACCCCCAAATTTGCTCCAGTGGGTTGGGGGAACCCCCAGAACAGATTTGGGGTGTGGGAGGGAGAAAATGGGGAAACACTCTGGTGTGCACCACAATTCTGTTGGTTGCTAAAAGCTATGCTAATAACTAATAGTTATTAAATCACAACAGATCAGGAAAACAATTTAAAGCTGTACAAAGAAATTCAGTAGCAGCATTTCAAATGGTAATTCACTTTCAAATGCTTGTGTGAGCAGGTATCTCTGAAGGTGTCATCTGAATGTTGCTTGTGAGGGGGACAGCCTTAATCTCCATAGGGAGGGAGTCCCACAAATGGGGGGCAGCCAGACAAGGCTCTGTATCATATTACCACACAGTGAGCCATGCTCACCGGCGGGGGAAAATGAGTACTATCTCAACAGGCAGATATGCAAATTACCTGCTCCTTGGTTCCTTTGATAGTAGGAGCAGCCGGTGCCTTTTGTGAGAAAACCCTACCTTTTCAGAGTCCAACACAGAGATCTTGATTTCCTTGCTGTTGTCTACCAAACATGTTGAAATTACCTGGAAACGGCACAAACGAAATCGGAGCTAATCAGAGCCGGCATTCACCAGCTGTGCCCCAGATCCACCATGCTCATCGTGTTTTTATGCAAATTGCATTAATTATATATAAGTGAAATCTGTGCATTGGCTGCAAGCATCTGAATTGTCATCCCTCCGTGGCCTTTTGATTACCCACTTGCGACTGCAACTCTCTGGCTTCACTTCCAGGTGCATTGCGTGCAAAGAAAGGCACACCCACGGTGGCCCAGGTGGTAACTTCTGGCAAGATGGAGGAGACCCTTGCGCAAGCATGAGGTTTGCCACTCTACCACATTGTCAAGAGTTGTCCAATGCAGCATCTTATTATTATTTACATGTCTGGGCCCCCTCCATTTCATTCAAAATGAGACTTGTTTTGTCTCATTTTGCCTGGCCTTTGAAAGGTCCCTTCTACCTCAGCTACACACTCCTCATAGAGATAGTAAGAGGATGGACGGTTTCTATCGATTGTGGCTCCCTTGGATGAGGTGAGCTGAAGGCAGCCATTATATGCCTGACAGTAACAGGCCCATTTTCTACTGAGTGATTTTTTCACTAGGAGGAAAATGTTTATGCCTCCCTATCCATCAATCCACCTTCCTTTCCTCCTCTCCTTTTGAATTCCATGAAGCCTTTCCTGGACTTCCGCAGCCTGGCAAATTCTTTCTCTGCCTCTTGCAGAACATATAGCTAAAAAATAATATATGCAAAGTATTTACATTCACATGCTTATCCAAGCATGGACTTATTTTTTCTTAGTTGAAGATTACAGCTTCTTTCTCTCTTTCAGGACTAGCACTCAGCCTTCCGCACATGACCCAGCTTGGCCATGCAGTTCCTTCCAAGAGGTTTCCACTTTCTCCTTCCAGCAGACTTCTCATTGCTGCTTTTGGGGGAGAACATCAACTTCCGTACTTTTTTCTGTCACATACATTTGCACAGAAACATTAACACTCCTCTCCTCTATTGCGTTTAGAGAGAGTGAGTTATCTAACACTGTCGTTTCTTCAGTGTTCATGGAGATGCAGCCATTACAGCCAAGTCACTCAGAGAGCAAAATGGAGAATGTGATAAGACACCTCCCATGTGACCAAAATCAACCAATCACACGAGAGTTACTGGGGAACATTCCAGATTCAAACTCGCAGTAATGCCTTTAAGCATTCCCAATTTCAGTAAATTAAATCACTATACTTAACAGGTCATATCTGACTCTTGAGGGAACAAATCCCATAGTTTCACTATGTGCTGCTTGGAGAAGTACTTTTGTCTGTCCCGTATCTTCCAACATTCAACTTCATTGGATGTCCCTGAGTTCTAGAGGGAGAAAAACGCCTCCCTTTCCCCGCACCATGCATTAATTTATACACCTCTATTCCCAGCCCCCCCCTTGCCTTTTCACTATACTAAAATCCCCTGGATAATTTTACTTGTCTTTTTCTGAACCTTTCCGAACCTCCTCCTTTTTTTGCAACTTTAGCAAACGTCAAAATGGGTCTCCTTGTTTGAAGCAACCATTTCAAGGAGGCCTAAATGGCTTTGTTTTCTTGCCCTGGAGAATCTCGGGGAGGGAATCCAAAATAGGTGAACATTAATGAACTTGTCAGTTAATCATTCCCCTGTCAGTTCCTGTTAGTGAGAACACGGAGGTGGGAGTCGTGGGGGAGTCACACTTCCAGACTGCACCAGAAGGCTCCTCTCAAGGTTCAGTGGGTTTCAATTGATCTTGAGCTCCTCATCCTGTCATGGCATTCATTAGTATAGGGAGGCTGAATTAGGCTGGTAGCGAAAGGGCGCCAAGTGTATGAGAAAAGCAGGCCTTTGTCAACTGACAAAGCAGAGAGTCAACTGCCACCTCATTCTGAAAGAAGGAGAGAGCTTCTTCAATTTGTGCCTTACTGGAAGAGCATATGCTCTGCTTGCGCAGTGAAACTGGGGCCGGTCTTTGATATGTCCACTTAAGAAGGTGTCTAAAAAAACAAAAAAAGACCTCTTGGTTGAGACCAAAAGCTCTTATAGTCCAGCATCTTTTCCCCACGTTGGTCAAGCAGTTGCCTCTGGGAAGTCCACAAGCAGGATATAAGGTTAATAACCTACTCTTGTTCCTCAGCGTTTCAGAGACTTGGTGCCTCTTGATCATGAAAGTAGTATATAGTCATCAGGACTATTCATGACCTTATCCTTTGTACATTTGACTAATCCCCTTTTAAAGGCATCCAGGCTAGTGGCCGTCACTTCCTCTTATGGGAGTAGATGCCATAGTTTCAACTATACACTAAAGTACAGTGGTACCTTGGGTTATAGATGCTTCACGTTACAGACGCTTCACGTTACGGAATCCGCTAACCCAGAAATAGTACCTCGGGTTAAGCACTTTGCTTCAGGATGAGAACAGAAATCGCATGATGGTTGCACGGCGGCAGCAGCTGGAGGCCCCATTAGCTAAAGTGGTACCTCAGGTTAAGAACAGTTTCAGGTTAAGAATGGACCTCCAGAACGAATTAAGTTCTTAACCCGAGGTACCACTGTACTTCCTTTCATCATAGCCTGGATCAGAGGCACCAGCTACAATTGACAATTGAGGGGGCCTTACGTGACGTTCTGACGTTATCTGGTTGGCCAGGATGCTGGGCTAGAGGGGTTTATGGTCTGAATTGATGGGCTTTTGTTATGATCCATCATAGAGAAGAACTCTGGGATGTATTTTAAACATCCTAAAAATGGTTCTGGTTCAAATGAAGTGCCATTCCAGGCAAGTTCATTTCATCAGGAACTATTAAAACTCAGGAATTTACAAGTACACTCTTCTTAATTGTACAGATTTGACCAGAATGTGTCAGAGTGCATCTACCTATACTGCTGAACTGGCTGGCATGAAGCCTGTCCTATTTTCTGAAAGAATGTTGACAGGAGGCTGTTATCTCCACCAACAGGCATGTTTGGGGTTTGTTGCGGTTGTTGTTATTATTCAGATTATGCGCTGCACAAAAGCTAAAGGTGCTCTCCCCTCCCTCCGTTTTCCAAAATCCTTTTAGTCTGTGCCTTGAAAAGCACGGCTGATGTTGTCTTGCGACAGGATGTCCCTGCAAATAAGATGCCACTCATCAATAGAGTTTTAATCCGTTGGGTAGAAAGACACACAGATAGGAAAGAAGAGAGAAAGGAAACCTTGAAATAAAATGATCCTCTCAGAAGAATTGTTATTGCACTTTCTCTGTGTGTACAGGGCCTGCAAGTGTGTCCCTTTTTAATGGGGTTGTATTTTTCTTCTTTTACTGTTGTTAGCCAGAAGGATTAAGCTAAATTTGTGCATAGGATGGGAAGTGAAAAAGACCAATCTCTTGCTATCTGTTCATTGCATAATTTCCTGATCATCCCTATGCAACTTCTCTGTTGCCTCTTTAACCTTGTTCTCCTGTTGGGGCCCTGGCTGATGTATCTTTGCCCACCTCCCCTCCCTCCCTTAGCTTTTGGAGCTGGAGCCGTGCTGATAGAAGCAGTAAATCAACCCATTGGCACCAGGGAGATAAATGGTAGCTGTAATGGGAACTGAGGGGGATCAGATAAAAAACCCGAGAGAGATCACAGCAAACCGAGGATGGTTTTTAAAACAAAAATCTATCTTGGTCAAGGGCTTTGGGGCAAAAGACGAGACAACATAAACAGGTGTGGGACAGGAGATTTTGATTTCCTTGTGCTGGATGATTGGACAGAGTGTGGGAATGGGATACTGTGTTTTGGGGGTGTATGTAAACTTGTGTTTGTGGTGGTATGGGCAAGGGGGCACATTCTCATGTGCAAATCCTCACTCAGTTTTGCAGTTATCAAAAGAAGTGAATATGCACATATGAGCAAGATAATGGACATATTTGGTGCAGCATCCGAAATTCGCCAGGTGCATTTTACATCTGGCTATTGGTCACTTGCAACCAAGTAAAGATGTCTGGGTGCCAGGATGGCACCTGATGTCTCCACCATTTGGAGGTGCATGGTGGGGGAACCTTGGATCTTGCCTGTTTCCACACAATAGCAACACATCCTGGAGAATTCTACCCATGATATTTTATCTGCACAATCAGAATGAATTTCAGGAACCAAAAAGTCATATTGGAAAAGTATGACTTTCGAGCCTTCCGGCTTCCAAATAGCAACTAGGCATTCCTTTTTGGTGACTGTAACTCTGGTTTAAGGAGCCATTTGACACCTGCCTAGCTTATATATCTGAGTTTCTGGCACTGGTTTGATTTGATGGGACGCTAGTGCTAAAGATGTATCAAGCATATCTGAGCACACATAACTGAGCACTTCTACATGAAGGTACTTGAGTACGGATGTACTCTGATGTAGGATGGCCATGTGTCTGACTATACAGAGGCCAGTGCAGTATCTGAAGGGCTATCTGGTCCAGGTCTGTGTCATGGGCCAGGAGTCGGCTTCAGCTGCTGAGCAGCAGCTTGAAGGAGCTGATCAGCCTTCTTGCTCCTGATGAGAACCAGCTGGCTCCAACTTTCTTAAGCAGGGGTTCCAGCCTCAGTCAGTTGCTGGAATCAACATTTGTCGTTCCTGCCCAGACCTTGCCGCTTCTTGTGACCTTGTACCCTCAGCTTTCTTGACCCTCGCTTCGTCTGACTATGTGAACTGAGATATTTCTGATCTTAGGACTGGACTGAACCTTGTACAAGGATTCTGCCTCCAGGCAACTACACCCCCCCCCCACGACTTGGCTGGTTGGCTGGTTTCTTCCTCCACAGAGCTCTGCTGTGGCTGGCAGCACAGGACGATGACAGTCTGGTTTAGAGATTAAGGACCATAAGCCTTGAAGTTGTCCATCAATAGTTCACGCCTGGACATAAGAATGAGCCAATACTTGTCTCCCCTACTCTTGTGAGATGCATTGTATTTCTATCTAAGTTATAGTGATTCTTTCTAAATATGTGTCTGTACCTTAAAAGGTAAAGGACCCCTGACAGTTAAGTCCAGACATGAACAACTCTGGGGTTGCGGCGCTCATCTCGCTTTATTGGCCGAGGGAGCCGGCGTACAGCTTCCGGGTCATGTGGCCAGCATGACTAAGCAGCTTCTGGCGAACCAGAGCAGCGCATGGAAACGCCGTTTACCTTCCCGTCTCAGCGTTACCTATTTATCTACTTGCACTTTGACATGCTTTCGAACTGCTAGGTTGGCAGGAGCTGGGACCGAGCAATGGGAGCTCACTCCATCGCGGGGATTGAAACCGCCAACCTTCCGATCGGCAAGCCCAAGGCTCTGTGGTTTACACCACAGCGCCACCCGCGTCCCTTGTCTGTACCTTAGCATATGCAAATTTTGTGCAAATCTCTGCCTTCTTTTGAGAGGGAGTGCATCTCTTCCTTTGAGTGCTGCCTAAGTGAAGTCTTGGAGGCAGAACCTAAAGGAAGAAATATGACTCCCTTCCCCAACACAGGAGAAGAGAAGACTCTTGTGCTCGGGTCCTGCTTGTGGGTTTCCTACAGGCACCTGGCTGGTCACTGTGAGAACTGAATTCAGGCCTAGATGGGCCACTGGCCTGGTCCAGCAGTGCTGTAATGTGTTTACAATGATGCTGTGCTTTGTGCCCCAGCCATGCTACTTCCTTTGCATAAGTTGCACTGGGTGAGGAATGAAGGCTGCTGTGAAGCTTGGTGGCTTTTGAGGGGCATCATCAAAGGCTCGAAATGATTTGTTTAAAATGTATGTTCCACCTCCCCTGGAAACAAAAGGCAGCTAATAAAGAGCCTGTAAAGTGAACAATGCAGCACCCTTAACCCTCTACCAAAAACTTCACCGCAATAAGCTTCTGTACTAAACTACTTGCAGTTATTTCCTCCATGCTTTTTATTCCCCTCTCCCTCCCTCCCTTTCACATAGTTCAATCTTCCACAGAAGCTTCTATTGTGGAGAGCGCGCGCGCGCGCGCGCACACACACACACCTCTTTCAATTCTGAGGCACAAATGCAGGTGTTTAGTTTTCACCTGTAGCACATGACAAAAAAAACCGAGAGACCCGAAAGAAGGTTCTAAATTGAGCTCAATCACTTCCCAGTTCACCTTGCCGGCTGTGAAAGTTTGATATGAGATACCATTGTCCAGCCGCTTCTGCAGTTCCGAGGGGTTACCACCTCTCCATTCGCTTGTCTGACTAAGCTGGGGTTTGCAATGATTTTGTAAGTGAATTGGAGAAGGGCGGAGAGCTCGAGAGACTTCAGCCTTCTATTAAGTTGCAGAAAAGACACCGGTTGACAGGGTCAGCTTCCTCTTCCCGCCCTGCCAGTGGGCTTCGTGTCTTGAGTCGAGGGAAGTCTGTTTGACATTGAGATTGGAGGCTGGAATGCTTCCAGGGCCTAATAGGAGTCTATCAGTGTTACTCTTTGGCCCCCAAATTGCCCAAGCTATAGGCAAAAGACAATGTGGAACAATGGTAGCCCTATGACTTGATACAATGATAATTTATGTGCTGCCCATCTGACTGGGTTGCCCCAGCCACTCTGGGCAGCTCCCAACAGAATTTAAAGAAACACAATAAAACATCAAACATTAAAAACTTCTCGCCCCTGGGCCCTTTATATATATATTTCTGATGGGCCATTCAAGCATGCCAGTCTTCCCTTGATGTTGCAGCCATCACATGTGCACATCTGCTGGTCTGGTTAAAGATTCTGGGGAAGAACCGGCTCTGTGGTTCGTCTGAGAGGGAGCTCCTGGCTTCTGAAGGGGTTGCTGAGCTCTGAAAGCAGAGAAGTGAACAGTGCACAATGCCAGCAACAAAACCAGTGGCTGAATTCACAGGTCTGCGGATGAGATTGCCTGACACTTTTAATCTAGTGCTCTGGGATCGCTAATACCCAAGAGTGGACAAGACTCTTCTTGCTGCGGCCCAAGCTGCATCTGTTTGAAGCCTTGACATATTTAATTTCCCACAAAGGAGATAAACCACAACAAGATGTGCAGAGGGCAGACTGGGATTTCTCCCCCCTTTCTTCTATTACCTTTTTATTTTTGAGAGCAGCACCAGGCAAACAGCACGCAATATTCAGGGAGTGGGGTTGAGCTGTGTTGGGCTTGAGTGTTTTGTCTGGGAGAACTGTGTTTTCCAAGTGCCAGGCAAGACTGTTGCAGATGGACTTTTTCAACAGCTTGTCCAAACAGTGGAGAAGGCCCCATAGATCAGTGGTAGAGAATCTGCCTTGCAGAAAGGCCCAGCTGTGATTCCCAGCTCCTCCAGGTAGCTCTGGAAGAGAATCCTTGTCTAACATACCTTACAGGTTTGGATGAACTGGGGAGAACCATGTAAACCACATTGATTTCCTTGGGGGGAAATTGGTATATACAGTGGTACCTTGGGTATGCTTCAGGTTACAGACTCCGCTAACCCAGAAATAGTACCTTGGGTTAAGAACTTTGCTTCAGGATGAGAACAGAAATCGTGCTCTGGCAGCCCAGCAACAGCTGGAGGCCCCATTAGCTAAAGTGGTGCTTCAGGTTAAGAACAGTTTCAGGTTAAGAATGGACCTCCAGAACGAATTAAGTACTTAACCCGAGGTACCACTGTAAATGTAAAAATAAAATAAAAAATCCTATCTGAAATCTTGGAGAATTGAACTGGCAGAATCCGAGACTTGGGAGAAGAAAGGATGGAAGAAGATTGGAAGAAATTTAAGACTTACTTACAAAAATATTATGATTTATTGGAATGTTAAGAAAGATGCTTAGTTATAAATAATTGGCCATCACTAAAATAGATCAGGAATTGATGACAAGAGAGATTAAGAAAAACAAATTTGCAGGAGAACTATTTTATTGTAACTAAATAAGCGGTTATAAAATTTGGAAATAAGATGATAATTTGCTGGACAAAATTCATTAATGATGCAAATGGGAGTGGGAGGCGTGAGGAAGCTCAAAGAGGATATGAAATTTTGTTAAACAAAGTAATACTGTTTATTGTTATTGGATGTTTTTTTTCTTTTCTGTAAAAACCTTAATAAATATTTATAAAAAAAAAAAAAATGAAATCTTGGAGAATTGCTCACAGTGTAAATACTGCCCTTGATGATTGAATCAGTATCGGGAAGATTCTTATGTTCCTAAAGTGGGAGCTTGGGAAGTCTTGTGGCTGGAACTGAGCCTGAGGGCCAGCAGCAAGTTTGAGAGAGGCCTGGGCAGAGTGCCATCTCAGAGAAAGGAAGATGGAGAGAGCTGCTGCAAGTCCTTTACCTCAGGCTTCTTTTCTCAAAGTTGGGTTGAGCACCACTGCCCACTGCTGTTGCTCGCACTTCACCCCTGGTAAGTTTGCCACACCAGCTGGTAGCAAGTGTAAGGAGAGCCTACGGAATCGGTGCCCTGCCACAGAGTCACAACTCATCTCTCTTTCAGCTTGCCAGTTTGGGGGCCCAAAGCCAGAAGCTGCAGTTTAAATAATATACCTGACATTCACCTCAAAGGCAGGCTTTCTGTGCCTCCTTCCCAGGCCAGCTTTAAGTACCTGCACACCAAATGTCAAGGCAGTCTGCTCCAAGCATATCTGCAGTCTAGCAGCACACAGGCATATTGACATTTTCCTGCAATTCGCAGTCTGCTGGCAAATACCTCCTTCTAAACTATTATAGCAGGACCTTGATGGGGTCTAATCAATCACTCTAACGCGTGTGAGGCTGCATATATCCCTGCTCTTATTTGCCAGCCGGTATTTTAAGATGGCGAGTCTCCTGTCCCCGCTTTGTGTTTACTGTTTGACCTGCCTCCTCTTACCCTTCTTCCAGTAGTGTCCTGGGAGGCCACTGATGGGAGGCTTTGATGATCTGCTCTGCCCTTTGTGGCTGCATACTGAAAGGCCAAAGGCAGGCGAAGCAGAAAAGAGGAAGATGGCAAATTCATAATTTACGTTGGGAGTAAGGACACATTCCGAAACAGCGTACAAACCAAAACACAAATCCACACTTCCCTAAATTTTGCAATGCATTTCTTCAGCCAAGTGATGTATACAAAAAGTCATATACTGAAGAAAAAGGTGCGTAAAAAGGCATATATTAGTCATGAGGCTTGCAGTGCTGTTAGAATCAGGCTTGGATTGGTAGGGTCATACGAAGAGATGGCAGATGAGCCGGAGCGGAGCTGAATTGTGGGAACCTGGGTTGGAGGAAGGAGACTTTCTCCCCTTTCTGCCCTGACTTGAAGGAAGGTTCTGCCCCCACTTGAGCCACTTTGGAAGGGAGAGCAGGGATGCCAGCTTCCCCCTCCAGCTGAGAGCTGGGAGGGCTTTGATCAGTGGATGGGGGAGGCTGAATGGGAGACAGAAGTGACTGAGCAGTGGCGAACCACAGTGGTGAACCTGAGTGCCTATGGGTAGCTCACAAGTGGGGCTGGAGCACAGCGTCACTCTCCCCACCTGTGCATTTCGATAGGAAATGGCCTTTTGGGCTGACCTTTGTTGTCTACTAGATGTGGGGCCGACCCTACCAGCAGAGTACGCGCAGGAGCCTCACCCCCATAACTGTTTCCCTCCATTGAGAAACAGAGCAGTGTGTACCACACAACCTGACCCGGGATCCCAAAGCTGGCCTGCTCCCTCAAGTCCAACGGAGGACATCTTCTAGCTACCAGCATTGAAGCAAGTTCCCACTGTCAGCCCAGAGAACAAGGAGGAAGCACCATCTTGTCCTTTGCCTAAGGCATCAAAGCATCTTGAGCCAGATGCCTCCACACTTGATGCAGCTTAAACCAAAGCAATATTCAAACTCAAACTTCTACACATGTGGAAAACAAATCAAAATGTGTTTGTGAAGAGTCAAACTCTCGCAGATCCATGGACTAGCTGCGCTGACTTCGTTGCTCCCGTTTAATCTTGTGTTTCCATTTTAAGTTTAATCCCCTGCATTTTCTTCCTCGCTCTTCCCTGCCTCAAAGAAACTCAGCAAGTGCCCGTTCATTTCCATGTGTATATTTAAAGTGACATCAGTAAAAGCGAGGGGCAGATCACGCACCTTTCACTTTAACAGGGGATGGCAAACCCATTCGGAGCAAATTGAATCAGCTTTCGCAGAGAGAAATTTTAACAGGGCGTAAAACATTTGCCAGCCATTAACTATACCACTGTTATTAAGGATTACTCATGGAACCTACCCGAGTTCATACTTCGTCCCCACTTCTTTTTGCTGCGCTTTTAATGGACCATCAACTTTAAATATGCAATTCTGCATTCCAGCTACTTAAAAATAATTCTGGGGGAAATATGATTTAGAAGTGAAATAAAAGGTTTGGATTTGTTTCAGTTAATGTTATATAGCCATGTCCTCTTTCCTTACTAATATTTTGGGGGACTAGTGAATCCCTGGAGAAACTGCAATGAACATTACTATATACAGTAAGACTTTATCTTTGTCTCGTATTGGTGCTTTGGTGGTGGCTCTCTGGTGGCAGGAAAGTATTTTTCTCATATGGACACAAAAAACAGTAATTCTCTACATTCACTTTGGACCGAGCAAAGTGTTGAAATCTGCAAGTTGGACAAATGAGAACCTTTCCTTCAACAGCAAAAAAATCAATTTCGTTTTTGCCCTAGTACTGGGAAATAAGGACAGAGTTTCACAACACCTCCCTCCTCATTTGGCGAGGCATGGCAATGTCTCAAGGAAGCCTCCACTATAACCAGAGGAACTTTTCAGTGGGCCTGTGATACTGAGATGAAAAAATGGAAACACAAATCACTGTTTTGGTTCAGCTCTGCCTATTGGGGGAGGTCACCAACCTTTTTGAGGCCCATGGGTACATTTACAAAACAGAGAAGGAATGTTGTGGGTACCAGGCATGGAGTCCAACAGAGCACGCATAGCAGCCTAGTCAATACCTGTGTTTACATCTGGGTCCATGTGTATTTGAAGGGGGGGCAATGTTGGATTGGAGCAAGGAGCTGGTGTAGAGATGGTCAATTGGTCCCTTTCAGCTCTCATCATGGGGATGCTGCTGAGAACAAGTTCTTGCGGATATGCCATGATGTAACATTTGCATGCGATCACCATGTAATGTTCATAATTGCCTTCCCTGCCTCATGCTACTAGAAGGGATGCAAGGACGTGGGTAGCGCTGTGGTCTAGACCACTGAGTCTCTTGGGCTTGCCAATCAGAAGGTCGGCGGTTTGAATCCCCGTGCTGGGATGAGCTCCCGTTACTCTGTCTCAGCTTCTGCCAACCTAGCAGTTCAAAAGCATGCCAGTGCAAGTAGATAAATGGGTACCACTGCGGCAAGAAGGTAAATGGCATTTCCATGTGCTCTGGCACTCGTCACGCCAGTAGTGGTTTAGTGTGCCAGTAGTGGTTTAGTCATGCTGGTCACACGACCCGGAAAGCTGTCTGTGGACAAACACCAGCTCCCTTGGCCTTAAAGCGAGATGAGCGCCGCAACCCCATAGTCGCCTTTGACTGGACTTAACCGTCCAGGGGTCCTTTACCTTTACCTTTTTACCTCACTAGTAGCTGCTGGTAGAACATGGAATCCACTGTCAAATTTAAGTAAAATTTGGAAGCATCCCTCATCTTATTTGTGTCAGGTCATTGCATGGAGCACCCACTTGGATCCAGATTCCATGGATCCATTTTAGACGAAGGAATGGCCCTGATGGCCTTCTGATTATTTTTCATCAATGTAATCCCACTTCTTTTTAATTTTTCAGTATATTACTCATCCAAGCATGAATATCAGCATACCTCTTGGATATGCATGACTGGGAAGGGACAAAACACTATTATGGTCCCAGTGGAGGTGGGAGAGAACAGTGAAATGTGAAGCATTCAATACGTTTTAGATGCTTTTTGCAGTGGACTCTCTCCCTAAAAACACTTTCCTGGGAACCCTTCCATGCAAGATTATGACTTGTGCTCTGCTTGCGACTTCTCCTCTTCAAACTCTGCTTGTACTAAATAAATAAAAAAAGCCCCTTGCTTTCCTTTTTCTTCTCGCTTGGATTTGCAGAGTAAGAGAAAGTGACAGATTCTCTGACAAAACCTTTACAGCCCTATCATCACCATTCATATTCCAGTGAATGCATTTGCAAGCTAATCTTGGAAGAAAATCTATTCTCTCCCTTGAAGAAAGGAGAGTGTCGGCTCTTGTCACCACTGCTGTTTTTGCCATTTTGCGTGCGTGCCAATTATTTCTTTAGCGCTAATTCAACTTGCTAATTCTGGTGTCCCACCACTCTCCAAGGGGGTCATTTCTTGTGAAGATGACATCATTGTTCATTGGATGAATCAATACATGAGATAGGAAACCGAGGTCTGATACAAATCCAGTTGCTCTAATAATATAGTGAGTGGGCAGTTCATGGGTGCATTGTGTGAAATGTGGTAAATATTCACAGTTCAAGGGCTCCTGCACCAAAGGAGACATTCACATTAATTATTGGAGGAAAAAAGGAAAATGATCTAAATGAGTAGATATACATATTTCTGCGTTTCTCTCTCCTCTTTTTCTCATAACAAATAACCAATAACATTACTAAACATACATTTTCCAATTTCCCCCCTCCCTGTTGACTTCCCTCAACTACCATTTCTGGTTTGTTACGTCAAATGATACATTCTGCTGCTTGTATACTGTAATATGTTGTCACATTGTAAATAAAGTAGTATATGTTTATTTCAATCCAGCCAACGAGACCATTTCTTCTAGTTTCTGCAAATATATTGTAAAAGGTTCCCATTCTTTTTCAAAGTCACCATTGTCCTTTTCACGCAATTTGTCCATTAACTTTGCTAGTTCTGCATAGTTCATCAACTTTTCTTGCCATTGTGAGTTTGATGGTACTTTTCCAGTCTTCCAGTTTTGAGCTATTAAGATTCTTGCCACTGTTGTTGCGTATATGAATAAATTCAATTTTTCTTTCGGCAGCTCTTGTCCTAAAATACCTATGAGAAAAGCTTCTGGTTTTTTAAACAAATGCTATCTTAAACATTTTTTTTTAATTCATCATATATCATTTCCCAAAAGTTTTTAATGTCTCTACAATCCCACCACATATGATAAAGCTCTCTCTCCTCTCTTTCTTATATATGCCACATGCATTGGGGAAGAATAAAGCAGCATGCCCTGACTTTGTTCTTTGATGGCCAAATTAGCAAGCAAAGAATGTGGGTTGAATGGGTGGTGGAGAGCTGTGCTTTAATTCTGTTTGCTATATAATGGGTGCAGGATCAGTTTCAACCTCAGCTGACAGCTTACTGGCTGACAGCACAGTCATAAGCCTGCTTACTCAGAAGACAGTCCCATTGAGTTCAGTAGTGCTTACTTAAGGGACGCGGGTGGCGCTGTGGGTTAAACCACAGAGCCTAGGACTTGCTGATCGGAAAGTCGGCGGTTTGAATCCCCGCAACGGGGTGAGCTCCCGTTGCTTGGTCCCTGCTCCTGCCAACCTAGCAGTTCAAAAGCACGTCAAAGTGCAAGTAGATAAATAGGTACCGCTCTGGCGGGAAGGTAAACGGTGTTTCCGTGCGCTGCTCTGGTTTGCCATAAGCGGCTTAGTCATGCAGGCCACATGACCCGGAAGCTGTTCTCCGGCTCCCTCAGCCAATAAGGCGAGATGAGCGCCGCAACCCCAGAGTCGGCCATGACTGGACCTAATGGCCAGGGGTCCCTTTACCTTTAAAAGTAAGTTGCAGGGTGGATGAAGTGGCTGTATGTAAAAGAGCGAGAAAAAAATCCCAGTTTGCAGCCAGATGGAGCACTGCCAGATTGGAATGGCATATTTTCATAAAGGATGTGATCTGTATATTTTTGAAGCAAGATAAGATGCTGTAGTGCCCCCTATAGGAAGGAGGTAGTATAAAAAAGCAATATCAGACTTACTCTTATCTCAGCATAGCTCTGGACTGCAGGCCATTGAGTGAGTCTTTCTGACATCCTATGTACTAATAGTGAATGCATTCTCCAAGCATATATTCCTATGTAGCCAAAATAGTACCATACAGACATAAGATACAGGTATTGGCAGCCTTGCAGGGACCCCAAAGTTTGCAGAAGTAGGACAGAACTTTAGAAAAAAACTTGGATGTTGTTGTGGGAAAACCCAAATATACCTCAGAGAGGACTGAGCATGTTCTGTGAACACAGAATGCTGGGCGACTTTAGAGGGAAGAAAACGGGGCTTTAGGTGGAGAGAGGAAGAAAGGAATGCAGTATCCTGAAAAAAATGGCATAGCTGGCTGGCTTCCTAAACATGAACATGGCACATTTGAATAATTTGTTGCAGGTCTCACTCTCAGTGTATTTTCCCACCTTCACTCTCTTTCAGCTTAAGGTTATGTGGTCCCTTCCAACTCTATGATTCCAGGTTTACATGTTTTAAGGTAAAGGGGCCCTTGACCATTAGGTCCAGTCGCGGACGACTCTGGGGTTGCGGCGCTCACCTCGCTTTATTGGCCAAGGGAGCCGGCATACAGCTTCTGGGTCATGTGGCCAGCATGACTAAGCCGCTTCTGGCGAACCATGCACTTTGACGTGCTTTCGAACTGCTAGGTTGGCAGGAGCAGGGACTGAGCAACGGGAGCTCACTCCGTCGCGGAGTGGCAAGCCCTAGGCTCTGTGGTTTAACCCACAGCACCACCCACGTCCTGTTTGCATGTTTTAAGGCATAGCAAAGATTATATTAGGTTATATTAGCCTAGTGGGCAACATGGCTAATCCTGGCTGTGTACTACCACCAGGTATGCTTCTGACTACCAGTTGCCAGGGGGTGGGGGCACAAGTGGGGAGGCTGCTCTTGCACCCAGGGCCTCCTTGTGGGCTTTCCAAAGTCATCTGGTTGGCCACTGTGAGGAGAGGATGCTGGACTTACAGTCTTATGAGCATTTTCCATGCTAATGTGAGATTTACAGTGAAATCAAAGTGGAAAGATACTCCATTCCACACCATAATAATTACATTCAGTTTTCTTCTTCTGCACGCTCTACTCCTTATGAGCCAATTGGATTTTCAGTAACTTTTCTGGTCAAATATTGACTCAGCATCCTATTGACTCAGCATTGGCAGAGGAAACATTTTGGAAGAAAGAGGGCCTTTTAAATAACTTTGGCTTTTTTTTTCAGCTGAGGAACTAATCCTGACCACAACTCCAGTCTAGAATTTCTGCTGTCAAAGTGGCTCAGGAACAGCTATTTTAGGGGTGCTCTAGGATCTTAATAACTCTTCCCTGCACCACACAACATTGGTGGGTCACTGTCATCTGCATACATGTGTTAATGGCCGGTGTGAACAGTAATGCAACTCTGGATCTTTAACAGATCTGTGAACTCATTGTGGCAGGTCAGATAGCATGTTTTATCTGTTCTCATAAAAGGTATGACATTGAATGTAGCTGTGGGAGCCGTTGGCTATGTTTAGTGGTATGTCACAATAAACCATGAGCCTAGCCTTTTCTGTGCTTGCATGTTTCTCCTCCTCTGGTATAGCTGTGAGAAGGTGATTGGAATCTTTTACTTCTGATTTCGATTAACCACAGCTTTTTGTTATGTCAGAACCCTAAAATGTGGTTAATCTTAACCAAAGTTTTTTGAAACGAGCCGTCTTCATTAACCCTGATTTGAATTGGGCTTTTCTTACATTCAAGAATAAATAAGTAGTTGAGATTAACTACAGGAGTATGGATGACACAATAAGCTGCAGTTAATTCAAAATGGAAGTGACACTTCTCACAGTCATGCCAAATGAGGATGGGGTTGAATGAAACACACATGCTCAGGGATGGTTGGGCTTGCTGTTGTCATGTCAAACCATGGTTTGTTGTGCATCCTGTTCAGTGCCCACCTGTGGACATTTGCAAAGGCCAACTGTGCCCTTACACAGAAACCTATTTTTTTGAGTGGGGGAAGCAGTAGATTTGGAAGGGCTGTTTGAAAGCAGGCAACAGGATATCAAAGCTCCTCCTACCCTGAAAAGTTAGTTAGATAAAAATTCTGGCTGATAGGGAATCTTTTTGAATAGGTCACTAAACTGCTGGCAGTGGATTCTGTAATGTAGCCTAAGTAAATGGGATAGATGGACAAAGTTTTGGTTTAGGAGGTTACAATAATAGTTTTATTCTGGGGTCATTGGTTAGTTGTTTGGGCTGAAGCAATTGCAGGAATCACTTTTCTACGGGAAGCTGTCATATACCAGTTCTGACCATTGAACCATTTAGCTCAATTTTATTACGGCGACAAGTAGCACGTCTCCAGGGTTTCAGACAGAAAGCGTTCCTAGTTCAACAACCTGCAGATGCCAGAGACTGAACCTGGAACTTTTTGTATGGAAATCATGTGCTGTACCACCAAGCCACAGGATTGTGCAGTGGAGCTCTATTATCTAATGCAATGGAAATGGGAAGACACATGGCATATAGTGAATTATGGATATGGGCTGTTTCTTTGTGGAGTTTTGTGCCTGTGTGTGTTTTAAAAAGCCTTCAATTTTTAAAAAATGGGGGGAAAGCCATTTATAGACCAATCCCACCCCAGAGGCATGAAAGCAGATAGAAACCATGACAAATACCAGGAATGGGATAATACGATACAGATCTGTCATAGACGGGACTGTCAGGCTCTCAGATATAAATGTTTCACTGTCTTCCTCTTCACTAAAGCCCCAAATGCGGGAGTTAAATATGCTAAGGAATGCCCAGCCAGCTCAGAAGTTTCTGCTGCATATCAAGCACAAAAATCACACCGGTCGTTTTAAAATAGAACAACTGAGCCTTGCTGGAAATAATATCTCCCCTGCTGCACATCTTGTGGCTTTGCTTCCGATCTCTGCTCAGCAGAACAACTTGTTCCGATTCTCTTGCTGCTGCAGCTTTGGTAGTATTCAGTAACCCAAGCCTGGGTGTTTTTCCTTTCCTTCCCCCCCCCCCCCCTTTTGAGTAATGAGACTTCTGCTGCAAAATCCTCCTTGGCCTTTTTTGTGGTCAATTAGTGAGAGAGATTATAGGAATGTTAAGATACATCTGTCCTGTGAGGTACGCTTGAATTTTAACTTGCTGCTTGTGGGCACTTCCTAAATTTAAAATATCACCTGTTCTGTTTTCTTTCCTCATTATTATTTAGCGTGGCAGAGCCTACCCTCTGGAACTCCCTGCCTATTGATATTAAGCAGGCACCTTCACCAGCCTGTGCCATCCAGGCTGTTGAACTGTTGCCCTGTGGTACTGTATTCAGTTTCCCTATAGAATACACTTTTTAAAAAAGAGCTGAAACTACCTTGCAAAAGTTGGAGAAGTATGTTACCTAATTGACATCTGCATATAAAAACCTGGTACTGAGGAACTAGGTCAGTTCATTTCAAAATAATGGCCTGAGTGAATTTCTCACTGGGAAAAGGGAAATATTTCAAACAGAGTTTGAAACATGATTTCAAACTTGAAGTGAAGTCAGCTGTCAAAGTCTAGCCAAGTCAGGAGTCAGGCAGACTTTATGGTTCAAGACAAAGTCAGGACCCAGGACAGCTCCCACTGGGCCTGATGGGGAAGATATGGAAAAGTTTAATTGTGGCATTTATTTCTTACATTTACATTCCACCTTTCCTCCAGCGAGCGCAAGGTGGTATACATGGTTTTTCCCCGCCCCTTAATTTAATCTGCACAACAACCCTGTGAGGTAGGTTACCCAGTGAGCTTCATGCCTGCATGGGAATTTGAACCTTAATCCCTGAGTGGGGATCAGAACCAGGTCCTAGTCTGGCTCTCTAAGCACCACACCACATTGGTTCTCAGTTTAAGCCTGAAATAGGCTGGCCAATAATATTGTTGGCTCCAGCTCCTTAAGGGATGCCTCAAAATTTAATAAATAATAATATGTGTTTTTGTGTGGACCTGAGGAAGGCCAAAGGGCTTTGTCATCAGGACACAAGGAGATTCTGAGTTGTCCCCCTCCCCCCCTGCATATTGTTTTAATATGCCAGTATTTTCCTCAGAGATAGTACAAGTTGTTGTTTTATCTCAGTTTTTTCATGCCCTCAGTCATAGGCATAGCATTGTCTTTGCAGTCATTTTGTCTGTTAATTCCAAAAAATAATAGAATGAGTTTATTTCCCCTGTCCCCAATTCAACCTGTTTCTGAGGTTGCTTTGTCTACATCTGCTATTTTCAGAACCTCGATCACTCCTCTCTTTAATTTCAGGAATCAAAATAACATTCCGGTCCCAAGCCCATATGATTCTTCTACTAGTTGGGGATCTTCTGCATCAACATGTTTAAATAAATAAACGAAGTTAGCCAGTTGTGGAAAGTTATGAAGGTGACTGTGATTAACAGTAACTCTCAAGTAAAGTAGGTAAAATTCTATTTTTTAAAAAACGTGGCCCTTTTAAAAGCAAACATCAGGATGAACAGAGGGCCTGTGGAGAAGAGTTATAATGAAGTGTTATAATTAGTGGAAAACCAAAGACTGACTGCTCTGGAAACAGTACGTAATCCTGCGTATGTCGTGTGGGCAAGGGGACAGGCTGGTCGCCAAGCCACCATCTGTCAGAGGGAGGGGATGTTTTTCTGTCTGAACCCTGTCTCTCCACCCCCCCCCCCGTCCTTGTTCCAATTTGTTCCTTAGAAGCCTCTGGAAAGAGTTGTTTCAGGTTGTTCTTTCAAACAGTAACGTGGCCTGCTTGACAGCAGCTGATGTGTCCAGCCATGTTGATGACGCCAAGGGTTTGTGTGTCACCCAAAAGACAGAAAACCCAAGTGTTAGCAGATGGGGGGAAATGTGTTAGGGGTTCAGCTTACACTTGAATAGGACTCTGGTAGAGAAACATGCCGGACTAGCATGTTCTGTCCCTCATGGTCGATCGTTCGGGAGCTTCAAAGGCTTTCTTCTGCCCAAACATCACAGCGACCAATGCCAACCGACACCTACACACTTAGGGATCTGCAGAGTTTGTGCAGTTGCGTAACAGACCTCAGTAAATCAGCATATTGGCTAATCTACTTTATTTACATATAAACACACACGGAGCACTGCAACATGGCTCCCTCTCTCTCTAGCATCAGACAGCAAAGAGAAAAAGAACAAAGGACAGTAGTCCCACATCACGGAACACAGTAACACAAACATCCTGTCTCCGTCACTTCCCACTCTGTGGAGTCAAAACATACACCGTCATGTGATAGACAAAAATCCCATGACTGCAATCATGGAGCAGGAATTCTAACAAAATGATGGCTTTTAGAATCCTTTGGATTAATAGATTTCAGCATCAGTAGGTGTTTATTTGCTGAGATGCCTCTGAGCATGCTATGTTACAGGGGTGTCTGCGTGTGTGTGAGAGAGAGGCAGACTGTGGTTTTTTTTGTGTGTGTGTGTAACTGATGCTAACAAATAAAAGCTTTATGCATATGTAAATTGGAACCAGGATGCCTGACGGAGTGCTGCTCTCAGCAATTTGGAATAAAAGATGAGATCCCAACATAATAAACACATAAATATCTCTTTCTATTATATCTATATCCATATCTATTTGTATATTTAAAAGGTGATTTGCCACTCTGTCAGGAAATTGCAGCAGGGGGAACGGGCATTTGCTCTGCCCACTGTCAAGGCCACATCTGCCCTTCTCATCTGAAGTCAGTTCTTCTCTAATTGTTCCGTAATTGCCATTCCAGGAGCTGTCATAGCCATTTCCCTCTGTAAGCTCCCAAGATCCCTTTTCTGGCAGCTTTGTCGATGCCCTTGGATTTTCCCAGGTTCCTTGCAAGTGCAGTGGAGGCAATGGAGAGTGACTGTAAGAGCAAGAGAGTAAAAGGAGGACTAAGGTTTTCCTTTCTCCATTACGGCTGCCACTGTGGGAGCAAGGCTGGGATGGAAAGAGCCATTTTGTTCTGTTGTGGGTTGAAATTTAAGCTGGAGAGGAACTCAGGCCCATAATGCTTGCTGTCATATTGAAAGCAAGCACCGCAAGCAGCCAGAGTTCATATTCCATAATTTAATAACTGCAGCAGCCTCTCTAACTAGAATAGACAAGATTTCTTGTTTTGGGAACGCAGAGGGTATTGAATTATTTAAAGTAATAATTTAAATAAATGTAAAATATTTATAATATATACTATAGTAGTAGTAGTGGTAGTAGTAAAAATAATAATTTAAAAATGACTACTACTACTACTATTAAAACATTTATTGAAATGGTATCATTGATACTTGTCTAACCTCAATGGGGAGTGAATTCCATAGGGCGGATGCTGCACCACTTGAAAATTCTGCTCCAGGTGGTACCATTAAGAGAGCCCTTTAGGTAGAATCGAGGGATGCGGGTTGCACTGTGTTCTAAACCATTGGGCTTTGGACTTGCCGATCAGAAGGTTGGCGGTTCGAATCCCCACGACAGGGTGAGCTCCCGTTGCTCGGTCCCTGCTCCTGCCAACCTAGCAGTTCGAAAGCATGTCAAAGTGCAAGTAGATAAATAGGTACTGCTCCAACGGGAAGGTAACAGCATTTCTGTGTGCTGCTATGGTTTGCCAGAAGCAGCTTAGTCATGCTGGCCACATGACCCAGAAGCTGTTCGTCGGCTCCCTCGGCCAGTAAAGCGAGATGAGCGCCGCAACCCCAGAGTCAGTCACGACTGGACCTAATGGTCAGGGGTCCCTCTACCTTTACCTGTTACTTTCCTTGATATAGACCAGGGGTAGTCAACCTTTTTATACCTACTGCCCACTAATTTCCTTACTGCCCACCAATGTTCGATTGAAGGAAGATTCAGCTTGTGCTGTAGAACCACCCACCTCCCACCTAGGATCCTGAAACGCCCACTAGTGGGTGGTAGGGACCAGGTTGACAACCCCTGGTTTAGACACTGGTTTATATACCGTTAATGGTTACAATGTTTTGTGTTGCTTCTCAAAACACTTTCCAGGCTTCAGATGAGTAAGAGAATAAGGTGACTCAGCTTCTGTCAAAGGTATAAGGCCCAGGCAAAGCAGGTCAGAATGAAATCGAAGGTGTTTTATCATAGGGAAAAGCAGCAAAATATTGTTGCTCAGAAATCTTAATAGGGAGCGGGCACTATAACGTGACCCAGTTTGTCTAGTTAGTGTCAAAGTTTTCCATGGTGGTTTGGCTGGTTTTCTATAGCTTGGCCAGAACTTGGTTAGACATGAAGGCTGGTTCCCTGCCTGACACCCTTCATAGTCTAAGATCAAGAATTGCAAGAGTTTGGGGTCGTGGCATCAGAAGAGAGAATTGATCATGGTTCATTGATTCCAAGGCATTTAGATGGGGTTTTCCACTGCTCCTTACAAAGTACTACACAGATATCTTGCTGTGCCTTGGGCAGGTGTCATAGATAAGATGCCCTTTAAATTCACCTACAATTGAGACTAATGCTTGCTGTGGTGACTGTACAAATATACAAACAGTTTGTGTGGCTGTTCAGGTTTGGGGCCTACACAGAACCCTCAGCATTTGCTGATTTCTGCTCCACCGTTAAAAACATTTCCCCAAAATTGCGGAAAAGCTTTCGAGAGAAAGGCTGGGCCCAAACCACTTTTGACAGGTGAATAAAACATGCATTTATCTGCAGCAAGGCAGAGGAGAGTCAGTGAACCGAGTGGGCAGATGGAAAGGTGATCAGCGACTGAGCACCGCAGGGAGGTATGCAAGGTCATTTATGGTTATGGCCATGTGGCTTCCATTCCTTTTACTGGATTAGAAATTTCTGCAACAATATCTGGACTGTACGGAGCAATGACTGCTGCGATTTAGTATCATCAGTCAGACTTGGCAGGCACTTCATGAAGAAAGGATATTCAATGCTATCGTAGGTAACCCTTAAGAACCCATTTTATCATTTCAGTTGCTGTCTTCTGTGCCTCTGAAATGTTTCCTCTCTTCCCGTTTTTAGTATACGAGTGTACAACAGTGATTAGTTTGTTATGCAGAGCATTGGACAAATGTGGCTTGCAGCAAATTTCCCCCTGAAAACAAAGGAGCCATTGATTGTATTCTCACATGTTTTAATACTGCTATTCAAGGGGACGCCTGGCTAGATGAGCAGGCGGCTGAGTGCCTCTCCACTACTGCCTGCAGAGCACTTTGACCTTATCTTCAGGACTCCTCACACGCAATCCTTCCCTCTCCTTGACGCTCTGGACTGCTAGTGAGTTGAACTCATCCCTCTGAGAATGCAGGTGAATCTGTTATGTGCAGACAAGGCTGTAAACAAATTGTACAGTGTGACTGATTAAAGGCAAAGTTCACCTTTTGCTTTTTGCACCACAGACCTGCCTCTCATCCCCAAAGAGCATTTTTTGGAGCAGCAGGCTTAGAACTCGGTAAATATTTTACAGCTTCTAATGGAAGCGATGTGCTTACTCCGAACGAAACAGGCTTTAAAAAACGTTAGCGAGAGAGCGACTGTGACGAAACAGCAACTTGCTCTTCAGATTTAGGGCGAACGGAGAGCTTTAAAAACCACTTGGGTTAGTGGTTATGGCAAGACTCCACATCAGTTAATTCCATAAGTCAGTTTTGTGCTACATGAATTGCTCCCCTTATTTGCCCTGAGTCTACTACCTGTAAACGTTGCAGGAAGATCCCAACTCTTAATGTCTTTTGATATAAACTCCTCCCCTCCCTCCATTCATCCACTCAACTCACTTGCAGTTAGATAATCTGGCTGCTTCTTCATGCCTATCAACAAGCACAACACATGCCGAAAGTGACGGGTGAAAAGTTAGCAGAGCTGAAGGCATGGAAAAATACTAGGTTGCATGAAACACCCCTTTGGAGTCCACAAAGGTCTTGTTGTTGTTGTTTGCTGAATCAGTGTTCGGTGTGGGGGAAGGAAAAGGTGAACTGCAAAGTTCTGGCCTGTTTCTGCAGAAGAAATACCAAGATGAAAAGTCTTCTAGTTCCCATGAATTTTGAGAATCAAACTTTCATCTTATAAATGAACAGGTTCCTGGTTCTTTTGGTCACTTAATACACCTCTAATTATATAACTGTCATTAGAGATATATGAAATGACCAAGATAACTAGGAACTTGGTTGTTTTAAAGGTGATATTACTGACTACCCTTGGAGGCTTGACAAATATGAGTAATGTGAAGTGAATGAATGGAGAAAACTAGGGGGGAAAGTTGGAGTCAGGATCTTCCAACATTTATTGGCAGTATTATTTTTATTTATATGATTTCTTTCCTTCTCTTTACGGGACAGTCTTACAACAACAGAGTATACAGTTGTAAAAACAGATACAACCATTACACTTAGAGAGCAGTAAAACCATTCCAAATGGAAGAGAATAATAGACTCAGGACAAATAATATGATGTGGGGCGTCACTATTTTTGTTTGTTATTGTGTGCATTTTTGCGTTTTTATATTGTAAAGCGCCCTGTGATCTTCAAATGAAAGGCGGCATAGAAATTTAAATAATAAAAATTAAGGCAGCATGGCTCAAAAATGACTTAATGGGAGTAACTGACGTGTTATCTTGCACATCTATGAAGCCAGGTGATTTTTAAAACCTTTTAGACAATGTCAAGGCAGAGGGATTTTACTGGTGGTTTCAAGCCATAATAATTAAGAATAGAAACTGCTTGTTCCGATGTTTTGCACCTGTAACTTCCCAAAGATGGGGAAGGAGATTTCTATTGTTAATGGAAGAAGGAGCAGCCCCAAAGAAAGGTTGCTTCCAGGCGACCTGATTATTCCTCTTGATTTGTTTGCAGGGAGGTTAGATGACACCGGCTGTTTATTGAGCATTCGTTCTGTTGTGTGAGGAGGTTAGATGGCGATGCATCAAGCAAACGTCACCCCCAGCTTCCCAGTGCATGTCGCCATCAGTTTCTTTAGCGCAAAAAGTCCAGTTTTGTGGAGAAGGCAGATTTGTTGTTGCACAACTTGAATTTGCTGATACGTGATTGAATTTCACCAGAAAATAGTGACAGCCTGGAAGCACCCAAAGCCAGAGGAGCAGAGAAATTCACATGTGCCAAAGGAGGGGCAAAACATCAGATTGTTGCTCTGAGGAATTACACTTCCCTGCCCCCCCCCCAAGACAACATGCATCAGTTGAGAAATGAATGCCTGTTTTTGAGCACCTGCTGAACCTTTCCCTCTTCTTTTCTTTCATTTCTCCTGTGCTCGGATTAGAAGTGTGCCAGAAGCATCTCATTTCCTCCTGTTGGAGATAAGAGTGCTTGACCGTAGGCACCTCTGGTCTGATGTCGCAGGACAGTTCATGCATACTTGCCTCCTGAAGCTCAATTGGTCACCGAGAGCTTCAGTACTTGCCGCGTTCTGCCTTTGAGGAACTCTAGAGCTTGCTCTTGCTGAAAGCTTCCGTTTGGAGTGTTTAGGGTTTGCTTTCAATACCATATTGTCGCTTTGTCTGGCGCTTTTGAGTGCCAAAGTTCTTGAAGTAGAAGGCAGATGATTCACTTTCAGAGGCCAGAGGTGAACTGTATGCTTTTTCTAAGCCAGGATTTAAGCCTTGCGTGTTAACTCCTTATTTGGGCGGCGGCGGCGGCGGGGGGGGGGGGGCTGGATGCCTTCACAAACTGTACCTGTTGGCAGTTGTGCTGTTAATCAGTTGCACTGGGAACCGTTCCAGGAACACACTACTGCGAAATACCTTCTTAAATGTGCTGGCCTGACAAGCATGAAGACGGAAGAGCTTTCTTAGCCCACAAAAGTCGTACATTGAAGAGCAACATTGCTGGCTGCTCGTCTGTGCTGTTTGGCCCTCAGAGTCCAGTGGTACCTCGGTTTACGAACTTAGTCCATTCCAGAAGTCCGTTCTTAAACCAAAACCGTTCTTAAACCGAGGCATGCTTTCCCTAATGAGGCCTCCCACCGCTGGTGCCCTTCCACTGTTCGGATTTTATTCTTAGACTGAGGTAAAGTTCGCAAACTGGGCCACTACTTCCGGTTTTGCGGAGTTTGAAAACCGAATCATTCGTAAACAGGACTGTTCTTGTACCGAATTACCACTGTACTGAGATATCATCTTCGAAAGTCATGTCTCCCACATGCTACCAACAGGTGCTTTCCCTTCTGGTAGCATGCACCATTGCTATTTCTGGTCCTGTGGATCAGGGATGGGGGCAACTTGGTCAACCTGAGGATGGCAGTCCCTTCTGGACAACCTACTATGGCCCATGTGCCAGAGGTGTGCAGGGCCAGAGTCCAAAATGGTGCAGCAATGAATTTAAATTGTACCTCTGTACAGTAGCCTAGTGCTACTTACATGCCTCTTCCATTCCTCTGCCTATTCAAGCAAGAGGCATTATTAGAGTTTTAGGAAATGTTCCAGATAGACCAGGAACATTAGAGGGGGCTACTTGAAAGGGGGCAGAGTCCTGAGGGGCAGACTCTGGGCCTGAGGTTCCCAACACCTGCTGTAGAGAAATATATTTGTTTGCACCACATGTTTCAATGCAGTTATTGACCAAGTGGCAGGTGGCCCACCTATTTATGATGTGGGTGAAGGGCACAAACCACATACATATGCTGGTTGAGCATGCAAACGGTTTGGGGAACATAATCTGCCCATCATTAGCCTAACTTCCTTCATGACCAAGTATCATAGCTGTCAACTTTTCCCTTTTCTTGCGAGGAATCCTATTCGGAATAAGGGAATTTCCCTTAAAAACAGGGAAACGTTGACAGCTATGCCAGGTATTAATGTTTTCCCAATCTGTATCATAGTTAATTTAGGGAAGAGCTTCCTCCAAACAAGATCTTTGGTGCAATGCACCATGCTAGGGGCAGGAGCTGCTGAAACAAAGGGAATATAGTAAGTACTTTATAATTTTCAGTAGGATTTCTTTATTTTGCTTCCAGTTCCCAAGTGCTCGGGGGCAAATAAAACAATACCTGTGTCAGCAAATCGGCACTGGTTGTTCCTAGGAGTGAACACCCTGAAATACCTAGTATTACCCTGTCCTTTGGAAACCTTTCATACATTGAATTTGCTGGGCCATACCTTTAAACAGGGGTGCCCTCTAGATGTTTTTTAGACTTTGACCCCCATGATCTCCAGCCAACGTGGCCAATGGTCAGTGATGATAGGACTTGTCTAGAGAGCGCCATGTTGGCTACCCCCGCTCTTAAACGGCAACATGAATGGCATGAGAAGAGATCACTCTAGCTGATAAATCTCCCTGTCTGAAGCTGGACAGGTCTGTTAAGTCTCATTCGTACAATATGACTTCCTAGAAAATGGCTGCTCTGAAGAACCACCACTTAATATGGCACTCTGGTGATCTACTGTGCATGAAATTACTGGGTGTGTTTTTATTTTAAGGAGAGGAGGCAATTTGTATTAATGCTCATGCTTATGTACATTTTATTTGTGCACATTTTTGTATTGCTGTATTGTTACCTGCAGCATGCTGTGTCGTGTGCATTGTGTTACCATTTGGTGAGACGGGTCATCATTTCCATTTTACAGATGAGAAACTGAGGCCTAGTGAGGCTGAGTCAGCACGCGCCATACCTTCTCCAGATCTGCTCTGGGGAGTTTGGGGCAGAACAGATTTAGGGGGCATGTGGGGGTGGGGGGAGTTGGGGGAGGGGAGTAGTTCTGTTGTGCTTGCATAAATCCTTGCACTGATAGGACCCATTAGTCGGATACTGCCCTATGACTTTTGTGCAAAAGGTCACACGGTGAGGCAAGACTTGTGATAAATCGGTATGTTTTATCTCTTGTCTTGCTGTTCTGGTGCTGGAAAAGCAGGCAGACCGCCCTGGCACCAGTCCTGTGGGTCATTCGTTTTTTTCTACTGTCTCTCTGCTCCAAATGGAAGTGATAGTGTAGCTTGCAAATAAACAACTGGAGAGACAGGGAAGCAGCCTCTGCTTGATTGATTCTCCTTGTAATGCACCTGGAAGGATTTCAAAGCTGCGGCCTTCTAACCTCCATGCTTCAAGGAGACTTTCTGTCAAATAATCAGAATGGCTAACATACAGTTGGAACCTGGCCAGGTAGCCATGCAATTGATCTGCATTGTAGCATTTTTCTTCATTTATTTGTGGGTCTGGTGCAGACTTGTGTGCATGGGATTGCTGTAACCTCATACAGCAGTTTAAAAGGGTATCGGGTGCACCTCTGGGTAAGTTTTTTGAGAGCATCTACTAGTCAGAATAGAAAATATTAGGCTATGTAAAGTGAGGGGAACCTTTGGCCCTCCAGATGCTGCTGTACTACAAATTCCCCATCATCCCTGGCCATTGGCTGTACTTGATGGGAGTTGTAGTCTAGCAATGCTGGATAGGCAAGGACTAATCATATTACTTGACAGAAGGCAGCTTCAATATGTTTGCATGAAGAATGACCAAGATAAAGATGGACCTCAGACCCTCGATGGGAATGGAAAGATGGGTTAGTAATCATGATCTCACTCCTTCATCCACACCAGGATGGGGCTATAATAAATGTCTGTATTGATAGATGCAAGATTTCGAATGCTCAACAGTGCCATTGCTGTTGCCATCAACAAAGACAACCACCTTGTTGCTCTTTGACATGACTTTTCCACCCTTATTGGCCAGCTTGCCAAGAGAAACAAAACAGTCCTATGGATTATCTGAGGGCTGGATTTTCCTTTGCTTAATATTAGGCATCCCCTCCTTGAGAGGCAACAGGCATGCCACTCAGTTAGTAGGAAGCTTTCTGGCAGAACCTGGTAGCCTCATTTGTTTGTGGGCAGCAGGTTGTCTCCCTTGCACGCACCAGGAATGCTGATAATGCTAAGTCCCCCTGCCCTCCTTTATTTTGCAAATCAAAATTCTGGAGAGCAGAAATCCCATTAAGCTATAAATCCCAAAACTAATGCCAGAATGCCAGATTCTCCCCTGAGCATCCTAAGATTATTTGAACTAATCAAGGCTGGTCGAGCTAAGGAAATACACCGAGGTCTCCAACACCACTTTCTGATGGCTGAAGTGTACAATTCCCTTGTATAGTCAGTGACTTCTAAACACACCCCTCTCCATCCCACCAAGCAAAAAAACAACAACTCAAAGAGGATCTGAAGTGGGGCTGGTGAGGGGTGTGGCTGAGGAGGGTGTGTGGCCTAGACATGGTCCTGAGGACCTGATAGGAAGGCTTGGAGGGCCACATTCTGCCCCCAGGCCTGAAGTTCTCAAACCCTGCCCAAACAGAAGGTAGGCAGCATAAAACAATAGTTGTGGTTGTTTGTAATTTATAGCAAACAAATGTCTTTTTCTGGTCTAAGAAGGTTTGTTTGGGGAGAATGGGATGTGCTAGATTGAAGTAACCAAGCATCACTTATCTACACGGTTACCATGAAAGTCCAGGACGGAGGAGCAGAGGAGGAGGAGAGTGTGTGCGTGTGGGCAACTGTGAGGCATAAATGGAAGGCACTGAGAGACTTTTGTGGCACCTTGTAACATCCTGTTTTCCCTTCATTTAATTGGTGGTGCTGAAAAGAGCTGGTGATCTGGCAGAACGCAGCCTCTTCATACAAAGGAACCGCAGAAGCTCTGAGACACAGAACGGATTGACATTTTCATTTGCTGTGTTGCCAATTAAGAGAGCGAGTTCTTTTTTCTTTCCTTCCTACCCCAAAACAGACATGCCATGCTTTCTTTCTCTACAGCGTTCCTAGAAGTGTTTGAGTTGCATTGCTCGTTTCCTTATTGTGAGGGTGGAGTGAGTGGGTGGGGGGTGTCGCCTTGTTCTTTTGTGGAAGGAAGATTTTTTTTTTATAAAAAAAATCCTGTCTCCCCAGGAAGACAAGTGGTGCTTGCAATAGTGTGAGTCTTTGCTAAGGCAGATGCTATGATTTTCCCAGCGTGATCTCTTATCTCCCCGCAGGGATGATTCTACACTTGTACGGAATTGTGTAATGTAGCCAAGTGTCTTTAGGTCACCTGGTGACATTCTCTCACTTGGCAAGTTCCCTACATTTCTGCAGTGAATTATGTGAGTAAGGAATGCCTCTTAGGCGAGGCAGAGAGAGGTGGATAAAAGCATTTTTCAGGTCAGGGAAGGCCCATTCTTAGGATTTGACAGGACCTACAGCTGCAACGAAAAAGCAATTCAGACTCAATTTTAAGCACTGGGTATAAAATTAATGGTGCAACACCAAGTATACATCATGTATACCTTTAGAAGACTATGTTTGAATATTCACCAGTTTTGATTTGGAAATGAAATTAGGCATTCTCACTATGAATTAAACAAGTCTGGTAGTACATTATTGGAAATCAGTGACTAGTGGCCAGACCTCTTCCTGGCTCTTGGGTGTGTGACTATAGCATGTCTCTTAAGAAGCCTGCTTTTATTTTTCATTTGCCGAGTAGAGATAGGAAGAGGCACAGGCTGTCACATTTCTCCCCTAAGTTATGCCTGCTGTATCTTCTGGGCTGTCAGTTAGGATCCTTTCAGACCTGGAACCTTGGAAGGTGACAGCCGTTGCTAGCAAGAGATCAAAGGTTTAAAATCATTTCTTGGTGTCACTACCATTTTGCATCTAATTTCTCTTCCTGGGGAGTTAGTTTGCAGGAGAACCCACAAGTGGCAGCTATTTCTGATGTGTTATGATAGCACAATAGCATTGGCCTCCCCACCAAGCTCCATCCCACCACCTCTCTCATTAGTTTATCTGATGATCAGCACAGTTGCACAGGGAGAGAAGCCATAGGCCACCTTTACATCATGTGTTTAAAACACTACGGTGCCACTCTAAGCTTCCCCCAAAGAATTCTGGGAGCTGTATTTTGTTAAGGGTGCTAAGAGTTGTTTGGAGACCCTATTCCCCTCTCACAGCTCCTTCCAACTCTACAATTCTATGGTTACTCTATGACTAAACCATTCTAAGAACTGTAGCTATGGGAGGGGAATAGTGGTCCCCCAACAACCTTGGTTGCCTGAAGGGTTGAGGTGTGCTGTGCACAAAGTCTTAACAACGAGATCATTTGAAGCGAGCAGCTCCAACTAATGAGTGTGCCTATTGCAAAGACCCATTTTCATTAATGTTTGAGAAGCACTTCTTGGGATAGACTCTACCACTGTAATAAAGACTGAGAAAACTGTGACATAGCAAAACAATATAGGAACCTTATACCAGATGAAACTGAATAACTTTATTATTTGTACCCTGCCTATCTGACTGCGTTGCCCCAGCCACTCTGGGTGGCTTACAACAGAATATAAAAACACAGTAAAACATCAAACATTAAAAACATCCCTATATAGGGCTGCCTTTGGATGTCTTCTGAAAGTCATATAGTTGTTTATCTCCTTGTCATCTGCTTTCACGGTGTTGCACAGGGTGGACGCCACTCCCAAGGAGGCCCTCAGCTTGGTTCCCTGTAACTTCACTTCTCGCAGTGAGGGAACTGCCAGAAGGAGCTAGATCTCAGTGTCTGAGCTGAATGATGGAGTTAGAGACTCTTCTTCAGGTATACCGGACTGAGGCTGTTTAGGACTTTAAAAGCCAGCACCAACATTTTGAATTGTGCTCAGAAACATACTGGGAGCCAACGTAGATCTTTTAGGACCAGTGTTATACAGTGGTACCTTGGGTTAAGAACTTAATTCGTTCTGGAGGTCCGTTCTTAACCTGAAACTGTTCTTAACCTGAGGTATCACTTTAGCTAATGGGGCCTCCTGCTGCCACCGTGCAATTTCTGTTCTCATCCTGAAGCAAAGTTCTTAACCCAAGGTACTAGTTCTGGGTTAGCGGAGTCTGTAACTTGAAGTGTCTGTAACCTGAACCATCTGTAACCTGAGGTACCACTGTATGGTCCCAGTTGCCGCTCCCAGTCACCAGTCTAGCTGCCACACTCTGCCTGCCAATATGGCTTCCCTGGGTCTCAGCCAGAGGTTCTCACACATCCGACTAATTGATCCTTTTAAACTGGCATTGGCATGTTGGTGCTTTTTGCAAACAAAACATGTTCTCCTCTCTTCGCTTGCAAAGTATTAATTGCTGCTCTCCTGCTCTGAACAACCCTGTATTGTCATATCACAATCCCCCCAACAGCAGCAAAGAAAGAGACCAAAGCCTAGCCCTAGCCACTGTGTCATTCTGAAATTGATTTTAAAATAACAACAGCATACACGGGAGACAGAGGTCAATATATTTTGGGTCCTCTTTTTTCTTCTGAGGCACAATGAAAACAAAAAAATCTACCTCTGAAGATAGGTTGACTCAGTAATGGTCTGGAAGGCTTTTGACCTCTCACAGTGGTAGAAGATTTGCCTGTCCCTGTTCTCTGTCGCCTTTACCCATTATCCAATTCAGACCTTTCTCGGAGCCAGCAAGCGACTCTCATCTGAGATGCGGTGGCTTAGAAGGGCATGCTGCCTGCCTGCTTGCAGCCAGCCATGTGTCAAGTTAATATGCTGCTGTTAACAGTTGCCCCTTCGTTCTTGGTTGGTTTGGTAGGGCAGCCGTCCCGGGAAATGATAGCGGCAGTAACTTCCAAAGCTGGGTAAAGATCTCTCCCCTCCTCCAGAAGCAATTACTAGGTGGATTATCCTTGCCCAGACAGCTGTGAAAAGATGACATCAGGTTGAGGGTGGTGCAAAAAAGAGTGTTGATGTCTAGATTCCTTCTTCCTCAGCTTACACCCAAAGTATTATTATTATTTATTGCATTTGTATACCCACAGGTCTCAGTAGGAATCTGATTATTCACTTCCTTTAGGTATGCGTGCAAAAGCTTGCATGATCTCTCTGTGAATGGGGGAATGTAGACCATGAATAAACTGCAGCCTGAATTCTATCCAGAGTTCTGCTTACTTTTAATACGCCACTTCAAGGTTTCTTTGTGTGACAGGGTAGGGCACCAGTCAAGAGTCACTAATTTTTGTATGAGGAATCTCATATTGCTTGGATACATGTAATGGGATACCCATAATCTCAGCTATATCCCTGGTGTTTCTCCTGCGCTAGGATTTTTTTGTTCTTACGGCCCTCTCACATCTGTATTTGCACAATGATTGGCTGCACAGCTGTCCATGCAGTACTTTTGAAAATTGTAGTAATTTTTTTTCCCCAGGTCAATTTTTAAAGTATCTTTTTATTAGTTTTTAACATATCATTTTCAACAATTATTAAAGATACTTTAATATCTTATATAATTTTTTTACTTCCATCAATCACATCTAAAAATTTTCCAATCTTTTCACTTAATTTACATTTCCTACTTTCACTATTACATTTAAATATCATAACTAATGTCTCTCTTCCTTCTCTTCTTTGCAATATTTCATATATTTCTCCTTACAAAACTTCTTGTAGTCCTACTAGCGTAATTTGTTGAGTACAGTTGCTCTTCAAATAGTTTGTATATTTCTTCCAATCTTCTGTAAATCTCTGGTCCCGCAGCTTTCGAATCCTTCCAGTCATTTTATCCAATTCTGCGTAGTCCATTAATTTTGTCTGCCATTCTTCTTTCATCGGTATTTCTTCTTGCTTCCATTTCTTACTACGTTAGTAAATTGAAGTCAACTAAACAGCAACTTAAAATCCAAGAGGAGGGAACATATTTAAATAGGTGTCATGCAAGAAATAGCACCAGGACCACAGTTCACTGGGACGTTCTCTTGCACAAATCCCATTGAAATGAAGGGGAGTTGCTTGTTCATTTCAGCGGAGCTTTTGCAGAATAATTTCAGAGAGGATTTTCCCGAAGGTGTCAAGGGCCAAACTGAAACATAAAGAAAGGCAACAAAGGACAGAGGTGCAGACTTATCTTGGAGTCATAGCTCAGTTGGTAGAGCAGGAAACACCTAATCTTAAGGTTGGGGGTTTGAGCCCCACTTTGGGCAAAAACATTCCTGAATTGCACGTGGATGGACTAGATGACACTTGTGGTCCCTTCTGTGCAATTATGTGATTCTGTTGTCTTCTCTTCTGCTTTCCTACTGAACTCTCTTTTCTCTGGGACTCTCCCCTCCTCCTCTAGGCATTTGTCCTTACAAATTCAGCACATTCCAGATGGTTCTGCGTGTCTTGAAATATCTACTAGTAGAAAGACTTAAACTTCTCTTTCACCACACCTGCAAGGCTTCTTTTTTTAAAAAACTACAAGGCTTTGGGCTTTCAAAGAGCAGGAATGCAAACCCCAGCTGGAGGTTTAAGCCACACTCCCAAACAGGAAAAAAGCAAACCTCTTTTATTCTGACATCTTCTTTGGGCGGCTGCTTGGACCTTGATGTCTATATGCAGAGCCACACATGTCCCCCAGCTCTGAAAGACACACACCGTGTGGAAAGGCTTATGAAAGGCACAACAAATGCCGTGTGCTGGGTTTGCCCTGCTCTGCTGCTTCTGTGAAGTTTCCAGATGTGCTTAACTTCTGAGGGATGTACTGGAGGGTTGGCAATGCCGCTGGCTGCTCTGGTCTCAGGTAAGCGTTGACTTCCTGTTTCCAATTATGGAGCCTTTTGAATTGCCCCCAGCCTTCAGGGGGGAAGCATCTTTTGGCCTCTCGCCTGCCTGCTGTTCGGTTGCCTTGCAGGAGCGCACCGAGCCATCTGAAGACGGTCTTGCACTCTCAAATTAGGCGGCAGAGGAGCTGCCTGCAGTGCTCCGGTTAATGAGGCAATCGTCAGCGACTAACGTGCGCTCTGCCATCTCCTCACACTTCAGGGAGCCCTCCCAGGCAGATGCTGAGATTTGCGGGAACAGGTGAGCAGAAGAACTCTGCTCCTTGGGATGTGATGGCATGGGAGCATGAGAGGTGATGGGGAAAGCAGAATGAAAGGCCAGACTGAACAGCCCAAAGCAGTAGAACAAGATTCAGTAAAAACTCTTGTCCAGGAACGTGGTGTCCAAAATAAGGAACCAGGAAGAGAGAGCCATAGGAACACATGAGAAGCTGTGCAGGATCAGACCAAAGGCCAGTTTTCATGGTGGCCAGCTGTGAAAAGCCTCCAAGCGGGACTTGAGTGCCATAGTCAGATCAGGAGGAGAAACATCTACAAGAGATTTTATTTACTTATTTGTTGCACTTATATCCTACCTTTATCTCACAAGGATCTCATGGTGGTGTACATGGTTCCTTTCCTCCCTCACAACAACCCTGTGAGGGAGGTTAGGCTAAGAGATAGTGACTGGCCCAAGGTCACCCAGTGAGCTTCATGGCTGAGTGGCGATTCGAACCTTGCTCTCCCAGGTCCTAGCCCAATACTCCAACCATTATGCCACACCTTCAAAAATTATCATTTTGCTGCACATTTTTGTCTGCAAACACACTGTTGCTACGTTGCAGTGCAGCCTTCCCTAACCTGGTGCCCTCCAGATATTTTGGACTACAGTTCTCATCGGCCCCCAGCCAGCACGGTGGTTGGAAGTTGTAGCCCTAAACATAGACAGTATCAATTCGCTATATTTATAGCACTTCTTAGAGACCGGGGCACAGTCCATTGTGTTTAGCTTGACCGTGCAAACCTGTGCACTGGATTACAGGTTAAAGGTTTTTCGTGTGTTTTCATAAATTTATATAATTTTGGCATTTATTCTTCACCTTGGTATGATACATCGTACTTGACGCAACTCGTACAGTACTTCCTGGGCAAAATTAAATAAGTAAAAATGATGTGCCTGTACTGAGTTGTAAAATGCCTCTTCCTGCACCCCTCCTCCTTCTCTGAATAGCTCATGAAAAAAAGTTAAATAAAAAAATACATAATAAAGATCGAAACAATGGCACTGGTTGCAATATGGCCGTCGAGGGGTGTGTGGTGTAGCACAAATGGCTGTGATTGTCCAACAACAGGAAGCATTCCCCAGTACTAGGGAAAATATATAAGATAGCCACACGGCTCTCTGCCTTACAAACATGCCACATTCAACATACACACAGACCATAGACACACATCTCTCTCTCTCTCTCTCTCTCTCTCTCTCTCTCTCTCTCTCTCTCTCTCTCACACACACACACACACACACACACACACAGTGCCGGATTTATGTATCAGCTAAACAAGCTATAGCTTAGGGCCCCAATCTTTGGGCCCCCTCAAAAAAAGTAAAGGGAAAAAACCTGGATGCACATTTCCAAAATATAAGATAGCAAACAAATAAAATAACCTACATATAGCAACAGTGTTTTGTGTTGTGTAGGTTCATATAATGTAAGTAATGGGCCCCGCCTGCTAGCCTGCTCCCTAAAATATCTCTGGTTTGCTCATTTCTGTATATGGGGTGCCTACATTCTACATGGACTGGTCACATGGCAACTTGTGCAAATGACTTTAGATACCTATTAGGTCCATAAATTTCCATATAGCATATATTCAACACAAAAAAGCGACAATTTGTTGTTAACAAAGACAGCTGGACATATAAAGGGCCCCATTACCTTCAGTAGCTTAGAGCCTCAAACCTAAATCTTGCCCTGCGCGCGCGCTCTCTCTCTCTCTCTCTCTCTCTCTCTCTCTCTCTCTCTCTCTCTCTCTCTCTTACACAACAGCAGCAGCAGCAGCAGCAGCAGCAGCAACAACAACAACAACATAACCTCCCTTTCTTTCACATTTCACAGGCGCACACACAACATAAAGATCTTCCTCCATCGCACACACATGCACCATAAATACATCTCTCCTCTCACACAAATCACACATCTGCTCCTGCTCCTCTCTCAATCACACACTATATGAATGTATCTATCACAACAAATTAAAAAGAATCCTGGTAGCAAAACAAATAAACAACAGCAATATATATATATTTATATATATAGAGAGAACAGCCTTCTTATGGAAGCTTGCCAAGCTCCTTCAGCTAAATTGGGATGTTCGGAAGATGAGAAATGTTAATCATATTATTATATTTTATGCTGCCTTTTACCATTTACATTGGAATGTGGCTATAAATATTGTCAACAAATGCCATTAATGTGCCAATAATATATCACCTGAGCCCAGCAAATACTGCCAGTCTGGAGACTGAACTGGAGGTGTGTGGGAGGTCAAGATGAAGGGTTTTCTCTAATATTTTATTGATTGATTGATTGATTACGCAAGTCACTTAGGTCCAAACAGAGAAATATATTGGAGGGATAGACCTGCATTATCTGACTGGCTGGAGCTACAGGTGGTGATGTGGCCTTATAGGCCTCTTTCCAGGTAGGGAGCAAGCAAGGAGCAGTGGATGTACTGTATAGAAAACACCCATAAGGAAATCCCCTGTGCCTGATTGCCAGCACACAAAATTCCTGGTATCTTGGTTCTCTCCTGTCAGCAGCTTGGTTTATGCTGACCTCTAAATATTCAGCTCATTATACAGTATAATGTATAAATAAAACAGAAACAGGCAGCCGTATTCTCCAGCAGGGTATAATAATCTGCTTTCTTTCCTTCTTAATTATACAGGATTTGTCTTCATGTGTCAAAAAGCAATATTATAGGCTAATTTATTGTTTTACAGAATAAGATACGTGGAGCTGTTATGCACACAGGTGTTTTCTAAGGTGCGAAGAAGTGTAGCAGAGGTAATGGGATGTTTTCGGTTAAAATGCTTGATTGAGTTGTTGATGATGTAGAGGTTAGCTTCATCTCATTTAGGGAGCCAGGTAACTTTCCCCCCTATCTCTACATTTCCACTCATCCATCTCCATGCAATCGTTCACCTGGTCGCTGACAGATGGCACTGTGAATTGCATCATGATGAGAGGTGGTGGATGGGGCAGCCCAGTGGAGCCACACTGTCATGAGCAGTCTCAAACTGTGGTCTCTGTTCTGAACCTTCTCATTATTCTGTGCATTCTTGGAGACCAGTGGGGAGGGGAGCTTGTCGCAATCAAAGAGGCAGAGTCCCTGGATTCTTCAGCAGCCTCCTGACCCCCCTGTTCTCTGCCTCAGCCTTGGAGTCTGAACTGCTCTCTGTCACCAGCTCTTCCTGCTCACTAAACCCTGTTGCCTCTTCAGCATCGGCACCTCCTCCCAAACATCTCCCTTCAGTGTCCCCACCACCAACCCCCTGGCTCTGAGACTTCCTCCTCTGGGGTTGGTGCCTCTCACCACTCCTCTGTATCCAGCCAGTCCCTGACAGGTGGGATCCAAATAAATATATGACAGTAATATATTGGTAGTAGGTCGGACTGTGATGCAGTAGTGGATCACATTCCAGTTGCTGAAGGCCAGTGCTCTAGACATCAGTTATGCCTGGAGGACCACAAAACCAGTGGCATAGCGTGGGTTGTCAGCACCCGGGGCAAGGCAAGTAATTTGCACCCCCTAACCCGTGGATTTGCGCCCCCTAACCCTAACCCCCAGATGTTGCGCCCGGTGCTGCCGGCCCCCCCTGCACCCCTCATGCTATGCCACTGCACAAAACGCTGGGTGTGTGTTTGTGTGTAAGCTAACAGCCAGATGCCACAAATAAGGAATGCTGGGAATAGAGGCAGAGTAAGCCATCCTAATTGAATGAGTGCAACTTATTTCCTATGCCCCCCCCACTACCCGTATTCCAAGACATTGCCCAGAAGAAACAGTGAGGAGTAATGTGAATTAACATTTTGACCTTGGGCTGACCCTGTGCAAATTGGGACTCTTGAAGTAGCATCCATCCAGCTCCTGGTGATTGCTGCTTAGCCCATTGTGAGCTTAGTGCTGCCTTGCTTTTTCCCCCTTGAGGAAAGTCTGGAAATGAAATGCAGCCTTTTGTCAAAGGAAAGAATTTGTCATCTTTACATCCTCGGGCCGCAGCCTCTCCTGCTCCAGATTGCATATAAATCCCCCCATTTTGATGGCTAGCCTTGGCCATCCATTAAAAAATTAAAGCTTTCTTGCCCTTGCTGCAGGAGCATCAATAATCCCTCAGGGCTTTTTTCCATTTCTCCACACTGCCATTGGGAGCTTTGCATATTTATAAAACTGGAAAGGGCTTCAGATGCTATATATTGTTTACTGCAGGTGCTGATAGAAGATATGCAAAGAGCAGGTCGCTGCCAAACTCAGTTTAGAACAGTCCCTTCTGGCTCAGCGAAGAGAAACCCTTTTTCTGTCTCTTCCGGGACCCCAAGCGCTTCAGGATTCCTACTCTGAAGCAAGATGTTAGTTCAGGAAATGGAGTGTATGGTCTTAAAGTCTGCTTTGTAATTCCTGATAGGGTGGTGCAGCAGATTTGGATGAATCCTGGGCCGCTTTGTACAGATTTGGAGCTTTTCAGAGCCAAGGTGATCAAACCAAAAAGGGGGTCTCTGGAGCAATTTGGGATGCTTCAGAGATTTGCACACTGAAAGAACACTGCAGACAGCGTCTGCTAAAACAGAAATGTTGCTACTCAAGTTTGTGATATAAGGTGAATGCCAGCGTCCAGAGAGGAGGGAGGGAGGGTTATTTTGTGACAGACATACCCAGCTTCTAATGAGAGGGAATGACTTTTCAGTTACATCCCTCCCTTTGAGTAAGGGATGCTGAAGTAATGTTTATATTACGCTTGTCTGTTCTGTGTTTTTTGCTAATTGTGTGTGAAGACCCCCAAACCCCCTCCAAAATAAACCACACAGGGCACAGAATATTTGTTTGAGATTTATGGCATTAATTTGGCCACAAGTTTATTGATTACAGCATGTGAGTGGTTGCTTAGGCCTTGGTTCGGACTACCTGAACCTTCACCGGCAGGAACAGGACTGACAACTGGAGTCTCCAGAGGTCAGTAAGGGAAAACATACTGGGGGCGCACGGAGGTGGATTTCTGCCTCTTAGTTCACCCCAGATGCTCCCAGGAACTCTGGCATGGCCCTACCCCTGAGAGGGGATCGGACAGAGCAAATTGAGCCCCTGGATTCCTTTAACGGAATTCCCTAGCAGCAGCAGCAGCAAAAATGAGGGGCAGGCACAGCCAGTCCATAATCCCCTCCACCAAATAATGAACCAATGCCTAACTGCCAACCTTACAAAGTTGTGATGATTTGCTACATGGTAGGCAAAAACCAAATGGCACCAGCCAATCAGCCAAGTGGCAAAATTCCTAGCGGGCCCCTGCTCCCAAAACAGACGATGCCTACACAGGCATAGCAAGGTCAAAAACACAACCTTAAGTTATAGGGAGGGAGGGAGATCCACTGCACAATGTGAAAGAGAAAGTACTTTGCCTCGTGCTGCCCCTTAAATAGCCCCTTAGTTGCCAATCAAACCCCAAACGATAGAAATTTCCCCCCAGCAACAAAGGGGCAACCAAGGAGGTGTGGAGGACATCCAAACTGGCCTGCCCCAGCAACAAGAAGGCAGTTGGGTGATCTCACCGCAACACGTGGCTCTCCATGATTTGAGGACACCATTTCTGCTAGTGGCGATTGCTTAGAGAATACTGAATGATCAGGTCCTTCTTCCTCTTTGCCCCACATGCCAACTCATCCTCTCCTGTCTGATCAGCTTTGCACTTAGTTTCTGTGACTTTAGGTGCCAACTGAGCAGAACACAAGTCTGAAGCTTTTCCTCTCCGTCCATCTTACTCCCTAGCTCCTGAATCCAACCTTTTTTGGTTACTATCCTAAGGACCCCTTTATAATGTATGCCGTTTTTATACCAAAATCATTACCCACAAATCCACAGGGAGGGAAACAAATTCCTTTTAGTGTTGGCCCCCTCCCAACGGTGCCTAGCACTAAACATCCTGTATCCGTCCTTCTGAAATTTGTCAAGTTTGTTACCTGTGATGTACAGTGGTACCTCGGGTTAAGTGCTTAATTCGTTCCGGAGGTCTGTTCTTAACCTGAAACTGTTCTTAACCTGAAGCACCACTTTAGCTAATGGGGCCTCCTGCTGCCGCCGCACCGCCGCAGCCCGATTTCTGTTCCTATTCTGAAGCAAAGTTCTTAACCTGAAGCACTATTTCTGGGTTAGCGGAGTGTGTAACCTGAAGCGTATGTAACCCGAGGTACCACTGTATATTATTTTCATACAGCTTGCCCACAAAACAACAGGGGAGATTATGATTCTTCTTTTAATCACCACAGCGGTTTCTTTTTCAGGAAAAGCTTCTGAGATTTGGCAGGATTCACCTCAGAAAAGACTACTGTGTATGAAAATGTCATCCGATTCCCCAAATGGGATGAAATTTTAATGGCCCCCACCTCAAAAACTCGTGGATCTATTTGTAATTTGGCATCCTTATGTAGGGGCACCTCCCACTTGCATACTATTTTCATACAAATTGCCCATAAAACAATAGAGATGAAATGAATCCTTTTTTAACCACCCCAAAACAGATAATGCCTGCCGTTGAAGGAAAACCACTGCAGTTTATCCTTCTGAAATACAGAATTCATCATGCCTGCAAATTTAATCCAATCATGATAAATATTTTTTAAAAGACACAGCCCTCCCCCTTTAAAAACACTTTAAAAGGCTCCCAGCACAGACCCACAAATCCCTGAACCTGTTTATCTGTCATTTTCCAGGCTTCATCAACTCAGGAGGAACAATAGTGCCTGGACATTTGAACCATCTTTTTCCAAGGGTGGAGGGAAGCTTTTTAATTTTATTTTAAACACCTCCAAATTAGTGAATGGAGAAGGCACAGAGCTGCATTTTTCTAAATCAGGATTCATATTTGGACCCAAACTGACCTAGGCTACTCTGAAGTGTTTTAGACCGAATAGCACTGTTTTCTGTAGCGCCAGACTGGGGTCTGAACGGACTCTTGTGACTTGTGTATCCTCCTTCTTCCTGACACTATGAAGCGTACGTTACTTATTGCCTCATTGGATCTCTGTGTTATTACACAAAGAAATAATTACACAACTAAACTACTGAGGAGGCTTTGGGTGAGGGGTCAGCAAGTTTGGATCAAATCTGGTCTCTTAGAGTCTACCGTCTACTCCCTCACTGTGAACCCAGAGACAAGAGTATAGAGGATTTTTATTTCTCTATTCACTCTTACTGTGCAGGTAGCCCAAAGAGACACACTCTGTTACATTTATATACATTTTCTTCACTCATGGAACTCAAGGTGGCATTCAAGTGATCCCTAGGAGGCCCCCCATCTAGGCACTAACCAAACCTAGGCCTATACGGCTTCAGTAAAATGGCTTCTTCATGTGCCCTTAGATTAAACTGGGCAGGAGATAGAAGGTGTGGCAATAGGACTTAATGGCACATCCTCAGAGAGTTTCAAGTTGGGACACTGAGCTACAACCTCTTCCTTCCTTTCCTGTACTTCCCTAGTACAGTTAATTGCTGATCAAGTGTCAGACCGAACAAGAGTAAACACATTTGATCCAGTTAGTGCCAAATCACTGACAATTACTGCCTAAAAGAAGAGTATTTATGTTCATTTACCTTCTCTAATTCCTGACTTTCTGCTCCTTTATCAAGTGCCATCCTTTGCCTTGCATGTCCTACTTATATTTCAATACCTCCAGGGACTGAGTGACTTTTGTGTAGCCCATGATATACTGCTGGTGCTAAATGAACGTTTGGTGACATTAGTGATACTAGCAGAAGTATTGATTGCTGGCTGCCAGCAGCACTATTAAATCCTGCTATTCCAGGTCGTTCTGTTCCTTTGTCTTTCGAACCAGGGATAAGATCCATGCCCCTATCACAAACCAAATTGTGGACTATAATGAGTGGATTTTCACAAGTACCATTGTATACTTACCGTATTTTTCGCTCTATAAGACGCACCAGACCACAAGACGCACCTAGTTTTTGGAGGAGGAAAGCAAGAAAAAAAATATTCTGAATCTCAGAAGCCAGAACAGCAAGAGGGATCGCTGCGCAGTGAAAGCAGCAATCCCTCTTGCTGTTCTGGCTTCTGGGATAGCTGTGCAGCCTGCATTCACTCCATAAGACGCACACACATTTCCCCTTACTTTTTAGGAGGGGAAAAAGTGAGTCTTATAGAGCAAAAAATACGGTAGTTTATATTTAGTATTCATGGTAGTGAAATCTTGGAGATAAAGTCCAGAGCTGTCGCAAGCGCACAATTGATTTTTTTATTTTGTTGTCTCACCTGTGACTTAAATGTGAAAGAAGCAACTTTTTTTGGCTTTACTTGACCACCTGGAGGCTGATCAGGTAAATGACTGTTTCAGAAGCATAGCAGTAGTAATGAATACTTGAGTTCTTTCCGCCTTTTTTTCTGGACGCAAGTTATAAATTTCTCAATTCTATGTTATGCTTTTTCTGACATGTTCTTTGCAGGACCCGGCGACAGAGCAGACTTGCTCTAATTTGATGTTGGTGTTAATATTTCATTTTGAAAAAAGCTTCTTCTGCTTCTCTGCAAAGTCAAGGTCAGGAATGATTTCCAATGCGCAGTTCATTGTGTCAGACCATCAACCTTCCCCAAACTTAAACTCAGATGCCAACTCTCCCATATGGTGACACATTAGAGCTATCTCTGGCATCCATTGCCTTGCTGTTAGTTGGATTTCTCCGCTAATTTGCTCTGCTGCTGCCTTGCCAGCCCTGAGGCCGCTTTATGGACACCACATGTACTCTTGCACAGCCCTCCAAGTTGGAGATTATAAATGAAATCCCCCGAAGGTTTAAATGGCTAATTGCTATACAGAGAAACAGTAACCTGGAGTTAGACTCATTAGAGGAGTGCCAAACCATCAGAGCAGAAGGGACATGATAAAGTGAAGGTGGAAGCCAGCTTTAAGTATTTTGTGTGCAGTTTCTGTCATTGAGTCTTGGAGTTGGGAGACCAACGTGGGCAGATAATTTGCCTCCCTAGAAAAGCATTCAGACATGAGCTTAACACTGATGCTCTGGCTGAGTTCAAATGGATTAAGTGCTTTACCATTAAAGAGTATAAATGAAGAGAAAATACTTGCACCAGTTTTTCTAACCCAGTGAAGGATCTGGCCCATTGCTGTGACTCCTCAGATTTCATAAAAATGTAATGCCTTAGCCTATTCTAGTGCCTTTGGGATGGTTAAGAGCAATGGGAGGATAAGATTTGTGATGCTCTCATTATTCCTTCAAGTTTTTGCCCATAGCAACAAGGATGGCAACGCAGTCTCTTCTTTGTTTTTCCCCTCAAATGAAAGCTGAGGTGTGTGCATTGGGATGAGTTGTCCTGCAAGTTTTGTACAACGGTGGGAGACTAATCTCCTTTGAGATTTATTATCACACTATAAATGTGATAAATAAATCTCAAGGGAGATTAGCCTCCCACAGGTACAAAACCTGCAGGACAACACATCCTAATGTACATAGAAATATAAATCCTTTTTCCCCAAGTTGTTTTTTTTATTTTAATCAATAATCATTTGCATCTGAATATAGAGAAAAACAACAGAGAAACAAAACAAAGGGCACTTAAGCGTATGACATATTGTTGCCTCCCTTTATATCAATGCAAATAAATTATATAGATATTTCTTCCACATATGCTCCAGGACATAATAAATAAAGACACCTCTCTGTAAATCTGTTACTTTGCCTATTCTTCTCTGTCTTATACATAATTCTTTAGGTAGAAAGTAGACTATTAACCAGATGTAGGTTCATCACCTTAACCCCGGATTTAACGAACTCCTTGCAAATGAAAAATCAGAATGCATTTTAACTGTATAAAATGATACTATCACCAGAAATTCTTTCCTCTTTTGATCTATTGTGCATTAATGTTTGAAAACTCAGATGGTGCAGTACAAATGGCTGTTAAAAAAAAGTCAGGAGTCAACTTGCAGTTAACTAAGATCACCTGACTTGGTAAAGGACCTGGCTATCCTGCTGCCCAGGCTTCCTGAAACTCAGCCCTCCAGATGTTTTTGAGACTACAATTCCCATAATCCCAGACCACTGATCCTGCTAGCTAGGGATCATGGGAGTTGTAGGCCAAAAGCATCTAGAAGGCTGAGTTTGAGGAAGCCTGCTGTTGCCTGTGTTGAATTAAGACTCAACTGTCAGGCTGCATCCACACTGTACATTGAAAGCAATTGATTTCCCCCTCTCCCCAAGAATCCTGGGAACTATAGTTTACTTCTCACAGAGCAACAATGCCCAGTATCCTTAACAAACTGCAGTTCCCCAGATTCTCTGAGGGGAGTCATGTGCTTTAAATGTATGGTGTGTGTGTTGCTCCAGTCCAGTCAGCTTCTGTATGTGGACTGGGGATGGGGCTACCTTTTGCCTCAGGTGGCCAAATGCCTGGGCCCTCTACCTAGTGCTATTTTTCTAGAAAAAGAGGTGCCTCAGCTCACCATGAATGCCTCCCTCATTCTCTTATAATGACAATGGTGCCCACCTGAGAGTTGCCGGAACTGAGTTCAGCTAAAAAAAAAGCCCTGCCTCTACCACATGTCAGTCACGGCCTAGCACACTGACAGGCACTGACAGGCTGTGGTAACCATATCTCTGTGCTGAATCTTTGTGTGTGGAACAAAAAGCCCTCATATAATTTATGTGTTGTCCATGCAGTCCATGTGGGAGTAAGCTGACAATCTCCAGCTAGCTGCCTGTTTGGCTGCTTCCTTCATTTTATGAATATCCTGGCATCCGTGATTGGAGGGGGGGGGTGAGAGAAGGTGGGCTGCATCTGCGCTGTTTGAAGCTCTATGATCCTTTCAAATGGCACAAGTGCCTTGGATGTTAACAGCTCCACAGTTGAGGCCAGCACGGTGGAAGATATTTAAATCTCATTTGCACAAAGTGCCTGGTTGCGATTCTTGCTGAAAGATTATCACCTGCCTCCAGTATTATTGAATACACACACACACACACACACACACACACACACACACACAAACATGTTGCAGGGAGGGCAGGCAGGTAAAACCACACACAGACAGCCCACAAACAGACTCTCTCCCTCATAATGGAGGCACTTGCCCAGGGAAGTTGCAGCAAGGCAGTAAAACACCTCAGGTTATCTCATTCCCCAGAGAGGATCTATGCCAGATGGCCAGGCTATATGGTGGTTTGATGAGGCTCTCGTTTTGCTGAAATGGTGTTTATGTCCATTTTGCTATGGCTCAGTCATACCAATTAGGACTGATGTGACCAAGGTAGAACAGAGTGCGCTTTTGTGGGGACATTACAAAGGCATAGAAGGGAGAGATAACAGACGACGGTCAACTTTGTACAACACTAAACATGTTAGGTCAATAAAAGATGAACCTTTTTAACGTTTAGTTCAACAAAAGGTGGTGTATGTGTGTGAATATGTCCCTCATCGTTAGCCTGATATTCTTTTGGGGACAACTTTCCTCCTCTTGTGCTAAGGGTGCTCATGTGTCCTTTCATTGAATGGTTGTCAAAGGACAGTCTCTGAGTCTTCTGTTTAAAGGACTCCAAGCCCACATCAGCACCATACATTTAAAGTACTACTAAGCCACTTTAACAGTCTCCCAAAGAACCCTGGGAACTGTAGCTTGTGTTTCCCCCCAAAGGACTAAAGAACAGGGCTTTTTCCCGCTGGAACTTGCCAGAACTCAGTTCCAGGTGGGCACCATTGCCATTATAAGAGAACAAGGGAGATGTTCATGGTGAGTTGCGGTGAGTTCTATTTTTCTAGAAATATAGCACTGCTAAAGAGTGACACTTTGCAGAGATATTTGGGTTGCCATATCTCTTCTTTTTCCAGGACACATCCTCTTTTTCATGGGTGCGTAAAAGGAGTCATTATAGCGACCCATAGTTAAAAGTAGAAGTCGGCAAATGTGTCCTCTTTTCTGCTCTTTAGAATATTAATCCCTCTTTAAGAAGAACTCTGGTAATTGTAGCTCCTTGAGGAGAACAGGGGCTTTCTAACAACTCTCAGCATCCTTAACAAGCTAAAGTTCCTAGGATATTTGGGAGAAGCCTTGCCTGCTAAAGTGGTATAATAGTGCTTTAAATGTGTCATGCAGATGTGACCCAAGCCTGGATCAAGAAGTTTAAGAAGGGAAAGCAGGGGTCTTGAAATTGCCCATGAACAGTGAGAACCTGGACTGTGGACTGAGCAAGCATGTAGCTCCCCTCGCCATAGTCTTATTACCTCACTATGGTGAGAAGTTATTATCTTTCTATTTCAAATTATTGTACGGTATATTTGCATTTCTACATACAAGTTAGCATACTTTTTGCAAATATGTAGCCTCTTCTGTCCTTTTTTGGGGTGATGCTTATATTTTCTGCGCAGTCCAGATGCAGATGGCTTCTTGAAAAACCCATATACGACCTATTCATATAGGGCTTTGCCTTTATTCCTTCACTGTGACAATATATTGGTTGACTGAACTTCTTGCCTGCCCCCCCCCTCTCTCTCGCCTTCTCAGCATGATTTAGACTCTAACATTTGGTTTCTGTCAGCCCGGCTGACATGATACAGTACGTCACCGAGAAAGGAAAGCACTCGGGAGCCTGGAAGCTTCTTGTTCTGTGTGAGCTTGATTGTTGGACAGGAGTTAACAGGCATATAATCACATTTCAAGGAATGCAGAGGATGTTCTTCTGGCCTCTTCTCTGTCTCCATTGCAAGCAGCCTCCACACTGATGGGCACGGAGCTGTCCGTTAGGATCTCTCTCTGCTACCTCCGCTCTCTTGTCAAGTTCATGTGTAAACACATGGAAAGGGGAGTGGGATCCTATCTGTTGGTGCTGCCCCCCAGCTCCTATGTCTTCAACAGAACTTCCATGAAGGGGCATCTAGATGGCTGTATACACAAAGGCACCTCACTGCACAGTGTCCTGAATGTGTGGGCAACAGGGGTGAAGCCATATAGTTGTCAATGCATATGACTTGAAGGCAGTGCTTTTCTTCTAGAAAAATAGGTGCCAGTACTGCATATCCTTGAGTACCCCCTGGGGGGGAAGTACTGCTTGAAGGGAGTATTCAAAACAGGGTCATTGGTGTCAACTGTGGATTGACAAAAGGAGGTCTTATATTAAACCAAGTATGTATGAGGTAGATGGAAGAGAGTTGAATTCACCGGATATTCTTGATCCAGCAAACCATAGTTGGTTGGGCAGGGAATGTGACATCTGAACTGGACCATTCTGTATGTCCTGTAAACTATTGTTCTATCAGATTACTGAAGCTTTAGGCCATGGGTCGGCAAACTAAGGTCCATGGGCCAGATCAGGCCCAATTGCCTTCTGGATCCGGCCTGCGGATGGTCTGGGAATCACTGCGTGGATCACCAGTGCGCGTGTTCTTTCCCTCTCCCTCCCTCTCCCTCACACGGTGCTGACGCCGGCGCCTCCTCCCTCCCTCCTCCTGGCTTCACCCCGACCTGCCTAGAGGAGGAAGGGGGCTGGGCTTTGTTGGTGCCAGCAGCAGCAGTGCTTGAGCGGCTCCCATTTTAAACAGCCCCTCTCCAGAGCCCTTTCACATGCCGCTCATCGTTCCACCACCACCGCTACCAGCACCTGCCACTCACAAGATACAGGTGAGCAGAGACTGGGGCTCGTCCGGTGCTGTGGAGAGGGGAGGGGAGAGTCGGTGTAGGGCTTGGCTTATAGTCCAGCCCCCCACAAGGTCTGAGAGACAGTGGACTGGCCCCCTGCTGAAAAAGTTTGCTGACCCCTGCTTTAGGTTAGCCTTTCTACAGTTGTTGGGTTGTTGTTTCTTGTTTTTCTTTTGGTCACTATCATTGCTCCAAAGACAAATTTCAGAGAGACTTAGAAATAAATGTGCATGGATCTGATTCCTTTTGTGTTTGTGTGTGTGTGTGTGTGGGGGGGCAAATCAACATTTTTTGTCACTTGGCCTAATTCCAGTCTTCTGGGGGTGGGTGTCAGAATTTTCCTTTTGTGGCAGAATGAAGATGTGGAGGGAGTCAAAGCTGTAGGATTTGTTGAGAGGTTTGGGGGTCTTGGCCTGCTCCTGCTCACTCCATTCTTATACACCTTTTTAATGTGTTGGTGGGAGGTGGGGGGGGTGTTATTGGTTTGTGTGGTGTTCGTTTTGGTTCTTGCTTTTATCATGTATTTTGTACTTTTATATTGCGTTTCTGTGCTGTGAACTGCCCTGAAATCTGTGGAGGAAGAGCGGTATACATATTTTAAGGATAGTGATACCTCTCCATATTCCATATGGCAGGTATTATAGTTTCCTAACCCTCTAGTGCTCTCCTTCCCTCATAACTATCAAGCTGAAAAGTGTATTTCTGGCATGACACTCTTTTTGGAAATAAGGTTTTACTTCTGAAAGCTCTAATATCTGAGTGAATTCCTGCAGAATTCCTCCACTGACAATAGAATTCAGCCAGGGTCTCGGTTCCTCCCCCCTGACTGAAAAAGCTTCCACCAGATGATATGTCATCGAATAAGAATTGAGTGAATTTCCTTGTCCATTTCCTAGAAGTCACATGTCTGCATTGTGACAGCTGCCAGTCAAGAAGTTAACAAGACAGGCACCCTTGCTGAAAGTTTGAGATGAAGAACTTATGGAAGATGAGATGAGCACAACTAAGCTGTTGCCAGCACCTCCTCAGTTTGATGGAGCTCATATGTTCTTCACCCTTTTGAAAAAAAAAAGGATAAAATATACCTCAGTCTGGTGCCTTTCAGTTACAGTGACAGAGAAAAGATGTTGTGTGGTTTGTGTGTATGTGTGAGAGGGAATGCAGAAGAATATAACCTTAAATCTTCTGACGAGCTCTTAGAAATATGGAGGGATGAAATCTTGAGCGTGAATTGATGGGGGATGGGGGATTTATCACTTTCCTCCTCGGAAGAGTACTCGGGGGAGGGGAAAGTGGTGTAGCAGCCTGTAGGAGGGGGCGAAAGATGCTGATTTAGTGTGGCACATGTACAATTTGCTGCATTTGGTTTTACCCAGCAATTAGTTTCTCTAGAGACAGACAAGCAGTTTGCTTTTGTGGATACTTCTGGCAGAAGCAGAAATTTAATGCTCTTTACCGGTGTGTTTTGCAGACAGCTGGCATTCCCACTGCTGCCAGGACTGCGTTGACACTTGTGAGCAAAACACACTGTGCCAAATGAAAGTGTCTTTCTTTCTGTTACCTTCTCTGGGAATTCTAAATTGAAGAGTTTTGCTCTCCTTTATTCTCTTACCTGCAGCATGCGAGCATATGTAGAGCTAGTATGTTAGACCAGTGGTTCTGAAAATTTGTGAAACTCTCTTCAAGGTTATTTTGGTGCACGGTGGTAACAATAATGCAGCCAGGAGTGATTTAAAATGCAAACGGCTTATTCATTAGGGGTAATGAGAAGGAAGCTCCAAACAAACCAGAGAACAAACACCTTTAACACTGTCTGACATGATCCATAATCTGCCCTGATATTGTCAGTTTCATAGATTGACTGCCTACCCCCTTCCCCACCAACCAGTCCCTCTAAGCCCTGGCAATTTTACAGAAAGTAGCAAGCCTGCTTGGAATTGATGCTTCTTCATTACAGGCATTTATCGTTCTAACTCAAGTTTTCCTCAACTTGGTTGACCCCTTAGAACAGGCATAGGCAAACTCGGCCCTCCAGGTGTTTTGGGACTACAACTCCCATCATCCCTGACCACTGGTCCTGTTAGCTAGAGATGATGGAAGTTGTAGTCTCAAAACATCTGGAGGGCCGAGTTTGTCTATGCCTGGCTTAGGAAGTTGCCGTTGAACCCAACTCAAATTCTTCGGAATGTCAATAAAGCAAAGTCAAGAAATGCCAGTATAGAATCCTACCCAGAGAGGCAAAGTGGGGGAAGGAGAACTTCACCAGAGGAGACTGATGGCAAATGGAATCCCCAACTAAACATTCTATTTTGTTCCTCTTACAACCTTTGGAAACAACCATCTGCAGATCTGCATAGGATTTTGGTTTTTTTTCAGGTTTTCTTCCCTTCCTCCAACAGAGCAATAGAGTCGCCATATTCTGAAGAGCAAAAAAGAGGACACACTTGCTGGCACCTGGGGCATGCCATGGGTGGGGCACGCACTGGAGTGACATCAGAGGGCGCCAGGAAGGGATGCGGCAAAACCCGGACATTTTGGCAAATTCAAAAAATCCACCCGGACAGATATTTTACCCCTAAAAAAAGAGGACGTGTCCTGGAAAAAGAGGACGTATGGCAAACCTTGATACGAACATATATATGTGTGCTGGGTTGTAGTGGCCAGCTTGGAGAAAATTATGACTTGGTGTGTAGCAGCTATGTAGAAGGCAAATGCTGTGCTATGGATCCTTAGGAAAAGATTCCAAAAACACAGGTGTCAATATCTACATGCCATGATAAAAATCTGTTGCGGCTGCACATGGAACACGCTGTACAGTTCTGGTGCCTCAGCTCAAAGGAAGCATTGTAGAGATTCAGAAAAGGGCAACCAAAATGACCGAGGGGACGGAGCAACTCCCCTATGTGGAAAGGTTACAACATTTGGGACTTTTTAATTTTGGAGAAAAGGTGAACAACATGAGTGGAATAGGATAGTATATAATTTTGAGGAGGATTCCCCCCTTCCTTTCCCATAATACTAAAACCTGGGGCCATCCATCTATTGAAACTGAACGCTGGAAGTTTTAGGATGGGGTAAAGGAGGACGATCTTCGCACAGCATATACAGTTGCAACCAAAATTACTCAACCCCCACTGCAAATCGGGTTTATTATCAAAATTTACAGACTTTCAGCTGTTTGCAATGAGCAAATCAAACAAAAGAGCTTGACACCATGGATGCTTCAAATAGTTCCCCCCAAATTCAGCTGAAAATGCAACTTATATCAATAAAGTGTAAAGAAACTGGCAGTAACGTAAAGGCAGGTACACATCCTGTTAATAACACCTTCATTGTTGTCTTTGGCTCCTTAGCCCATTATAACCTACAGTATTTTGGGGAAGAAAAGGGTTTGACCTAGTGCCTGTAGCACCTGTGACTAAACAAGCCTGAGGCATCTCATGAGGGCATGGAAATGGGTGCTTGTCAGTGTGGGTATTCGCAGCTTGACAGTCCTGAATGGAAATCCTGTGGTTATCCGTCTACAGGCTTCAGGGAAAACTGAAGAACCCACAGCAGGCGCCGGTCTGAGCTGCTCTTTTCTTGCTCTAGCAATCCTTGTTGCACTGTAATCACACAATTATTGTGCCATTAAAATGTCATATTCGTAGAAACCCACATAAACAAAGCATTAACAATTGCTGGAAAATTGTAGTCTTTACTGCTAATGACCTGCTCTCCCTCCCACCACCTCTCTCTCCCCCCCACTCTTTTTTCCCTGAGCCTTGATTTAAGAGGCAGACACAGAAGTATGTCTCCAAGCTTAGAGAGTTTCAATTTTTAATGTGCTGTCACAGTGAGAGACTTTCCTTTCCTTTCTTGTTTTTATTTTAAGCCACAGGTGTTTCCAAGGAAGCTACTTAGTGAGCTGGTAAAGGAGGAGGCAGCTGTTACCTGAGTGCATTCTCAGCTAGGGGAAGATGTCAAATATCTTGTGTAATAAGGGAGAGCTGCTTTGGGGGAAGAGTTGGGTTTCCAGCCTTTATACACAGGAGGCGAAAAATTAAGGCTGTGCACTTTCATCCCCCTGGGTCCCTATCTCTTTGTAAAGAAGGCTTGTCTGAGTAATAATTAACGAAAGAGGGAAACAGGGTCAGAGAGAAAGGAACAGGCCTCAGTCCACCAACTTAATTTCCGATAGAGCAACTTAGCCTCTGCTGTGAATTAATGAAGCCCTTTCCTTTAAACTTCCTGCTTGTCCCCAAGAGGTCCCGTCTAATTGATTCCTCCGGGACTCAGGTGTGCTATTTCACAGCGTGTTAGCGCTCTTTCTCAGATGATAGCCCGCGTGATTCTGCACAGTTTGAGGTAGCCCTTTAGTTGTGGTGTTTGGTGGATAGTTCCTTTGGCTAAGCATCCCCATTGCGGATTCTTTTTTTTAAGAGAATATAATGGAAATGCCTCGCCGCTGAATTTTTCAGTGAAGAAAATGATCAAATACACGGCCTCTCTGTCCTCAGATGAACTGGAATTGTCACTTTCAGTTGAAGCTTTAGCAGACAGTTTGATTAGTCTAGCTCTGACATACAGTTATTTTGGATCTCCCCACTTTGCCTGTATATCTGAATGCAGTGTAATCAAATCAAGGAGCATCTCTACTAACCTTTTTGGTTATACATGGGAACAGTCTTACATTGGAAAGCTTCTGCAAGTGCCTTTGAGTTTCCGTCTTATAAATTGGACTCAGTTTGTTAGTCTTTGTACATAATTGCCCCAGGCTAGTGCCCCAGACAAAGAAAAAGGTGCTGTCACATCCCCCAGGGGGAATGACCCTAGACTTGGCATGGAAGATATGGGGCAAGGGAGCTTGTGTATTACCAGGGGACCTAAAGCCCCATATGGAGATGAGTAGACAGAGGACTTCATCAGACCTCCTCAGGCCCCATCAGAGAACCAGGTACCAGCAGTCCCTGCCGCCTGAGCAGACAGCCCGAGACACCTCCCCGGAACCACTTTTTCAATCACTTGATCCCATCTCTTCTTCCTTGCCTGAGATGCCAACTGGTCCTCATCCTCCTGAAGACAAAATGTTAGAGGAGTTCTAGACTTCCATGCAGAGCATGACCCACTCTTCAGTCAGCCAATGAAGCTTGAACTCTTGATGGCCTACTCTGCTCTATAGGGCTCAGTTATGCTGTGGTGGTGCTTGGAACAGATCTACCTTGAAACTGTCTGAAGTCCTGCCTGTCTTGCATCCATTTAACCATGTTTTGCCTCTCTCTCGCCTTTGTTGATGAATCTTCGCTGGCTCTGTTTTGAGTCATCAGCCTCTATTGCCTACTACTATGACTACTAATGATGATATTCATATCTATGACTATCTATCTATCTATCTATCATCTATCTATCTATCTATCATCTATCTATCTATCTATCATCTATCTATGTATCATCTATCTATCTATCTATCTATCTAATCATCTATCTATCTATCATCTATCTATCTATCTATCATCTATATCTATCTATCATCTATCTATCTATCTATCTATCTATCTATCTATCTATCATCTATCTATCATCTATCTATCTATCTATCTATCTAATCTATCATCTATCTATCTATCTATCTATCTATCATCTATCTATCTATCTATCTATCATCTATCTATCATCTATCTATATCTATCTATCTATCTATCATCTATCTATCTATCTATCTATCTATCTATCTATCTATCATCTATCATCTATCTATCTATCATCATCATCATCTATCTATCTATCATCTATCATTATCTATCTATCTATCTATCTATCTATCTATCTATCTATCTATCTATCTATCATCATCATCATCATCTATCTATCTATCTATCTATCTATCTATCTATCTATCTATCTATCATCTATCTATCATCTATCATCTATCTATCTATCTATCTATCTATCTATCTATCTATCATCTATCATCTATCTATCTATCTATCTATATCTATCTATCATCTATCTATCATCTATCTATCATCTATCTATCATCTATCTATCTATCTATCTATCTATCTATCTATCATCTATCTATCTATCATCTATCTATCTATCTAAACTATCATCATCTATCATCTATCATCTATCTATCTATCTATCATCTATCATCTATCTATCTAAACTATCATCATCTATCATCTATCTATCGATCGATCGATCTATCATCTATCTATTATCTCATCTAACTAAGTAAACTATAGTATACTATTTAGGCAATATATGCAAATGGCTTGATCCAGATGCATTGCACACAATCAAGGAAATGGCACTAATTTCTATATGATTGCCCAGTTTACACGTTACATTTCTCAAGACAAAAATTGAGTCTGTTTTCATGCACAAAAAACAATGTATTGTGTATACTGCCCCTTTAACATACAAATAGAGGAAGAGCCTTTTTGAGCTGTCATATTGGTTTATCTCAAAAAGAAGGTGGGAGGGCTTTGCAGTCTCCTGTCTGAAGGCTTGCCTTATTGGTATTTGCTGCCAACGAAAGGCACATTTCATATGTATCTGACATGTGTTGTCTTTGCTGACAACATCTGGGGGTGGTGGGTGCAGCAGCATAGCATAACATTATCTGAATGAAAAATATGCTAATTTAAAGAAGGATTCATTTCCTTCCGTGTCCGTGTCCATGTGTATGTGTCTGTGTGTAGTTTTGGGGGGCATTCCCGGTATATGTAAGGTTTGAGATAACTCTGCTCTGGTCCACTGCCATACATCCATGATTCTTGATAGTTTTCATGATATGAAACTGTGTGGAAAACACTCCTTATTTATAATCAGGTACTACATGAAAGCAGAATATTTGCAAGGCAAATACTCCTACTCCTTTTTTTAAACAAAAGCTATAGGTATATTATGGAAAGCTGATCATGTCTTTCTGCATAAAGTGATGGGAAGTATTAATTCCATTGGGATGGTCCTTGTCTCTTGGCGGATGTGAGTCTTTTCCAACATGGTTGTGACACAGGTTAGTTATCCAATGTTAGCCATTTTCCACACAAAAATTGGACATAGCTTGTTTTATGGGTAGTTTTCCTCTGCTTGTGGCTTTCAGTGCAATATATCATTGACTCGAGGTAGCGTGGAACTGACACATACAGTTTTATGGGGTATTTTTCTACCTCAAGCGAATTGGGGACCCCAGCGTGGTAAAATGTCCCCAAACAAAGCTGGAAGTCAGACCATTGGGCCACCTATCTCAGTATTGCCTTTTTTGACTGGCAGCAGATTTCTAGGGTTTAAAGCAGCTGTCTAACTCAGCACCACCTGTAGATGCCAGGCTTTGAACCCAGGGTGTTCTGCATGTAAGACAGATGCTCTGTCACTGAGCTACAGCCCTTTCCTTCTATGGGGAGTTGAGGATACTGCTGCATTATCGCTCTGAACATTCCCTTATATATTAGTGTTATCTTGGAACATTTCTATTTTTAGTGTTAAAAAAACCCCTCTACTATTTCCCGAAGGATTCTCCAGGGATCAGTTTGTAAGCTGTTACATCTTCTTACATGTGGGATGTCTCAAATCTTTTCAGAATGGCTTAACATTTTGGTCATTGAACGAATACATTGAACGAAGATATGTGAATTGCTCTTATTTTATACAGATAACACTTGTTTTTGAAAGGCGTTTTGCTCACGTTTTGCTCAGACCACCATGTCCTTACTGTATGTGTGCCTCAGCTCTGGAAGCCTCAAAGTCAGATCAAAGCTTTGCTGGGCTTGATTGTTAACGTGGAGCTGCATACCAGCAGGGGCTCTCCCATTCTCTTGGAAGAAAATGGGAGGAACTCTGGATTGTAATTATCTGGGTGCTTAGCAGAGGGTTGGGGAACTGGTGACCCTCCAGAGGCTGTGGGGTTCCGACTCCCATCAACCCCAGCTAGCATGGCCAGTAGTCGGGGATGATAGGACTTGTCGTAGGGTGACAACTTAAGGACCACAGGTTCCCCATCGCTGACTTAACATACCAAGTTCCTCTGTAGCTTCGGGTTCAGGACACAAAAGACCCAAACCACTGGCTTAACTTGGGCTGCATCCAAAATGGCCGTTCCATCAGCACAAGGATTCCCACCTGCTCAATGGAACATTCTTCTCCCTTCCCCCCAATACCCACTAACTCTGTTCTAGGGGTTCCCTAGCCCTTTGGATCAGTTTTGAGGAGGGCACAAAGCATGCATGGGGAGAAAAGACAGGTGCAAGCCGAAAATCTTTGCTGACAGGACACGTTAGTTGAATACCACCCAGTGCCTGTTAATGATACCTAAAGTCTGAACTTTGAGACTGAGGAGGGGAGGCCTATGGTAAGGATCTTTTAATAGCTGGTGAGACTGATTAGCTATTTCCCCCCATGAGATGGGGAAGGATTTGTCCCCCTCCCTCTGCTGGAAGGGCTCTCATTCTCTCAAATTCTTTATTAACTCACTGTTTTATATAATTAATACTAGTCATTAAGCTGCAGCATTGAAAGAAAAATGGCCCAATTTCTGAGAGAGAGGGGGGGGGGATATCAAATTTATTACCAGTACACGAGAGAAAATGAATATGAGGCACACAGAGAGGAGCTGTGTGGAAGACAAATAGAAAGGCAAGTAGAGTATTGACTTGCTCCTTCTCGGGTGCATGCTAATTTGGAACCTAAAGTGAGTTAGATCATAATAAATTAAATTTAGATTTCGGCACATCAGTTAAATAAGTCCCCAGATAGAATTCTACTTGAGAGGAAGAAGAGATAATGCATGGTGGAAATGTTATAATGAAGATCTTATCCAATAATCCATAACTGATGTTTCGTCCTGGGTGAACGAAGGGGTTTTCCTGCTTCAGTGTTTAATTCCCGTACCTCTCCTTTATCAGTCATCAAGGAACAGGTAAGGTATCAGTTGGCTTGAATGACAATTACTCATTCAAGCCGGTCGTAAAATTGTAGGGCTATGGAATGAGTGGAAAGTCCTCTCGCCCAGCTCCTTTACTGAGGCAAGTTCTTCCGTTCCAAAGCATGCCTTCTTAGCAATTAGTCCATATGTCACCTTGAAAGGACAGGCAATGAGCTGAAATTCACTATTAGGAAAGTCAGTTGTGGCAATTTGTCTTGGACTGTGCCATTGAGATTGCAGTTAGAAAGGAGTCACATGTGTGGGTGTGTGGCAAGCACGGAGATGCTTTGACTAGAACAAATCTTCCAGAAATGCTGGTTTGGTGGCACAGGAAATACAACTTCATTCATTTGTTAATTTTGTATCCTGCCTTTCCACCAAATTATGCTCAAGGCAGTTGTCAGGGAACTGACATCGGAGCCAGGAGTGGAGGCAGGGCTCCCAAGCGATGCCGGAGAAGGGCCCAGCAGGGAGAGAGGAGACTCAGCAGGTGGGGAAGGAAATCAGCATAACACCAGGGATAAAGGGGGGCGGATGGGGGAATCGGAGAGAGGGCTCCAGGACTCTTCACCGGAGACCAGCGGGGAAAGCACAGGTCCTCCACTACCCACACCCACCCTGCACAGAAGACTTCCGCACAGGGAAAGTAGGCGTAGACTTGGCATCAAAGAATTTCTTTGCTGGAAGAAATTCAAGAAACGCCCGCTGACGGATTCTGCTAGCGACTGAACAGCCACAAAGTGAAGGGCTGTCCAGCCAGGAAAGGTTTAACCAGGCCACCTAGCCAGGAGTGGCGGCAACTTACGCACGAGCAACCCCATATAACCATTACAGCAGTCAACAGCAAAAAAATACAAACAACAACAAGTAAAATACCTGTATCCAAACACTGCATACAATTCAGCCAGACTTAAGCACTTTAAAGGTAAAGGTAAAGGACCTAGGCTTCATTTATTTCAATGGATGGGAGCTCAGCAGATGCCTGACTTTGGCAGTGAAATAAATGGAAGCTTTATGGTGCTTATGAGCTGGATTGTGCCCATTTCATGGGCTGGAGCCTGCCTGTTTAAAAAGAAGTGTTTTATTTTGGCAGTCTGAAAAAGAAAGGATTCTGAGGACTGTCATCAAACCTTATAAATCTTGGGACCTTAAGTGATTCTAGGATTCACTGGATGTAACTTCTCCCGATCTTTTACTGCATTGATAAATCATGTTTTACAAGATGCCTTAAAAAAACATCAACTGTATTGATTGCACGATATATTGGACTCCTACCAAAAGCTTGCAAACACATTTCATATATCCTCCTGCTTGAAAATAGCCTGATGGGCTGGAGTGGTCTTAAGAATGAATGGCTTTCAGAACATCCTCCAATGCTTTATATCTTCAAATCCTCAGCTGTTGTTCAAAATGCAAGGATTCTTTTCATCTGTGGCTCTAGCTAGGGCAGCTAGGGAAGGTATAAGCAATGAAGAAATGAGTAAAAATGACATTGTGAGTGTCCATATTTATTCGCCCTGTCAAATGTGCTCCATCTACAAGTCAAAAGATTATTTCTTCAATTGCCGGAAACTGCAAACATGCCCTGGGATGTGAGACTTAGTCAGGGCTTCCCCGACTTTTGCAGAATTGCTGGCAATAAAGTTACACAACCAAGCTGCAGAACTGACTGGCTCCAGGTTTTTTGGGGGGGACCCTTCTTGCAGGGGCCACTGGCACTGGGAGCCACCACCACTGGATTACTTATGGGTGGGCAACAGTCAGTGACCTGTAACACCCCCCAAAAAAAAAATCCAAAGGGATTTTGGTGATTCTTTGGTCTGATCCAGCAGGATTCATCTGTTCTTATGGTCCCAGCTACTTCTGCCTCATCAGCCAATTGGTTCTTGTTCTTGAAGATCGTGTCGAGGATAGCTAAGTCCCATCTTCTGGAATACGAAATTGTCAGCAAGGCAGGGCAAGAATGCCATTACACTGTTGCAGAAGCTGGGTGCCACCCCCACTCTCTGCCAAATGGTAGCAAGATTCCCGGAGGTTCCAGGCACTCACCAAAGGTCTGTGTTCCTATGGAGAATTGAGACAGAGTAGAGACTGACGTAATGGGACGCAGGTGGCGCTGTGGGTTAAAGCCTCAGCGCCTAGGACTTGCCGATCGAAAGGTCGGCGGTTCGAATCCCTGTGGCGGGGTGCGCTCCCGCTGCTCGGTCCCAGCGCCTGCCAACCTAGCAGTTCGAAAGCACCTCCGGGTGCAAGTAGATAAATAGGGACCGCTTACCAGCGGGAAGGTAAACGGCGTTTCCGTGTGCGGCTCTGGCTCGCCAGAGCAGCGATGTCACGCTGGCCACGTGACCTGGAAGTGTCTCCGGACAGCGCTGGCCCCTGGCCTCTTGAGTGAGATGGGTGCACAACCCCAGAGTCTGTCAAGACTGGCCCGTACGGGCAGGGGTACCTTTACCTTTACCTTAGAGACTGACGTAGCTTTAGGAAACACGGTTTATTCGCCTATTTACACCTTCAGTCTGCATGGAGGGAGTCCAGATTTTACAGTGTGGTCATTTGAAGAGTCCAAGACATCTCTCCTCTCCCTTCTTCCCAGCACAGCAGCTAAAGACTCTCTTTTCCTGTCACTTCATACCCAGTTACCTTGGCAACCTTCTGTCTGCCCAAGCCCAAGATTCCTCCTAGATGGGCCATCAACACCTTTTGAAATGTTAAAGGGTCTATCCCAGATGAGGCCCTGGCTCAGAAAGGAAGCTTAGCCTGTATTTTTCCACTGACCTCCCATCTTCCCTTCAAAACTAACAATGAAACATATGTTGTAGATACTTTCCCACATTTATTATGCCATTTTTGTGATATACAAATGACATGAGAAAACTTGGTATACTTATTTCTTTAACATCATTCTTGTTTATAAAACCCAATAAAAAATAAAAAAATCCAAATAATAAAAATCCTACCATTATTAATTTCTGGGGTTTAGGGGGGTCCCCCAAATCCATAACAATACTTTTCATTGATTCAGTTAGGTAGCCGTGTTGGTCTGATGCAGTCAATATATATATATGAAATAAAATAAATTGTCCAGTAGCACCTTAGAAAAGAAGTGTGCATGCACACGAAAGCTCATACCAAGAACAAACTTAGTTGGTCTCTAAGATGCTACTGGACAATTTTATATATCTATCAATTTATTTGTATATCTATAGATATAATACTTTTCATTTTTAGCAGAGTTTGTCTTCCAACATATATCAGAGAAATTGAGGTGTCCCATTATTGCTATGTCCTCTTTGAAATTTGTTGATCAGATCTAGGGATTCTAGGTGGACCTTCTTTAACACATTTGAAGCGGGATTTAAAACAAGAAGAGAACTTTCAAAAAGTTACTAGTTTGCTGGGGAGCACAAGTAGGGAGAATGCTGTCAGGCTCATGTCCTGGCCTGCCATGGTCTTCCCTTAGGCACCTGGTTGGTGAATGGCAGACCAGGAAGCTAGATGAAACTTCCTTTGGTGTGATCCAGCCGGTTTTGGCTGATGAGATGTGGAAAACAGCACATTGGTTGCCAGAGCTTTCTAAGCATATGCAGAAACTAAAGGATATAGGCGAGAAATAGGAGGAGATTCAAAGCCTAACAAGGAGATGAAGAAGAAGAACGCAAGCTGCACTCTAAAGAAAGACTACAGATGGCAAATACGCAAGGGACAGAGCATTCCAGGTTTGAAAAGAAAAGTAAACAATTTAAATGGGATTCGGAAGATAACGGCGAGGCAGCAGAATTCTGAACAGAAGTTAAAGGCTTAAGGTGGGAGAGTAAAGGACTGGAAAACACAACATTACTAATCCAGCTGAGACACAATTAAAGCCCTACCTAGTATTCTAGCAGTGTAAGTTGAACAAAAACAGATTTTTGCAGTATTAAAGGGTGGGTATAGCAAGATCTGTCAATAGCGTTGATTGGTTGAGAAAGTTGAGCATAAGGTGCCAAGGTGAAAAGATTAAATGTAAAGCATAAGTCAGGGGCACAAGAGCCTTTGGGGAGGGGATGCAGCTTGGTGGGGGATGCAGAAGAGCCCAGGTTCAATTCCTGGCATCTCCAGGGAGAGTTAGGAGAGACGCTTGTCTGAAATGCTGGATAGCTGCTGCTAGATAGGGCTCGTCCACATTTCCACGTGTCTCGTGCCTAGAAAGCAGGGGTCTGAGAGGTTTTCCGTTTGCCCTGGGGGAAACCTGCTCTTTAGTGCTGAATCAAAACAGTCGTCAGTCAGCGGAAATCTGGATTGAAGTTTGGTCTGACTTGGCGGTAAAGAGTGAGATTTCCTGTGGGAAAGCAGGATGACGAGTAGAAATGTGGATGAGCCCTTAGTGTATACAATACTAAGCTAGACGGGGCACTATAAGGCTGCTTCCTTTGTTCCTGATTTTATAAGTAATAAGCAAAGGACCACAGAGCAATGCACACACAGAGAGGACCGCTATGCATGAATACTCTGTGGCTGAAACCCCAAGCCCACGTACCTGGGAGTGAACACAGTCAGACTTAAAGGTAAAGGGACCCCTGACCATTAGGTCCAGTCGTGACCGACTCTGGGGTTGCGGCACTCATCTCGCTTTATTGGCCTAGGGAGCCGGCTTCCAGCTTCCAGGTCATGTGGCCAGCATGACTAAGCCACTTCTGGGGAACCAGAGCAGCGCACGGAAACGCCGTTTACCTTCCCGCCGGAGTGGTACCTATTTATCTACTTGCATTTTAACAAGCTTTTGAACAGCTAGGTTTGCAGGAGCAGGGACCGAGCAACAGGAGCTCACCCCGTCGTGGGGATTTGAACCGCCGACCTTCTGATCAGCAAGTCCTAGGCTCTGTTTTTTAACCCACAGTGCCACCCACGTCCCTCACAGTCAGACTTACTTTTGAGCAAACATCTATGAGACTGTGCTGCAGGAGCAAGCCTAAAAGAGGGCCAGCAGAAGGTTGGATTCCTTTTCTCTTGCAGCAGCAAGAAGCATTTGGATTAATGGTAGTTTAGAGAAGAAAAAAAAGTTATGGTTAGACACATTGGTCACAAACCACTGCCATTCCCCATCATGCATACCTCATTGAATTGGATGCAGGTTACAACTGAAAAGAATTGCATGGCTTCCATTCATTTCCGTGTGACTTGCACAGGCAACATTATAGGTGGATCATGGTTTAAATAAATAATCAGCATTGCTTTGGTGGAATTTAATGAAGCATGCTGCACAAATGTATAGGATTTTTTTTTATTAAAGGAGTCAAAAGTCTGCAAGCATGTAGATAAGAGTGATCTTGTATAAATTTAAATGTCCAGAAGGGCTTTGATGTAGCCCCTCACTTAGGTGCTTGAGAAAAGATGTCTCATCGCTGTAATAGGAGCTAGCCATTTGGTGCTTGCCTATGACTCCTTTATAGCCAACGTGAAATGTAATATTAAACATTACAGGGGTACTTTGGACCAGTCCAATGTGTAAAGCTGATGAAGGGGACGTGGGCCATTCATTTGTCAGAGGCATCATTCCCCCTCCTCCCCTACCTATTATTACATTAAAATGTGCTGTCAGATGTGAATAAAATCAATTATGGGGTAAAATTGCCTGTTTCGAAAGCCTCATTTTGTGCTGTTAGCAGCCAAAAGGGACTTGGATACTGACTTAACAATAAAAAAGAGAGATCAATTATTGGATAAGATCACACATCCCCCCCCTCCCGGTGTTGGAACAATTGTACAAGTTTTGAATCTCTCTGTACTACACACAGGTTGAGATCAAAGAGGCTGTGCTTCTGTAATGATGTGATTTTATCAGGGCCCCATTGTGTTGGCTTCCACAATGCAGGGACAAAGCCATTGTGTGCAGCTGAACGAAAGGACAGGTTGACTCTTCAGCACATGAGGGTATGGTGAGGAGAGCATGGCGGGGATGGTTCGGGCTGTGGCTTGGGCAAGGGGTGCAGGCAGATGCTGCAATTGAAGCTGTGTTCTGTTAACACAGGCCTCTACCACCTCGTTCTGCTACAAGGGCAGATCACGCCTTAAAGAGGGATAAATGGGTACAGTGGTACCTTGGGTTATGAACTTAATTCGTTCCAGAGGTCCATTCTTAACCCGAAACCGTTCTTAACCTGAGGTGCGCTGTGCTGTGTATAGATTGAAATATAATTTAAATGTAAATACAGTACACCTCACCCTAGTGGGGAAGACTATTCCTTGATGAGCTTAGTGTGCTGCCCATGTGCTAAGTACTGATGGGCCACTTCAAGGCCCCTGCTGCTCTCCCTTCTGACAGTTCTTCATCTTTAAGTTGGACCAGACAGCCCTTCAAATAAAACTCTGTCCTGTGAAGTCTGAAGCCTGTCCAAATGCTGTACAACTGGAGACACATTCAGCAGCAGGGGAAAGACTTTAGCTCAGTGGCAGAGGATTCACTTTCCATGCTGACAACAAAGGCATGGCAATTCAGTTGCAGTGCTTCTTGTTCTGATGAGCATCCATGTTTGTACATGAACAGGGCTCTGACATCGACTGGGATGACCTCTGGAATCAGTTTGAAGAACGAAAGTACCTGACTGCCCGGAAATGGAAGGGAGGAGAGGACCCGTATCGACTATATGCCTTCAACCAGCGGGAGAGTGAGAGGATACCCAGTGACCGTGGCATACGAGACACAAGACACCACAGGTTCCATATTCCTTCTTCTCTCTCTCTCTCTTTTTCAGTTGCATATCAGAAAACACAGTTACCACACACATGCTCCTGCAAAAGGACTTGACCGTTCCTGAATTGTGTTACCGGGGAGTACACCCTAGGTCTGATGGTTTGTAGAGGCATAGGTCAGGGGCTGCATCCAACCATGTCATCCTGTTCTGCTCTCTATCCTTTCCTTGCATGTCTCCCCCTCAAAAGAAATCTGCTCTGGAAATATGGGTGAACCTCCAGAACAGATTTAGGAGCTGTACAGGGATTCAGCAGAGCGAGGAGGCAGGTGGAGTTGTGTTGCCCAAGTGTTGCACAAATAAGGACATATTCATTGGCTACAACCTCATGTTATTATTTAGTCTAAAGAGGAATCAATGGGCTCAATCAGTTATATTCTCTCACTTTTTTTGTATATCGCTTTACAGAATGCTTTACAGACATTATTAGGGTGGGGCGATATATCAATATATTGTCCAAAACCAGTTTGAAGTCCCTAATATGATATCGGTTTCATAATTTTTGACCTGGCAATATATCACGAATCATGGGGGTGGGTGCTATGCAGAAATCACGATGCAAGAAGAACCGTCAAGCCGGCCATTGCTTCATCTCAGTTTGCTACTGAAAGCTCACAGAGTAACAATATATGGTGAGCATCTCAGCACTAAATCCGGTCTAGGGTGGCCACATAAAGGTGTCACCAAACAGGGGGAAATGCACCAGGAAAACATGCATGCATTTTGCATGTGATGTATATAGGTTGAAATTTAATTACTGTAATTTAAATGTAAATACAGTACACCTCACCCTAGTGGGGAAGATTGTTCCTTGATGAGCTTAGTGTGCTGTCCAGGTGCTAAGTGCTGATGGGTCACTTCAAGGCCCCTGCTGCTCTCCCTTCTGACAGTTCTTCATCTTTAAGGTAGCCCTTCAGATAAAACTCTGTCCTGGAAACTCTGAAGGCTGTCCAAACGCTGTATGGCTGGAAACGTATTCAGCTGCAGGGGAAAGACTTTAGCTCAGTGGCAGAGGATTCACTTTCCATGCACAAGGTCCCAGGTTCAGTTCCTCAACATCTCCAGGTAGAGCTGCAATAAGCCCTTGCCTGAAGCTTTGCAGAGCTGCTGCCAATCAGTGCAGACTATACTGAACTCACTGGACCAGTGTTCAGTATAAGGCAGCTTTCTGTGTTCACATCTAGAGCAGCCTGGAAGAGCCATCTGGAAGGAAGCAAAAGGTAGATCAAGCCAAGTCTAAAGTTGACAAGAAATGCTTCTGTCCTCTCCAGAAAAACCATAAGCTTCTCCTCTAGTAGGAGAGTCTGAGTAAAAATTTTTATTGAGCGATTTCCCATTGGCCTAGTACCAGAAGAGGCACAGGGAGAACTGCCAGACTGTCATCTTGCCACAGATCTGGGTTTAAGACACAGCCCTTAAATTAAATCTTGGATGCTGACTAGAAAATCCTTAAATTCAGTTTCCATGTGAAAACTTTCCTCCCCCCCCCCCGCCCCCTCCCATGTGAATATTATGGTAGGAGCCAATCTATACTAGATAATGTTGCGTTGATGCTTAAGTGCAAGCGCTGCTGAGATTCTCATTTGTTTGCAGACTATAGCCAGATGCTCTTTCCCCCAGAGGGAAGTTGACAGCCCTGATGGGTGTCGGTTAATAGCTAAGCAGAGAGCATGTCATTCCTGGAGAGAAATAACAAATGGAATATTCACCAGCTGCCCCACTGAAGATGGAAGAAGATGTAAATTGGCTGTTATTTCATCCCATCCCTTGGTCTGGATTCTCTACACCAGGGCACTGAGCTTCTGTTTGTGATTGGGGGGGAGGAATATCAGGAATATAAGAAGAGCCACAGATGGCCCGTCTACTCTGACAGCCTGTTCTGACCGTGGCCACCAGATGCCCATGGGAAGTTCAAAAATGGGACCTGAGTGCAATAGCACTCTCCCACCAATTCTCATTGATGGAGCTAGAGATGGCACAGAACGTAGATGTAGCATGGGCTAATTATATTTTCCCTCCTGATTCCTTCATGCAGTAATTGGGTTCTGGTTTATTGAAGATGTCAGGAGGATGCAGCATTAGCTAAGTACCTGAGCAAGCACATGAATTTAAAACAACAACAACAGCAGGCGTCTGGACTGGCCGAGGGAGCAAGTGGGGAGCTCAGCTAGCAAGGAGGAAGGGAATTGCTCCCAGTGGGAGATACAGCCTGTCACTGGCCAGCTGCTTGGGGAGATTCAGCAGCTCCCCTCTGGCACCACAGTGCACTTTGTGGAACAGGCTGCGGCAATGAGTCTCATTGGGAGGAGAGGCCAGGGACAGCGCATCTGATTGCCCAGAGCTGCCTGGTGGGCTAATGGAAACTGTCAAGCAGCAGTGGCTTGGGAAGCAGGGAGAATTTCATCCTCTAATCTTTTGGAGATTGTTAGTGGCGGGTCTCCCTCACAGGCCTTGATGGAGTGAGCGTGCAAAACTCTATCTGAGTTTTGACACTAATGGCATTGATCAGGCATGATGTCCCAGCTGTATTTACCCAAATGCCATCTGCCTGGGATTCAGGGGTTGCTGTTGGGTAGCTCTGTGGGCTTCAAAGAGTACCCGCCTTCCTTTCCATATGTTTTAGCCCCTGTGGCAAGTGGATGAACTACTCACAGGAAGCTGCCTTATACCAAATCAAACTCTGGGTCCGCCTAGCTCAGTATTGCCTGGAGATACTAGGGGTTGATCCTGGGATGTTCTTGCATTCAGAGCAGGTGCTCTGCCTCTGAACTTTGGACCTTCTCCAGTTCTCCCTGGTAGTCTTCTTTCTTTATTAAATTCAGCAGACACTCTCCTTTGCAGGAGCTCTGAAGTGGTGATTGCCTCTGGTTCAGGTTGGGACCTCAAAGCCCCAAGCTCCATAAAAAGAAGTTGGGGCTGCCCTCTCTCTTGCACACCCTTATCAGTGTAGGCCCCAGAATGTGCCCTCTAACAACTTCCTTACTTACCATATAAGCAGTGCTATTTTTCTAGAAAAAGAGGTGCTGGAATTCACCATGAACACCTCCCTTGTTCTTTTAGAATGGCAATGGCACCCACCTGAAAGGTGCCAGAACTGAGTTCTGGCTCTAAAAAAAGTCCTGCATATAAGATTGATTTTTATGTGTTTAGTGTAGGCTAGATTGTTCCCATTGGTAGAAACTAGAGAGTTCAGAAGTTAGTGGTCAAGTTCACAGGGTATCTCCAGAAAATATTTGTCATGCATCTCCCAAGTTGAAGATAATGAATGGATTGCACAACTCACATTCAGTTCAATAAGGCTTTTGTCTTTGACACAGCCCTTTGCTGGAGGTGCTTGGAAAAGTAAGAAGCGTATGTGTGTGTGTGTGTACATGTAAGATGGGGACACGGGTGACGCTGTGGGTTAAACCACAGAGCCTAGGGCTTGCCGATCAGAAGGTCGTTGGTTCGAATCCCCGCAATGGGGTGAGCTCCCATTGCTCAGTCCCAGCTCCTGCCAACCTAGCAGTTCAAAAGCACGTCAAAGTGCAAGTAGATAAATAGGTACCGCTGCAGTGGGAAGGTAAATGGCTGCTCTGGTTTGCCAGAAGTGGCTTAGTCATGATGGCCACATGACCCGGAAGCTGTATGCCGGCTCCCTTGGCCAGTAAAGCGAGATGAGTGCCGCAACCCCAGAGTCGGTCATGACTGGACCTAATGGTCAGGGGCCCCTTTACCTTTTACATGTAAGTTACCGGCAGCTAGCAACATAGGAGACCCTCCCCAAAGCCCTTGCTGTTGTAATCTTTCCTAATAATTTTTTATCAACTGCTTCTAAGAGAAGCAAACCGGTGTTAGATCAAGAGATGAAAGGTTCTTTCCCAGATTAGCAACTGGATGAAAAGATGGTACGTGTGTGCAAGTGATCCATTTTAGACAAATATGTGAAAGAGATAAACATCAAGTTGCCCTCATGCTCTTTGTTGGAAACAGAATCATTGCACAGCGTATTCGTTATGACTGGAAAGCAACCCAGACAGCCAGGTGGCAAAATTCACCAATGACCCAGAATATGACATAATTGTCCACAGCAGACTGTGAGGATGCGAAAGGATTTCATAGCCCTGGAAAGAGTGATCATTGCAATGGCAGATAAAATTAAATGTGGATAAACATGGTGGGTCTCAATAATTTAAACTGATGGGGCTCTAAATTAGCTGCTGTCTTGCAGGAATTGCTAAGTCTGGGTCTTGAGTCTACTGCGGCCAGCTTGCTGAATAAATCAGCTCGTGGCAATTCAGCTGTCAGAATGAAAGGATACATTAGGAAAAGAATAATAAAGCAAATCTCTTTGGTAAACCTGTACCTTCAGTGCTAGGGTGGTAGCTGAAGGCAATCCACCAGGCCTTGTTTCTGTGCACACTTCCACTAATTCCAGTGTTTGGTGAACAGGGAAGGCTAATGGAAGCTCTAGTAAAATGACTTCAAATTGCACAGCAGCATAACTTAGTGGGTTGTACTCTGGTAACCTCTAGACTGTAAAACTGGATAGTGTGTGTGTGTGTGTGTGTGTGTATTGTATTATATATCTCTATCTAGCCAAGAGTGAGAATAGCATTTCTAAGATGATACTCCGTCTATAAATAAAGAAAATCTTCCAGCTGCAAGTGGAATTGTTTAACATTGGTCTATAAAATGGTGTATGAAAAATGGAAAACAAAGCACATGAAGGTGGAATGTCTTTTAGAGGAAATAAGTGTAAGATTTATTGAATTTGATCTTCTTGGAGCAGTAATGGAAATCACACTGTTTCAGTCAATGAGTGTCTGAAAAACCCTGACTTGGAAGGAGGCAGATTAAATGACCTAATAGGTCATTTCCATTTTGCATTTCAATGATTCTTTATTTTCATGTTGTTTGGGGCAACTGCCCCACCTGCAACTCATTGATGAAAACAAAAAGATGTCAGTAATATTCCCTCCATTTTCTCCATTTCCAAATCCTTGGAAAATGGGAATGTTCTCACGACATGTTCATCCAGCATAATGGCAGGAGGAACATTTAAAAAATGCCTTTTTAAAAAGCTTGCTGTCATCATGCATTGAAATTCATGCATTTATAGAGTCAGGCAAGAAACATGATTGGACCCTTTCAATAAGATTATCACTGTGTCAATGGGTAGACAAGTAGCTAAAAGGTATTTTGAGTGCTGGGAAGATGCAAAATAAGAAATGCAGGGCAATCACATTATAAGTGTGCACTGAAGTTCTGTGATAATATAACGGGATATGGGAAAATCTGGAAATAGAAATTCTTATGAGAGTGGAGCCCTTAGATCCTGCCAAGCTTCCTGCTTTGTCCCCCAAGTTTTTGGTGGGATATTGCAGGTGCAACATTGCAAGGAAGGAAGCCAAGATGATGTTATGTGGAACAATTATGGAAGCTGTGCTTTGCTTATATACTTGTAGTAATAGCTGCAATGGAGTGGAAATATGGTAGGTAGCAGCAGTAGTCAGTTGTTACTTTTCTGTAATCCTCAGCTGCAGCAACTAACATCCTTTGGTGTAGAAATCTAATATAAATAAATGAATTTACATCTACTTTGTGGCCAGTAATAATATCAACCTTTAGATGAGTCTTAAACTTATCTTAACACAACAATAGTTTGTTTTGGAATGGGACAACGACCTGTAGGAAAATTATGTGAACAACCCACATCACCAAGAAGAGCCGTACCACTGATACCAGAACTACCGTATTTTTCACTCCATAAGACGCACCAGGCCATAAGATGCACCTAGTTTTTGGAGGAGGAAAACAAGAAAAAAATATTCTGAATCTCAGAAGCCAGAACAACAAGAGGGATCGCTGCGCAGCGAAAGCAGCAATCCCTCTTGCTGGTTTGGCTTCTGGGATAGCTGCGCAGCCTGCATTTGCTCAATAAGACACACACACATTTCCCCTTACTTTTTAGGAGGGAAAAAGTGAGTCTTATAGAGCAAAAAATACAGTACTTAAAAACAAGTGAACATATTAGGTCAATATATTCCTCCACACTCAATTCCATTTCTTCATGGGGACTTCTTGTCACCAATCCTTTGTTCACCTTTTCCTAAAAGTACAAGACCTCTTTCTCAGATCTAATAATAAAACAGCCTTGCTATTACTATTCTTCATAAACAGAGAAACGATCGCATCCCACTATCTTTTCGATTCTCTTCTCATAAATACATACATACTAGCAAAAGCAATAATAAACTTGGAGCCAAAATTGCACTGTAAATCATCTCCTGCCTGCCCCATGTGTTTTTTTTGTGTTTGTGTGTGTGTGTGCAATATCTGGAATAAAGTCATACACTCCAGCTTGGCAGGCTAGAAATGTAACAGTGAGTGGGATAAATTGCCCACAGCCAAAAGAATTCTTCCTGATTGCTTTTGGGTCTCTGCCATCTGCAGCAGACACCTCCCAACGAGTCGAGGCATGCCAGTGTTCCATGGCTTTGTGGCTCCATATGCTAGCCCCGCTGACCTCCACCTTCCAAATGCTCCATTGGTTTTATAGATATACAGTAGCTGCCACTATTGCTAGTTTCTGCTGGTGACATGCTGGTTTTGGCTCAGTAGCTGTTATAAACAAGGGAGAAGTGCAAAAAAGATGGAAAGGGAAACCAAACAGGGGAGGAAATGGGGAAATCTGAATATTTCAAGGAGTGCAGTTCAAAAAAATGATATTTTAAAATTATTCATAGTTTTGATAGCACTATGCAGTTTATAACATGAACAGATGCCAGTGCCTTATAATGAGAGCCATTGATTCATCTAGGTTGGTATCATCTACTCTGACTGGTAGTGGCATGATTTCAGGCAAAGATGTTCCCCAGGTCTACTAGATCCTTTAGCAGAGAATAAACTGGGGATGGAGGAGAATTTAACTGATTCTCTCTATTAAAATGGGAGCAAACCTAATTCACATCTCCTAGACTTTTATGTCATAAGCAGGCAGTTATCAAGCAGATAGCACATTTTGGCAAATTTTGCAGTGCAGTTTCATTTCAAGAAATGCACACGACATGCAAATTGTGTGTGTTCAAAAATAATGTCTTTTAGGAGAAAGTGCCTACAAATGGCATACATAATGTGTTTTTTTAAGGAACAATGGATACAACTTAAATGTTGACTTCAACTTGTCATATCCGCAGAAAATGAAGGGAATGGATTTATGGTTGAATGCCTGTGAAAGTGACAAAAAAAAAAAAGGCTGATCTGTCCATCCCTAGATTGAACCCAGGACCAAAGCATGCCCGCCATGGGGGAGCTAGTAGCTCCTTGTCTTGTTAAAGATGGGATTGCTTCTTCATGATTTGAATTGGGGACTCATCACATCCAAATCATTCCTTCATTTCAAAAGTCTGTCATCAAATAACCCTTACCCTGGTCTTCCTTTGAACAAGTATGTGAGAACAATAGGCCACTTTAAGTCCCATTTATACAGAGAATGGACTGTAGCAAATTGTTTTTTGTAGCCTGTTAGTCTTGATCTGTGACCTGAACCCGGATATTTGAAGCCTGGCTCAAATTCTAAGTAGTAGAGATAGATTGGTGAATTCACAGTATGAACCTATTTCAGAGCCAGGCGACTGTAATTCATTGATAAGAGGCCAATTCTTTGCAGGTAAAAGACTCCAGGTACAATCTCTGGCATCTCCAGTTGAAAGGATCAGATAGCAGGTGATGGGAAAGACCTATCAGCACCTTGGACAGCTACTGCCAGAATTGAGGATGCTAGGCTAGGAGGACAGACAAATTGTCTTACTATAATAATGCAGCTTCCCGTTTTTGGTATTTTTTCTAATCACAGGCAGAAGTGGAAGCTAGCATCCAACAAAAAAGGCAAAGAGGAGATAAGTGGCAAGTACTGGGAGGAAAGTGTCAAGTGCTTCTAGTTCTGGTTTATAGTTCGCCAACACAATATCCAGGCTGATCTCAGT